>NC_069501.1:99900072-100236674 GCF_027579735.1 Bombina bombina
TGGTGACAAAAATGTTAGTTTTTATTTTCTCAAGCAAAAGTTTGTTATTTTAAATGGTACCGGTGTGTACTATTAACTCTCTGCAGAAAAGAGATGAAGATTTCTGCAAGGAGGATGATGATCTTAGCATTTTGTAACTAAGATCCACTGCTGTTTCCACAGAGGCTGAGTAGTACAGGAAAACTTCAGTTGGGGGAACGGTTTGCATGCTTAGCGGAATTGAGGTATGTTCAGTCAATTTTTTTCTAGACAGACTGTGATAATTCTAGAAAAGGCTGACAATATCCCCATGAGGGAAGGGTAAGCTGTATTCAGACACTTAATAGAGAATCCCAGCTTGCATAAAGGGCTTATTTGTTACTGGTGGCACTTATGGGAAAAACTTTTTTTATTGAAAGCTTAACGTTTTTTGAGGGGCGTTAAGGGGTCATTGTGGCTTATTTAAGGGTTATTAACCCACATGGCTAGTTTAGAACACTTTGGTGTGTTTCTTTTAGGCCCCACTAACATCGAGTGAGGTGGGAGGGGCCTATTTTCGCGCCTCAGTTGCACAGTTTATTTTACTCTGAGACATCCAGCTGCTTCTCCAGAGGGTCCTGCTGTGTTTGAGGACCCAAAAGAAGTTTTTTCCCCACAAATCTATCCTAAAGGGCAGGTAGGCGCCACAGCAGAGCTGTGGCAAGGTGCTGAACGTTTTTATACCGGTTTTTGGCGTTTTGTCAATCCGGTTTTTACATTAAGGGGTTAATCGTTTATTTGGCTGGCTGTGCAAACTTACTAAGGCTTTATGATTCTACTGTAAAAATTTCGTAAAGTTTACTGCTTTTTTACACTGTTTTCCAGAGTTTGTGCATCTTTTCTATTTACTTTGAATAAAGTGTTTTCCAAACTTGCTTGTTTCATTACTAGCCTGTTTAACATGTCTGACACCAAGGAAAATCCTTGTTCAATGTGTTTAGAAGCCAATGTGGAACCCCCTCTTAGAATGTGTCCCACTTGCACTGATATGTCTATAAATTATAAAGAGCATATTATAGCACTTAAAAATATAGCAATAGATGATTCTCAGACAGAAGGAATTGAGGGTTTGCCATCTAGCTCTCCCCAAGTGTCACAACCAGTAACGCCTGCACAAGTGACGCCAAGTACCTCTAGTGCGTCAACTTCATTTACTTTACAAGACATGGCCACAGTTATGAATACAACCCTCACAGCGGTTTTATCTAAACTGCCTGGTTTACAAGGAAAGCGTGACAGCTCAGGGTTAAGAATAACTGCTGAGCCTTCTGACGCTTTAGTAGCCGTATCCGATATACCCTCACAATGTTCTGAAGTAGGGGTAAGGGATTTGCTATCTGAGGGAGAGATTTCTGATTCAGGAAAAACGCTCCCTCAGACAGATTCTGATATGACGGCCTTTAAATTTAAGCTTGAATACCTCCGCTTGTTGCTTAGGGAGGTATTAGCGACTCTGGATGATTGTGACCCTATAGTGGTCCCAGAGAAATTGTGTAAAATGGACAAATACTTAGAGGTTCCTGTTTACACTGATGTTTTTCCAGTCCCTAAGAGGATTGTGAATATTGTTACTAAGGAGTGGAATAGACCAGGTATACCGTTCGCTCCCCCTCCTGTTTTTAAGAAAATGTTTCCCATATCTGACACCATGCGTGACTCGTGGCAGACGGTTCCTAAGGTGGAGGAAGCTGTTTCTACTCTCGCTAAGAGTACAACTATACCTATCGAAGACAGTTGTGCTTTCAAATATCCTATGGATAAAAAATTAGAGGGTCTCCTAAAGAAAATTTTTGTTCATCAAGGTTTTCTTCTCCAACCTATTGCGTGCATTGTTCCTGTAACTACTGCAGCTGCTTTCTGGTTCGAGGCTCTAGAAGAGGCTGTTCAGGTGGAGACTCCATTAGAGGATATTATGGATAGAATTAAGGCCCTTAAGTTGGCTAATTCTTTCATTACAGATGCCGCTTTCCAGCTGGCTAAATTAGCGGCAAATAATTCAGGTTTTGCCATTTTAGCACGCAGGGCATTATGGCTTAAGTCCTGGTCTGCTGATGTGTCATCAAAATCTAAACTTTTGAACATCCCTTTCAAAGGAAAGACCCTATTCGGGCCTGAACTGAAAGAGATTATTTCAGACATCACTGGAGGGAAAGGCCACGCCCTCCCTCAGGATAAAACAAATAAAATGAGGACCAAAATAATTTTCGTTCCTTTCGGAACTTCAAGGGTGGTCCCGCTTCAGCTTCCCCTGCTGCAAAGCAAGAGGGGAATTTTGCCCAATCCAAGTTAGTCTGGAGACCTAACCAGGCTTGGAACAAGGGTAAACAGGCCAAGAAGCCTGCAGCTGCCTCCAAGACAGCATGAAGGGGTAGCCCCCAATCCGGGACCGGATCTAGTAGGGGGCAGACTCTCTCTCTTCGCTCAGGCTTGGGCAAGAGATGTTCACGATTCCTGGGCTTTAGAAATTGTGTCCCAGGGATATCTTCTGGACTTCAAAGACTCCCACCCAAGGGGGAGATTTCACATTTCTCAATTGTCTGAAAACCAGACAAAGAGAGAGTCGTTCTTACGCTGTGTAGAAGACCTACATACCATGGGAGTGATCCGCCCAGTTCCAAAAGCGGAACAAGGGCTAGGGTTTTACTCAAACCTGTTTGTGGTTCCCAAAAAAGAGGGAACTTTCAGACCAACCTTGGATCTCAAAATTCTAAACAAGTTCCTCAGAGTACCATCATTCAAGATGGAGACTATTCGGACTATTCTACCTCTGATCCAGGAGGGTCAATATATGACTACCGTGGACATAAAGGATGCGTATCTACACATCCCTATTCACAGAGATCATCATCAATTCCTCAGATTCGCCTTTCTGGACAGGCATTACCAGTTTGTGGTCCTTCCCTTCGGGTTGGCCATGGCTCCCAGAATTTTCACAAAGGTGCTAGAGTCCCTTTTGGCGGTTCTAAGACCGCGGGGCATAGCAGTGGCGCCTTATCTAGACAACATTTTAATTCAGGCGTCGACTTTCCAGCTAACCAAGTCTCACACGGACATTGTGTTGGCTTTTCTGAGATCTCACGGGTGGAAGGTGAACATACAAAAGAGTTCTCTCTCCCCTCTCACAAGAGTTTCCTTCCTAGGGACTCTGATAGACTCGGTAGAAATGAAAATATTTCTGACAGAGGTCAGAAAATCAAAACTCTTAACCACTTGCCGAGCTCTTCATTCCATTCCTCGGCCATCAGTGGCTCAGTGTATGGAGGTAATCGGACTCATGGTAGCGGCAATGGACATAGTTCCTTTTGCCCGCCTACACCTCAGACCACTGCAACTATGCATGCTCAAACAGTGGAATGGGGATTATCTCCTCAAATACATCTGGATCAGGAGACCAGAGATTCTCTTCTCTGGTGGTTATCTCAGGACCACCTGTCTCAGGGAATGTGTTTCCGCAGGCCAGAGTGGATAATAGTAACGACAGATGCCAGCCTGCTGGGCTGGGGTGCAGTCTGGAACTCCCTGAAAGCACAGGGCTTATGGTCGCAGGAGGAAACTCTCCTCCCGATAAAAATTCTAGAACTGAGAGCGATATTCAATGCGCTTCAGGCGTGGCCTCAGCCAGCTGCGGCCAAATTCATCAGATTTCAGTCGGACAACATCACGACTGTAGCTTATATCAATCATCAAGGAGGAACACAGCGTTCTCTAGCGATGATGGAGGTAACCAAAATAATCCGATGGGCGGAGACTCACTCTTGCCATCTTTCAGCAATCCATATCCCAGGGGTAGAGAACTGGGAGGCGGATTTCCTAAGTCGCCAGACTTTTCAGCCGGGGGAGTGGGAGCTCCATCCGGAAGTATTTTCTCAGCTGACTCAGCTATGGGGCACACCAGAGTTGGATCTGATGGTGTCCCGTCAGAACGCCAAACTTCCTTGTTACGGGTCCAGGTCCCGGGATCCCCAGGCAGTACTGATAGATGCTCTAGCAGTGCCCTGGTCCTTCAACCTGGCCTATGTATTTCCACCGTTTCCTCTCCTTCCACGTCTGGTTGCCAGAATCAAGCAGGAGAGAGCTTCGGTGATTTTGATAGCACCTGCGTGGCCACGCAGGACTTGGTATGCAGAACTAGTGGACATGTCATCTGTTCCACCGTGGAGTCTGCCGATGAGTCAGGACCTTCTAATCCAAGGTCCATTCAAGCATCCAAATCTAATTTCTCTGCGTCTGACTGCTTGGAGATTGAACGCCTGATTTTATCAAAGCGTGGTTTCTCGGTCATTGATACCCTGATTCAGGCTAGAAAGTCTGTCACCAGGAAAATATCTTTTTTGGTGTGAATCCAAGGGTTACTCATGGAGTAAGATTAGGATTCCTAGGATATTGTCTTTTCTCCAAGAAGGATTGGAGAAAGGATTATCAGCTAGCTCCTTAAAAGGACAGATATCTGCTTTGTCTATTCTTTTACACAAACGTCTGGCAGATGTCCCAGACGTTCAGGCGTTTAGTCAGGCTTTAGTCAGAATCAAGCCTGTATTTAAACCCGTTGCTCCGCCATGGAGCCTAAACTTAGTTCTTAAAGTTCTTCAAGGGGTTCCGGTAGAACCTATGCATTCCATAGATATTAAGCTTCTATCTTGGAAAGTTCTGTTTTTAGTAGCTATCTCTTCGGCTCGAAGAGTTTCTGAGTTATCTGCTTTACAGTGTGATTCACCTTATCTTGTTTTCCATGCAGATAAGGTGGTTTTGCGTACCAAACCTGGATTCCTTCCTAAGGTTGTTTCTAATAGGAATATCAATCAGGAAATTGTAGTTCCTTCACTGTGTCCTAAACCTTCTTCAAAGAAGGAACGTCTGTTGCACAATCTTGATGTGGTTCGTGCTTTAAAGTTCTACTTACAAGCAACTAAAGATTTCCGTCAAACATCTTCATTGTTTGTGGTTTATTCTGGTAAGCGGAGAGGTCAAAAGGCTACGGCTACCTCTCTTTCTTTTTGGCTGAAAAGCATCATCCGTTTGGCTTATGAGACTGCTGGCCAGCAGCCTCCTGAAAGGATTACTGCTCATTCTACTAGAGCAGTGGCTTTTAAAAATGAGGCTTCTGTTGAACAGATTTGTAAGGCGGCGACTTGGTCTTCGCTTCATACTTTTTCCAAACTTTCCAAATTCGATACTTTTGCTTCTTCGGGGGCTATTTTTGGGAGAAAGGTTCTACAAGCAGTGGTGCCTTCCGTTTAAGGTACCTGTCTTGTCCCTCCCTTCATCTGTGTCCTAAAGCTTTGGTATTGGTATCCCACAAGTATGGATGAATCCGTGGACTCGATGCATCTTGCAAGAGAAAACAGAATTTATGCTTACCTGATAAATTTCTTTCTCTTGCAATGTATCGAGTCCACGGCCCGCCCTGTCTGTTTAAGACGGGTAGTATATTTTTAGTTTAAAAGCTTCAGTCACCTCTGCACCCTATAGTTTCTCCTTTTTCTTCCTAGCCTTCGGTCGAATGATTGGGGGGGTGGAGCTAAGGGAGGAGCTATATAGACAGCTCTGCTGTGGGTGCTCTCTTTGCCACTTCCTGTTAGGAAGGAGAATATCCCACAAGTATGGATGAATCCGTTGACTCGATACATCGCAAGAGAAAGAAATTTATCAGGTAAGCATAAATTCTGTTTTTTCTTTGTTCTCTTGCTATCTTTATTTGAATAAGCAGGACTGTAAGCTTAAGAGCCGGCCCATCTTTGGTTCAGCACCTGGATAGCACTTACTGATCGGCTGCTAAATGTAGCCACCAATCAGCAAGCACTACTACCCAGGTGCTGATCCAAAGATGGGCTGGCTTTTAAGCTTACAGTCCTGCTTATTCATATAGATACCGAGAGAAAGAGAAGAAAAATTATAATAGGAGTAAATTAGAAAGTTGATTAAAATAGCATGCTTTATCTGAATCATGAAAGAAAAAAATGGGGTTTTATATCCTTTTAAAGTTGCATCAAAATTGCCATAGGCATTTGGTGTTGTGGTTCTGAAAAATGAAGGAGTCATAGGTAGTCTCCTCTTCTTTGATGTGCTTGTACCAGATAAGCCGTTGTGGTTTCAACTGACACATGGCATCACCAGACATTTTGAAGCCATGAGGGGGGGGGAAACATTTTTGGAATAATTGAAAAACAAAATTCAGTGGAGTACTCTTAGAAATTGAATGTCATTTTGTTGCATTGGGAACATAAAATTAAGTGTGTATCAAAATATTATGCTTGAAATAAAAGCACAGCTTATACAGTAAATAATACACAAAATTTCCTTTTTAAACCTTATTTCTTTCTAATGACACAGTGAGTCCACGGATCATCATCAACTACTGTTGGGAATATCACTCCTGGCCAACAGGAGGAGGCAAAGAACACCACAGCAAAGCTGATAAGTATCATCTCCTTACCCATTATCCCCAGTCATTCTTTTTGCCTGTAGTGCAAGGAGGAGGAGGATGGATCAAGAAGCTTTGCATGAGACTGCTGGACAGCAACCTCCTGAGAAAATCACAGCTCATTTCACAAGGGCTGTCTCTTCTTCCTGGGCTTTCAAAAATGAAGCTTCTGTGGAACAGATTTGCAACCTCTGCAACTTAGTCATCTTTGCATACTTTTTCTAAATTCTACAAGTTTGATACTTTTTCCTTGGCTGAGGCTTCTTTTGGAAGAAAGGTTCTTCAAGCAGTGGTGCCTTTTGTTTAGGTTACCTGTCTTGTCCCTCCCTTATCATCTGTGTCCTCTAGCTTTGGTATTGATTCCCAACAGTAAATGATGATGATCCGTGGACTCACTGTGTCATTAGAAAGAAAACAAAATTTATGCTTTCCTGATATATTTCTTTCTTTCTTGACACGGTGAGTCCACGGCCCGCCCTGTTTTTTTAGACAGTTTATTTGTTATAAAACCTCAGGCACCTCTGCACCGTGTGTTACTTCCTTTCTCTCCTTTCCTTTGGTTGAATGACTGGGGATTGTGGGTAGGGAGGTGATACTTATCAGCTTTGCTGTGTTGCTCTTTGCCTCTTCCTGCTGGGCAGGAGTGATATTCCCAACAGTAATTGACGATGATCTGTGGACTCACTGTGTCAAGAAAGAAATACATTTATATATAAGGAACCTCTTTTGCCAGTAAATGAGAACAAAAAAAAATGAAGAAACCATCAACATAACAAAACTAAGACCATGATTTTGTCTCCTTTAACCATCCAACATGTTCATAGTACCAAACAGAAAGCAAGAACTAATTTACCTTTAAAGTGACACTCCAGACCCCTTGCTAAAGTACTTTAGGGGTTCTTAGGAGGTCCCCCTTAGTTCTGTTTTATTAAAGTGCCTATTTCAGGAGAAAGTACTTAAATAAAACAGGATTGTAGTGAGATTTCTTATAGGAAAGCATTGGCCAGTGCTTCCATATAAGAAGTATCTGATTAGGTAACTGATTGCAGAAGAATATATTGCTCTTGCTGGAACTTGATCAACTTTTTCCTGATTTTTAGGTGCTATCCTATCTATAAATGAAGGTATTGTGTATTTTTAAAGGCAGTTGTTTGCAACATTTGCTTAGTTGAAGATGCTGCTGGTGGAGAATCCCTTTGTGATGATGCAGCCGTTACAAAAGGAGCAGAAATAGTGTTTCTGGAATGGGAACATTGGGGGGGAAGCTACTTGCACTTTCATTGATATTGCCTTCCTCGTGTAATCTAATTAAGTGGTTCTATTTATAATATTTTAATTGCAGCATTTTACTCATATGTCTGTCAGGGACACTTGCATTTTTAGACTGAAATCATGTGATTTGACAGCAACTGATTGCCCTGCACAGCTTCCTTTATAATGGTAAAACGTTACCCAAAATGCCACAAATACAAACTGTGACACAACCAATGCTCTGTCAGCCAACAGCCATTGCCTAGGCTTCATTCAATATAGTCTTTGAAAAGTATTTGGGCTAGGTGTCCCGCATATTTCATTTCACATCCAAAAAATTGAAATTGAGCATTTGTGATAAGTTAAAAAGTAATGTAATACATTGTCTTTAAATACAGAATTCACCGTATTAGTCAAACAATGAATTAATTGTATACTAATGCACAGTTTCTTTCTTTCATACTTGTGCACTTTGCAATGCACTAGTTAGTGGATCTACTTCAGTGATGAGATCAAAATGCCCATAGTGAAAATGTTATGGTGTTGCAACACTGCTTGATAATGATTTTCTGTTGGGTGCTGCGTTGGTTCAGGTCGGGAGAAGGTGTTTCAGTGCCTATAGCAGCTGCCATGGCAGCATTAGGCAGGCCATGAGCAGTGATGTACTTCTTGTAAGCATCTCTGATTATTTTGCATGTGTGGGCATTGTAGTAGGGTATGTCTGTGATGGGTTCCCGGCACTGGGCTCGCTTGTGGATGACAGGACACAGCTCTCTCACTTGGAACTTGGCTTGCTTGGATTTAGGGAATAACTTCTTAAATGTTTCTAAATGTGATGAAAGTGCAGGAGCATTTACCTTTAGACGTTGCTGTGGAGGAGTGTGCAGTGTCACCTATCTGCTTCTGATCCAACACTTCTATGTCCTTATTCTGCTCTTTAATCTCAAGTAATAAGAGGCATTACTTTAGAATGGTATTGGATGGTGGACCAACACACCTTCTCTTCTTCTAAACTTGCTTTTTCTTGTCACCTTCCAGCCTTTAATAATTTTCTAGAGAACGGATATTTAACTCCTCTGTGATTTTAGCCTCCTATAACAGCTCTTCCTGTGTCAACGGCCTGTCAGGTAAAGGTCCTTTCTTCTTTTTATACCGGATCTGCCTTTCCTGGACAAGTAGGAAAGTTTGGTGTGTGTGTGTTCTGTAGTGGACTGGCCCATATGCTTACGACTGTCCCCAGCATACTTAGGGGACTATTGAGGGGCAGCCTTCTCCTGACGGTTCTTTTGGCCACTACTTGATGGAGCTTCTGGTTTCTTTGTCTTAGGTTTTAGAAGCTGAATCGGCTTCCACCCTATGTTTTATCTTGAGCTCATCTTCTTCATGGTCACTGGTTGGTTCATCTCTCTCATTAATATCGAAATCAGAGTCTACCTCATCCTCGCTTGATGTTGATTTTACTTAGAGGATGAAAAAAAAATAACAATTTCGTGGCCAGATTACAGGTAAACACTGTTGTGATTGGGAAGCAGAACATTAGTAGAAATCAAGTCATCATTTCAATTAAGGCCTAAATGAGAGAACAGAAACAACTCAATTAACAAAATGGAGCCCATAAGCAAAATAAACTAAAAACTTTTTCCCTGCAGTGCCCCTAGGGACAGGAATGCATATTTCTCTTTTATTTGAGAATTGTATCCTCAGGATTTTCTTAGTATTTGAATTGTATTCCTGGATTTGCTTGTCTTCAGGATACAGGAATTGCAGTGATTTCAGACTTTACATAATATCTCGTAAATCTTCATGTTATGTCGTTTTTAGAAATAATATTGGAGGTTTACATATATTAAAAACATGTTATAAACATATTATTTATCATTGTAAAAGAACATATTCCATACTCCATTTTTATTTATTTTTTCTAATTTTTCTGGAAAAACAGATTTGGAGAAAAACTGTTTTCCCCCCGCAATTTTCTCTCTACTTGTGTGTTCAATATATTACTGGCACCTGATGGGTTAATTCAATGATTTATATATATATATATATATATATATATATATATATATGTGTGTGTGTATATATATATATATATATATATATTAACCACATCTGCTCTCAAAATAATAGACATTCAAATTATGAGGCATTTACCAGTAATTTAAAATGAAAGCAGATATTTTTGTGACATTTTATAGTTTTACTATGGTCTTCAAACATAGATATAAAAAACAATAAACATCACTGTTTTATATCCCCAGTGTGAACATCAAAAAGGCGCTACCTGAAATGTCCTCTTCGTTTCAGCTTGACTAATGTGCAAGCATCATTGTTGCCCTGGATACCAGAAGGGCGTTTAATAAATACAAACTTAAGTGCATTTAACTCTGCACTACCGAAATAATGTGTAGTACCCTTATTTTCAACAGAATAGACCCCAGAGGTAACATTAGAATACCAACTTAGATACATCAATCACCCTTGTCATAAAAAGGAACTGTAAGATACTAAACTAGAGAGTATTTCTAGCAATCACTAAGCCCTAGCGTTTATATGAGAACCTTGAACGGCTTTTTCTCTTGTCTATTAAGCCCCATATAGTCATAGAAAAAAAATCATAAAAAATAATTCCAGTCGAAATGTGTGTTTAACCTCAAGGCATCAAGTATAAATGTGTGTATATATGGCCCAAAAAAATATTACTTGTGTACAATGACTGAGCTTCTATACATTTGGAAAATGCTCTGTGTATTTTTGTTTTTTCTTTCAATATATCATGTTGCTCTAGTTACAGCACTGCAGAATAGGTTTTCATTTTTTTTTTTAAATAAATGGTTCTAATAAATGCATAGAACAAGGTTTTTAAGCTTTACTTATGTTTATATTAGAGTAGTTTTGGTGTCAGACATGCAAAACAATGGATTAGGTATTTCAGAACTACTTGGGGGTGGCCGAACAAGTCTGCCCAAAATTTCCTTAAAGTCTAAACTTAACTATTTTGTAGAATAACCTTATGTTTATCCCAGGCATTGAGGTCCCCCTCAAAAAAGCCTCTGTATAAAAAAAAACGTCCACATCATCATATGTTCCTTCCTTCTGTCTTTTTAATGTCTGGAACAAATAGTATTCAGACACCTCCTACACATTCTCTCCTTGACCCCATGTGTCCTGACCTCTGCCCTTCCCCCTCCACTGGAACAGCCCTAACAAAAGAAACTAATGAACTTCACACAACAAAAGAATAAGTCTAGTACTCTGTACTCATTCTACTAGCTCTGTCCTACAGACTGTGACACTGTTGATTGCACTTTCCTACAAACTTCACACATTTATAACAATGCTATTAGGGTACCCTGGGGTCAGCCATGGAGTCACTTCTCTTTTCCTCAAAGAACTCATAATATAATTTGGATTCCATTATCATCTCCATGCTGATGGCACCCAATTATATCTGCCCTACCCATGACCTTCAATCATTGATTCAAACAAAGCTGTCTGAAGCTGTAAGCACTATCTAGCTGATATCTAAAACTCAGCATGTTTGAGGCCAATCTCCTTATATTCCCTTCAAAATCTGACTGTATTACCACATTTCATATAAAAGTTGGGGTAATCATAATAGACTCATGGTAAGTGTATTGTTTAGATGCCATACTAGAAAACCTATAAAAACATGCTGTTTCTTCCTATAAAATGTTATGTTTTCTTTGACATTTCACTGCTAAAACTTGTGCTCATGCCCTTATCATGTGGTGCATTAAAGGGCAAGTCAACTCAAAGTTTATAAGAACCTTTTTCAATTTTGTTATAATAGCATATTAAGTTAAACTGTAGCCCATTTTTACTGCAAATACAGTTTTCTTGTAAAAAGACTTACTAGTTCTCCTTTGGCCTTTTTAAAATGGCCGCTTGTCTCCTCCTTTCCCTGACGTCATCCTTAGTGAATATTCAGCTGAAAAGAACATATATATGCACAAGCTGAATCGACACGGAGATGGTCTTTTCAGCTGAATATTCACTAAGGATGACGTCAAGGAAAGGAGAAGACAGGCGGCCATTTCAAAACGGCCAGAGGAGAACTAGTACGTTTTTTTTTTTTCCTACAAGAAAAATGTATTTCTCTTGTTAAGTGTGTTCAGTCCACGGGTCATCCATTACTTATGGGATATATTCTCCTCCCCAACAGGAAGTTGCAAGAGGATCACCCAAGCAGAGCTGCTATACAGCTCCTCCCCTCACATGTCATATCCAGTCATTCTCTTGCAACCCTCAACAAAGAAGGAGGTCGCTGGAGGAGTTGGAGTTTTTACTTAATTTTTCTTCAATCAAAAGTTTGTTATTTTAAATGGCACCGGAGTGTGCTGTTTTTTTTCTATCTCAGGCAGTATTTGGAAGAAGAAACTGCCTGCGTTTTCTATGATCTTAGCAGGCGTAACTAAGATCCACTGGCTGTTCTCGACATTCTGAGGAGTGGGGTAACTTCAGAACATGGGAATAGCATGCGGGGTCCACCGCAAATGAGGTATGTGCAGTACAATATTTTCTGGGAATAGAATTGACTAAGAAAATACTGCTGTTACCCGTATGATGTAAGTACAGCCTTAAATGCAGTAGTAGTGACTGGTATCAGGCTGATAAATGTATGCACAATAGAGTTCTTTTCTTTACTGAAATAATGCTTAAGCCTTATCTGCAGTGGTAGCGACTGGTTGCAGGCTTAGTAATAACTTTGCATGACATTTAAAGAAGTTTATTTTCAAAACGTTTACTGGCATGTTATTCGTTTTGTGAGGTACTTTGGTGATAAATCCTTTGGGCATGAATTATTTTCCACATGGCTAACGTATATTTCTGCATAGAAACCGTTATATCAGGTCTCCCACTGTTGTAAATGAGCAGGAGGGGCCTCTTTTTAGCGCCTTGTTGCGCAGTTAAAATTCTAGCACAGTCTTCCTGCTTCTTCCTCCTTGATCCAGGACGTCTCTAGAGAGCTCAGGGGTCTTCAAAATTTGTTTTTTGAGGGAGGTAATCAGTCACAGCAGACCTGTGACAGTGTGTTAGACTGTGATAAAAACGTTTTATATTAATTTGATATCCGTTTTTTTGGGTACTGAGGGGTTAATCATCCGGTTGCTAATGGGTGCAATCCTCTGCTAATTAATACATTTAAAGAATTGTTGACTATAACTGAATTATTCTTTAGTTACTCAACTGTGTTTTTTAAAAGCGCTGCAGCGTTTTTTATATTGCTTGCAAACTTATTGAAAGTATTTTCCAAGCTTGCTAGCTTCATTGCTAGTCTGTTTAAACATGTCTGATACAGAGGAATCTGCTTGTTCATTATGTTTAAAAGCCGTTGTGGAGCCCAATAGAAATATGTGTACCAATTGTATTGATGTTACTTTGAAAAATCAATCTGTACCGCTTAAAAAATTTTCACCAGACAACGAGGGGACAGTTATGCCGTCTAACTCTCCTCACGTGCCAGTACCTTCGTCTCCTGCTCGGGAGGTGCGTGAGATTGAGGCGCCAAGTACATCAAGGCCCTTACAAATCACTTTACATGATATGGCTAATGTTATGAAAGAAGTGTTATACAATATGCCCGAGTTAAGAGGCAAGCGCGACAGTTCTGGGTTAAGGACAGAGCGCGCCGATGACACGAGAGCCATGTCTGATACTGCGTCACAATTTGCAGAACATGAGGACGGAGAGCTTCATTCTGTGGGTGACGGTTCTGATTCGGGGAGACCGGATTCAGAAATTTTAAATTTAAGCTTGAGAACCTCCGCGTGTTGCTAGGGGAGGTGTTAGCGGCTCTGAATGATTGTGACACGGTGGCAATCCCAGAGAAATTATGTAGGCTGGATAAATACTACGCGGTGCCGGTGTGTACTGACGTTTTTCCTATACCAAAGAGGCTTACAGAGATTATTAGTAAGGAGTGGGATAGACCCGGTGTGCCTTTTTCCCCTCCTCCGATATTTAGAAAAATGTTCCCTATAGACGCCACCACAAGAGACTTATGGCAGACGGTCCCTAAGGTGGACGGAGCAGTTTCTATTTTAGCCAAGCGTACCACTATCCCGGTGGAGGATAGCTGTGCTTTCTCAGATCCAATGGATAAAAAATTAGAGGGTTATCTTAAGAAAATGTTTATTCAACAAGGTTTTATATTACAGCCTCTTGCATGCATTGCGCCTGTCACTGCTGTAGCGGCATTCTGGTTTGAGTCTCTGGAAGAGGCGATTCGCACAGCACCATTGGATGAGTCTCTGAGCAAGATTAGAACCCTTAAGCTGGCTAATGCGTTTGTTTCGGATGCCGTAGTGCATTTAACCAAACTTACGGCTAAAAATACCGGATTCGCCATACAGGCGCGCAGAGCGCTTTGGCTTAAATCCTGGTCGGCAGATGTAACTTCTAAGTCTAAATTGCTAAACATTCCTTACAAAGGGCAGACCTTATTCGGGCCCGGCTTGAAGGAAATTATTGCTGACATTACTGGAGGTAAGGGCCACACCCTTCCTCAGGACAGGGCCAAATCAAAGGCCAAACAGTCTAATTTTCGTGCCTTTCGTAATTTCAAGGCAGGAGCAGCATCAACTTCCTCCGCTCCAAAACAGGAAGGAACTACTGCTCATTACAGACAGGGTTGGAAAAGCAACCAGTCATGGAACAAGGGCAAGCAGGCCAGAAAGCCTACTTCCGCCCCTAAGACAGCATGAAGTCAGGGCCCCCTTTCCGGAGACGGATCTAGTGGGGGGCAGACTCTCTCTCTCTTCGCCCAGGCTTGGGCAAGAGATGTACAGGATCCCTGGACGCTGGAGATTATATCTCAGGGATACCTTCTGGATTTCAAGACTTCTCCTCCACAAGGGAGGTTTCAGCTGTCAAGGTTATCAACAAACCTAGTAAAGAAAGAGGCATTTCTACAATGTGTACAAGACCTCTTAGTAATGGGAGTGATCCACCCAGTTCCGCGGACGGAACAGGGGCAAGGGTTTTATTCAAATCTGTTTGTGGTTCCCAAGAAAGAGGGAACCTTCAGACCAATCTTAGATTTAAAAATCTTAAATTCCTAAGGGTTCCATCGTTCAAGATGGAAACCATTCGAACCATCCTACCCATGATCCAAGAGGGTCAATATATGACCACAGTGGATTTAAAGGATGCCTACCTTCACATACCGATTCACAAAGATCATTATTGGTACCTAAGGTTTGCCTTTCTAGACAGGTATTACCAGTTTGTAGCGCTTCCCTTCGAGGCATAGCGGTGGCTCCGTACCTAGACGACATTCTGATTCAAGCGTCAAGTTTTCAAAATGCAAAGTCTCATACAGAGATAGTTCTAGCATTTCTGAGGTCGCATGGGTGGAAAGTGAACGTGGAAAAGAGTTCTCTGTTACCACTCACAAGGGTCCCTTTTCAAGGGACTCTTATAGATTCTGTAGAGATGAAGATTTACCTGACGGAGTCCAGGCTATCAAAACTTCTCAATGCTTGCCGTGTCCTTCACTCCATTCCAAGCCCATCGGTAGCTCAGTGCATGGAAGTAATCGGCTTAATGGTCGCGACAATGGACATAGTGCCATTTGCGCGCCTACATCTCAGTCCGCTGCAACTATACATGCTAAGTCAATGGAACGGGGATTACTCAGATCTGTCCCCTTTGCTAAATCTGGACCAGGAGACCAGAGATTTTCTTCTCTGGTGGTTATCACGGGTTCATCTGTCCAAAGGAATGTCCTTTCACAGACCAGATTGGACGATTGTAACAACAGATGCCAGCCTACTAGGCTGGGGAGCAGTCTGGAACTCCCTGAAGGCTCAGGGATCGTGGACTCAGGAGGAGAAACTCCTCCCAATAAACATTCTAGAATTAAGGGCAATATTCAATGCTCTTCTAGCTTGGCCTCAGTTGGCAACACTGAGGTTCATCAGATTTCAGTCGGACAACATCACGACTGTGGCTTACATCAATCATCAAGGAGGAACCAGGAGTTCCCTAGCGATGTTGTTAGTCTCGAAGATAATTCGCTGGGCAGAGTCTCACTCTTGCCACCTGTCAGCGATCTACATCCCAGGCGTGGAGAACTGGGAGGCGGATTTTTTAAGTCGCCAGACTTTTCATCCGGGGGAGTGGGAACTTCACCCGGAGGTATTTGCCCAACTGATTCTTCGTTGGGGCAAACCGGATCTGGATCTCATGGCATCTCGCCAGAACGCCAAGCTTCCTTGTTACGGATCCAGGTCCAGGGACCCGGGAGCAGTGCTGGTAGATGCACTAGCAGCCCCTTGGGTTTTCAACATAGCTTATGTGTTTCCACCTTTTCCGTTGCTTCCTCGTCTGATTGCCAGGATCAAACAGGAGAGAGCATCGGTGATTCTGATAGCGCCTGCGTGGCCACGCAGGACCTGGTATGCAGACCTAGTGGACATGTCGTCCTGTCCACCATGGTCTCTACCCCTGAGGCAGGACCTTCTAATTCAGGGTCCTTTCAACCATCCAAACCTAATTTCTCTGAGGCTGACTGCTTGGAAATTGAACGCTTGATTCTATCAAAGCGTGGGTTTTCGGATTCGGTTATTGATACATTAATACAGGCTCGGAAACCTGTTACCAGAAAAATTTACCACAAGATATGGCGTAAATATTTATATTGGTGTGAATCCAAGAGTTACTCATGGAGTAAGGTTAGGATTCCTAGGATATTGTCTTTTCTACAAGAGGGTTTAGAAAATGGCTTATCCGCTAGTTCACTAAAGGGACAGATTTCTGCTCTGTCTATTCTTTTACACAAGCGTCTGGCAGAGAATCCAGACGTCCAGGCTTTTTGTCAGGCTTTGGCTAGGATTAAGCCTGTGTTTAAAACTGTTGCTCCTCCGTGGAGCTTAAACTTGGTTCTTAAAGTTCTCCAGGGTGTTCCGTTTGAACCCCTTCATTCCATTGATATTAAGCTTTTATCTTGGAAAGTTCTGTTTTTGATGACTATTTCCTCGGCTCGTAGAGTCTCTGAGTTATCTGCCTTACATTGTGATTCTCCTTATCTGATCTTTCATTCAGACAAGGTAGTCCTGCGTACTAAACCTGGGTTTTTACCTAAGGTTGTTTCTAACAAGAATATCAATCAAGAGATTGTTGTTCCATCCTTATGTCCTAATCCTTCTTCAAAGAAGGAACGTCTTTTGCATAATCTAGATGTGGTCCGTGCTCTGAAGTTCTACTTACAGGCAACTAAAGATTTTCGACAAACTTCTTCCCTGTTTGTCGTTTACTCTGGACAGAGGAGAGGTCAAAAGGCTTCGGCTACCTCTCTCTCTTTTTGGCTTCGCAGCATAATACGCTTAGCCGATGAGACTGCTGGACAGCAGCCTCCTGAAAGAATTACAGCTCATTCCACTAGAGCTGTGGCTTCCACCTGGGCCTTTAAGAATGAGGCCTCTGTTGAACAGATTTGCAAGGCTGCAACTTGGTCTTCACTTCATACCTTTTCCAAATTTTACAAATTTGACACTTTTGCTTCTTCGGAGGCTGTTTTTGGGAGCAAGGTTCTACAGGCAGTGGTTCCTTCTGTTTAATGTTCCTGCCTTGTCCCTCCCATCATCCGTGTACTTTAGCTTTGGTATTGGTATCCCATAAGTAATGGATGACCCGTGGACTGAACACACTTAACAAGAGAAAACATCATTTATGCTTACCTGATAAATTTATTTCTCTTGTAGTGTGTTCAGTCCACGGCCCGCCCTGTCTATTTGAGGCAGGTTCTAAATTTTAAATTATAACTCCAGTCACCACTGCACCCTATAGTTTCTCCTTTCTCGTCTTGTTTCGGTCGAATGACTGGATATGACATGTGAGGGGAGGAGCTGTATAGCAGCTCTGCTTGGGTGATCCTCTTGCAACTTCCTGTTGGGGAGGAGAATATATCCCATAAGTAATGGATGACCCGTGGACTGAACACACTACAAGAGAAATAAATTTATCAGGTAAGCATAAATTATGTTTTCCATCTTAATATTTGGAAATACTGAACCTGGACACCAGGAGGAGGCAAAGACACCCCAGCCAAAGGCTTAAATACCTCCCCCACTTCCTCATAACCCCAGTCATTCCTTTGCCTTTTGTCACAGGAGATTGGCAGAGAAGTGTTTAGATGATTTCGGAGTAGTCTCTTAGTAGTCTTCAAAATGGGACTGGAGTTTTAAGTAGTCCTGTCAGCCTCTCAGTGAGAGCATGGATGAAAGTTAGAGCCCGGAAATGCAGGAAGAGTCTTTCTGCGAAACCATCCCGACTCATATTAACAGCTCCATATGCAATCAGCGTTGACGAGTTTCGCTGACTGCTTTCTTCACTCAAGTCCATGTCAGAAGCGATGCTACTATCTGTCACACTTGAAGGGCCGTGTTCCTGTTCCATGGCGTAGATTCTGGTAAGATCGTTTCATATTTTATACATGTATGATAATGCAAGAAGACAGGGTCACAGTGTGACTCCTTTTATCTGTATAGAATCAAGGGTTAATATCTCCTTAGGGAGATTATTGAACAGGGGGGCATAATCTTATATGTTTGATTTTATGCTGCTTTTATGTGTGAGATGTTATGGGCTCATAGGCTGTTATGGAATATACAGGTTTCACTTTGAGAGCCATGCAGCTTACAAGCTTGGCACACTTTCTCATAACAGGGACGGTCCTGCATTGTGCACCATGTGATTCATTCCCTTTTTCCTGACCAGGTGTTTATCAGAGTGGAGTCATAAATCCCTGTACTGTCTGGGTCATAGGAGGTGGCGAGTGCCCCAGCCATTGGGGTATAAGGGTGCCGTTTTTTTTAATAAAATTAGATGTTTTATTTCTCTAGTTCTTCGGTTTGTGCACTAGCGATGGAGGATTCTGTTACATTAGAGGGCACTCCCTCTATTCCTAATGAGTAATTCCTGTTTATATGGTGAGGAGGCCTTAGTTTCGCCCTCTCAATTATGTTCCAATTATGTTCCATATGCCTTAATAATGTGATAATATCAAACATGTTTGGTACCACAGAGCCGTCCACCTCTGAGGAGTTGTCGTCCAGTGAGGTGCGTTTCCTACATTTTTATCTTGCTACACATGCAGTTTTCCCGTAGCATTGCTGATCCTCCATCTGGAGGGGGCCTTTTTTCACCAGACGTTACTGCGCAGTTCAGACGGTGGTGTCTGCGGCCTTTAATGCTTTACCTTGCCCTGCTAAGCACAAGCGAAAGGTTATATATTGCACTCCTTCCCAGAGTACATCAGATAATTTATTGGATTAAACTGAGGGTTATCCGAGAATTCTTTCTGAGACTTCAGAGTATGAACATTCTGGGTCGGAGTCTGCTGCCTCTAAACCTCCGGCTGCGACGGAACCAGTTTTTGAGTTTAGGAATTTGTGCTTTCTTCTAAAGGAAGTTTTTGGCGAATTCAGAGGTTCCAGATACCAAATTGCCTGATGAACCTTTAATTCCTAAATTGGATAGAGTTTGAGGACAAGGTGGTACCTTATCCTTCCCTGCTCCTGTTAGATGGCGAACATTATTAAGAACATTATTAAGAATGAATGGGACAGGATTGGATTCCTTTTCCCCCTCTTCTCCCTTTAACAAATTGTCCCTGGTCCTGGACTCTCAATGGAGTTGTGAGGTTCCGTCCCTAAATGGTATGGCGTTATCTTCACCCTTGCTAAACATACTACTATCCCGCTTGAGGATAGTTCTTCATTTGAAGAGCCCATGGATAAAAGATGGAAACTCTGTTAAGATAGATGTTTCAACATACGGGAAATTTTTTTTCAACCGGCGGCGGCGGCTGTTTCCGCGGTTACTGGAGAAACTACCTTCTGGTGTGACTCCTTATAGGATTTGATCGGGGTGGAGGATTCCTTTAACGTTACTCAGAAAACATTTATGGCCTTGAGGGTTTTTAATTCTTTTATCTGTGCTGCTATTAGGCAGTTTATTCGCTTGAATGCTATGGCTTCAGCTTTTTTTGTTCATGCCCGTCCGGCTCTGGCGGAAGTCATGGTCTGCGGATATGACTTCTAAGTCTAGATTCTTTCCCTCCCCTTTAAGGGAATGATTTTGTCTGGTCCAGGCCTGGACTCAATTATCTCCACAATCACAGGGGTCAAGGGTGCCCTACCGCAAGAGTATATAAACTAAACTAAGGGGCGATTTATGTTCTTTTGGTTCTGATAAAGCCCATGTCAGCAGTCCTCCACTAAGCCAGAGCAAACCAAGAGCTCTTGGAAGCCAGCTCAGTCCTGGAATAAATCCAAGCAGAGCAAGAAGCCCGCCGAGTCTATGTCGGCATGAATGGGCGATCCCCGGTCCTCTTCTGGATCGTGTAGGGGGCAGTATGTTGCTCTTTTCAGTCGCTTGGTTCAGGGACGTGCAGGATCCATGAGTCCTGGAGGTCATAGCTCAGGGTTACAAGATAGGTTTTAAGTCTCAGCCACCTAAGGGAGGATTCCTCCTGTCTTTCTGGGGTGTGATTACGGGATCTGTCCTCTAGGAGTTATTGTCCCAGTGCCTATCGCAGTGAGAGGTTTGGGATACTATTCAAACCTTTTGGTGGTCCCTAAGAAGGAAGGAACTTTCCGTCCGATTCTGGACCTAAAGTACTTAAGCAGGTTTTTGAATGTCTCCTCGTTTAAGATGAAGACAATGAGGTCCATTCTTCCCCTTGTTTGAGAGGGGTAGTTCATGACCACGATAGAACTGAAGGATGCTCTCTTCACGTACCAATCCTCAAGGACCACTTCCAGTTCCTAAGGTTTGCGTTCCTAGACCAGCACTTCTAGTTTATTGCCCTTCAGTTTGGTCTAGCTAAAGATATTTTTCAAAAAGTGGACCATTCAGAATATCTCCTCTGCCTTCTTCGATCCCATGGATGGCAGATAATCTAGAGAGAGTTCTCTTGTATCAAGTACCAGGGTAGAATTCTCGGGTACTATAATAGTCTCCATAGACATGAGAATATTTCTAACAGACCAGAGACGTTGCAAGCTAGCTTCAACATGTCTTGCCCTCCTTAAGGCCATCTGTGACTCGGTGTATGGAGGTGATTGTTCTCATGGTGTCCAGCTTGGACATAATTTCCTTTGCCAGGTTTCACCTCAGACTGTTGCAACTGTGCATGCTGATCGGAACGGCGATCATTTGGATCTGTCTCAACAGATTTCTCTGGACAACCAATCGGGAGAACCACTCTCTTGGTGGTTTTGTCTGGATCACTTGTCCTGAGGTACGTCCGTCTCAAGACCATCCTGGGTTATTGTGACTACGGTTGCAAGTCTGTCAGGATGGGGAGCCGTTTGTTGTGCCAGGAAGGCACTGGGCATCTAGTCTCAGGAGGTAAAGCTCCCTCCTGATCTTATTTTGGATCTTCGGGCAATATACAATGCTCTGAAGGCTTGGCCTCTGCTGGGTTTGTCCCAGTTAATCAGATTCCAATCAAACAATATATCCTCGGTGGCTTACATCAACCATCACGGGGGGAACGAGAAGCTTCCTAGTTTTGAGGGAAGTATCTTGGATTCTGGTGTGGGGGTAACCCGCATTTGTTCGCTGTCAGTGATCCACATTCCGGGTGTGGACAACTGGGAAGCGGATTCCTCAGCAGCCAATCCTTTCATCCGGGAGAATGGTCTCTCCATCCTGAGTGTTTGCAGAGATTTGCAAGAGGAAGATCTTATAACGTCCCAATACCAAGCTACCCAGATAGGGGTCAAGGTACAGGGATCCTCAGGCGGAGCTAACAGATGCATTAGCGGTGCCTTGGAGGTTCAATCTAATTTATCCTTTCCGACCGTTACCACTACTTCCTAGTGTAGTGGCTTGAGTCAAGCAAGCGTCAGTGATACTGACTGCACCGTCTTGACCGCAAAGGATATGGTTCGCGGATCTAGTGGGGATGTCATCATCTCCTCCGTGGAAGTTACCTTGTTGCAAGGATCTGCTGACCAAGGTCTCTTTGTTCATCAATGTCTAGATTCTCTGAGGCTGACTGCGTGGAGATTGAACGCTTAGTCCTAGCCAAGAGAGGGTTTTCTAATTTCTCATTCAAGCTCGTAAGCTGGTTGCTCGTCACATCTATCATAAGGTATGGAGGACCTACTTATTCTGTTCTTCAGGATGAACTGGAGAAGGGCTTTTCTGCAAGTCCCCTGAAGGGACAGTTTTCGGCCCTGTCTGTGTTGCTGCACAAGAGGTTTGCAGAGCTTCCAGATGTGCAGCCATTTGTTAAGGCTCTGCTGGGATGAGACCTGTTTTTAGATCTAAGGCTCCTCCTTGGAGTTTAAATCTTGTCCTTAAGGTTTTGCAACAGGGTTTGCATGAAGTAGACATTAAATAGTTGTCTTGGAAGGTTCCTTTTCTACTGGCTATTGCTTTTGCGCGCAGAGTATCTGAGATTGCTGCCTTGCAATTGCGTTCCTCCTTATCTGGCTTTTCATGCTGATAAGGCTGTTCTACGAACCAAGTTAGTTTTTTTCCTAAGGTTGTGTCAATTCGCAACATCAATCAAGAGATTGTGGTTCCTTTATGTCCTAATCCTTATTCGTCGAAGGAACGTTTACAACATATTTCTGGATGTGGTTTGTGCCTTTAAGTTCTATCTTCGGGCCACAAAGGAATTTAGACAAACCTCTTCCTCTGTTTGTTCTCTTTTCCAGGAAGCGTAGGGGTCAGAGGGCCTCTTCGACTTCCTTATCTTTTTGTCTGAGGAGTGTCATCCGTTTAGCATAGAAACGCCGGGACGTAAGCCTCCTCTGAGGATTACGGCTCATTCTACGGGAGCAGTGGTTTCCTCTTGGGCCTTCAAAAATGTGGCCTCTATGGATCAGATTTGTAAGGCGGCTATCTGGTACTTTTTCCAAAATTTTACAAGTTTGATGTTTTTGCTTCTGCTGAAGCAGCCTTCGGGAGAGGTTTTTGAGGCTGTGGTGCCCTCAGATTAGGGTCCACCTCTCTTTTTTCCTCCCATTAGCATTCCGTGTACTGTACTCTAGAGCTTGGATATATGTTTCCCACAAGTAAGGAATGCAGCTGTGGAATCTTCCCATATTAAGATGGAAAACATAAATTATGCTTACCTGATAATTTAATTTCTGTATGGGAAGAGTCCACAGCTCTCGCCCGTGTTCTCTGATGGGCGGTCCTAAATTTTTTTTTTTTTTTTTTTTTTCTTCTGGCAACTTTTTTACCCTGATATTTCTCCTACTGTTCCTTGTTCCCTCTGCAGAATGACTGGGGTTATGAGGAAGTGTGTGTGTGTGTGTGTGGGGGGGGGGGGGAGGGAATATTTAAGCCATTGACTGGGGTGTCTTTGCCTCCTCCTGGTGGTGAGGTTCAGTATTTCCCACAAGTAAGGAATGCAGCTGTGGACTCTTCCCATACAGATAGAAATGAAATTATCAGGTAAGCATAATTTGTTTTACATCAAAAATGGGCTACAGTTTAACTTAATATGATATTATAACAAAATTGAAATAAGTTCTTATAAATTATGGGTTGACATGCTCTTTAAAGTGAAGTTCCATTTTGATGAATTAGTGCCCGGATTTTAATAAACCTATTAAAAACAAGGGCACTTTAATTCATCAAAATTGACATTAAACTGTTTTCTTCAAAAACTTACCTTTTAATCCTGGCAGCCGCTCCAGCACTTCCTCTGCCCGTCGCAAGCCGTCTTCACGGGTCCAAAATTATGAATCCGGCTTCCTCCAATCACAGCATTGCATCAGGCCAAGATTCCTCCGGGGGAAGCTGTGATTGGAGGAAGCCTGATTCGTCATTTCTGACGTCTGCAGAGGCTTCCGACGGCCAGGGGAATCGCTGGAGCGGCATTCAGGATTAAAAGGTAAGTTTTTGAAGGAAACATGGAAATGTCAATTTTGATGAATTAAAGTGCCCTTGTTTTTAATAGGTTTATTAAAAACCGGGCACTAATTCATCAAATGGACCTTCACTTTAAAGGACCAGTAAATACAGTAGGATTCCATAATCAACAAATGCATGATAACAAGACAATGCAATAGCACTTAGTCTGAACTTCAAGTGAGTAGTAGATTTTTTTCTGAAAAATGTCATTTATGTCTTTTTTTAGTCCTCCTGTATCATGTGACAGCCAGCAGTTAATCACAAATGCATATACGTACTGTATATTCTGTGAATTTTTTATCATGCTCAGTAGGAGCTGGTGACTCAAAAAGTGTAAATATAAAAAGACTGTGCACATTTTGTTAATGAAAGTAAATTGGAAAGTTGTTTAAAATTGCTGTTCTATCTGAAAAATGAAATTTTAATTTTGACTTGAGTGTCCCTTTAAAGTGATTGTCAATCATAGCATTTGTGAAACGCTAGGATTGACCATTGGAACAAATAAAGGGGACTTTCAGTCATGAAGTATAAAATACTTCATGTAGAAACTTCTTTTATTTGTTGGAAGCGTTCGCTGCACTGAGCTACTCAAGCAGCCCTTGACAGAACGCTGTTTTGCCGAGGGGCGATGTTTTCACCTCTTAGCCCATAGCCATGTGGGAATTCCGGCTTGGCGCCTGCTGGAACACTCGGCTATTCGCTAAGAGGTGGAAACGTCGCCTCTTAGCAAAATAGCGTTCTGCCTTGGCCTGCCTGTGTAGCTCATTGCGGCAAACACTTGAAACAAATAAAGGAACTTTCAGCATGAAGTATTTTATACTTCATGACTGAAAGTCCCCTTTATTTTTTCCAGTGACGTGCAATAATAGGAGGCAGGGGAAGTAGCGCGCCTCCCCTGTCCAATCAGAAAAATAAGTTTTGATTTATGATTAAAAAATAAGTTTTGTGTTTTTTTTTGTTTAACATTTCATTACCACGTTACCCCCCCCCCCCCCCCCCCCCCCCGGCCGGCACCACAGATGTGATCCCCTCCATTCCCTTTTCTGCCCATCAATGTTGCGCAATTAAGAGGCAGTGAGACATTCCGCTGCCCTCCATTAATTGCGCAACGTGGATGCTGACTACTGTTCTTAACTCACTATGAGCTAGCGCCACACAGTGGTGTCTCACCGGGCCCATACCACTCTCCAATAGAGGCAGTTCTCAAAACCGTCTTTATAAAATGGAGCTGACCACAGCCAATCAGCATCAGCACTGCCAGGGAGGCGTGCCGGCCGGGCTTGTTTGCGGCAGTGACGTCGGACTTACTGGCATCATCGGCTGCTGGTGGGCACAAGTGAAGCTGGAGGGAGCTGCAGCAAGAGAGTGCCTGCCGAGCGAGTCTGTCCCACGTGGCACGGGTTTCGCTGTGACTGACACGGTGTCAGAATAATTGTGTCAAGTAGTGACTAGTGATGGCATGTTCCTACTGCGGGTGGGAACGGAAAGAACTTAGAAGAGTGAAGTCTCAGCCTGAGTCAGGTGTGTTGTTGTGTGAGGGAGCTGCTGGGGAGAGGAGAAGAAGAGCAGGACTTAAAGAAGTAGAAGAGCCGCTGCTGACTGATTACACGACTACAGACCTGCCCTTTGGTTTAACGGTAAGTAATAATAGCTTTTTTTTTTTTTTTTTTTTTTTTTTGGGCATCAAGGTCTGTCTCCCCCCTATACACACTCGTATACCCTCCCAGCCAGCAGGCAGAACATATACTACACATTGCCCACCGGCTGCAGTATACTTTATTTCAGGATCATCTCTCCTCCTGGGGCTCTCCGTGTTGTTAAGCAAGTTTTCACTGCAGCAGTATGGCTATGTGATGATTGTGACGTGATCATTTTTTCCTGATCTAAGGGACTGAAGATTCAGAATCATTAACATTTATCATTGGGAAATGCTAATGATTGCTAATGATTCTGAATCATCAGTCCCTTAGATCAGGAAAAAATTAACATCACGTCACTGCTGCAGTGAAAACTTGCTCAACAACACGAAGTGCCCAGGAGGAGAGATGATCCTGAAATAAAGTATATTGCTGCCGATGGGCACTCTCGCTGTTGTGTGTGGATGTTGTGAGTTCAGTAGGGGCCTCATGCACTTCCATCCCTTAACGTTTGCCTTCTGTTTTAAGGCATTTCTATGCCTCAACTGGCTATACGTAGCAGTATTTGATGAGATAATCTTCTGCCTCTTACTTAACCCCTCCCAAGCTGGAAGAATATTCTGAAGACTGTCACATCTTTGGCAGGGAGGGGCGTTGTGGCAAAGGCATCATTCAACCTGAGTGAGGTGCACTTACTTCTGGGTATTGGGGGTCAAACATGGGAAAAGCAGCTGGGGTTATAGAGTGTTACAGGTGCATTACCAGAAAAGGTGGCATAGAATAACAGGGAATGAGTCAGTTCTTTACTGTGCTACTAGGAAGGTATATCAAAAAGGGAGAGATGCTGGAGACTTGGCTCTCTTGAGTCACCATGACGTTTGTGAATTCACATTTGGTGCATCACAGAAAGCGTAACCTGTATGTCCTTCTGTTCTACAGTTCTTCTATGCAGCCTTAAAGCTGTTTCAATACAGCCTTTCTCCATTCCAGAAATGTAAAACTTGCCCCTACACTGTATCCCCAGGAAACTCCAGCCCTGAAACCAAAAGTTGTATTGAGCTAAGGAGAATAAGTTTGTCTTTACGGTGATTTATTTCTTCTTTGTTTTGTATTCAACTAAAATATAATTTTTTTTTTGTCTCTGAGGACCTCTAGTGGTCATTTGTAGTATCGCTTCTCTAGTTACATTTTTCATGGTTAGGGCTACTGTCTGCTCTCAACATTTTTTTTAAATAAATTATCACTTTTTTATGAACTGTAACCTGTCTAATTTGCCCCATAATACCTCTTCAGTTAAGATTTTATCTTAAAATTCTACACTTGTTTGAAATGTTTTTTTTTATTATTGTTATTTATGCAAATGATCATTTTCATATTATTGTGTACAAATCTGTACTGCTTCTTAGATAGCTTGCTGTCAGCTGGGAAACAGTACAGATTTGTACAAAATAATATGCAAGTGATCATTTGCATAAATAATTTAAAAAAAATTCAAACAAGTGTAGAATTTTTAGATAAAATCTTGACTGAAGAGGTAATCGTATACAATCTAAGTGCTGCAGGTGTGGAAGTATGTATTTCTCATAATTTTATTTCAAACATCTCAAGTTAACAATAGGATAACCGCCCTTTTATTATCCAAAATAATTTATTGTATTCCTATGTAATTGCAATGTCAGAATTTAACTGAGCGTTTGTGCTCATGTAGTGTTTGTGTGATTTATTCTCCAGGTAATCAACACAATACAGATGTGCTGGTGCCTAAGTGCAGTGTTTCTCAACCGCGTTCCTTAAAGGGACATTAAACACTCTGAGATGGTAATATAAAATGATAAATTGTATATAATAAAACAACTCTGCAATATACTTTCATTATTTATTTTGTCCTCTTTGTCTGTAATTCCATTCTGAAATTGTGAGCTTTTCAGTTCCTGTTAGAAATGGAAGTGCAGAACACTGTTAAATCCAGAACAACCATTGGCTGCACACTCTAGTGACCTATTTATAACGGTCCCTAATTGGCCACAGCAGAGAAGGTAACACAAGTTACAACATGGCAGCTCCCAGTGTTTTATAGACACTAAAACGTTACACTTATTTTGTCACTTTTTTAACAACTAATGAAACTTTAAAAAATGCATCTACATGTTACTCATGGACTAATCTTTTCTTTGAATGCATCATTCTATCTAGCATGTATTTAGTGTTTAATGTCCCTTTAAGTACCCCCAACATGCAAGGTTTTCATTATATCTGAACCAATGCACAGGTGGAATAATCAGCTGATATTTAACACCATGGTTACTAACTTGCTCTCACCCGTCAGCTGATTTCTTCACCTGTGCACTGGTTCAGCTATAATGAAAACCTGCCCTGTTGGGGGTACTTGGGGCCCACGGTTGAGAAACAATGCTTTAGTTTAATTTAAGCTACTTCTATTGGGTTCATATATGTGTTTCTCCAACGTATCATTGGCAGTGCTGACCTCGCCGCACGTCACTGATTTGTTCCAATGGTCAATCATTGCGTTTCACAAACACTAGGATTGATAATCACTTTAACAACATTCTACTTTTTGTTTTCCTACTTCTCAGCTTTCTTCACTTTCAAATTATTTCCTCCCTATTTAAAGGCAAGATATTTCTGTTGTGTTTTTATAGTATAACATAGCCAAAAGTACAATTTTTTACTGTAATTGTTTTTCAATATCCAAGCTCCAACAACCATTTGCCATATTTGGAGAAGCTAATATGAGCTTTTGTCCACAGACAAGAAGGCTAGTCACTAATTTTAGTATTAAATGCATTGTTTTGCCGTTCTTATCAGCTAAAGCCAATTAGGGACAGATATGTAGCAGAGTTAGCCACGAGAAGTCAGCAAGGTGCATTTAATATTTTGAGAATTAGAAAAATCCTCCGTTTTCAGAGCTAAATTACACAAAAATGGGGCAAAATAAATAATGAAAGTATATTGCAAAGTTATTTTATTATGCAAAACTAAACATTTTTATATAAAAAATATCAAGGCGTTTGCTGTCCCTTTTAAAGGGATATTGTATTATAAAGTTGGTTTATTCTTAATGTGTTTCCAATGACTTGTTATACCATCTGCAAAGTATAAAATATTAGAAATTGCTTCCTTATGTTTGTGTATATGAAATAACTTTTTGCTCATTCAAAACACAACCTGATTAAATGGGCTGAGCTTGCAGAAAGGATAAAACTTAGAGTAATTGCTACTGCTTGTTTTCAGTATAGGTAATGGTTTTAACAGGCAAAACCAGCTATTTTAATGAGAAAATAAAGCTGTCTGTAAACAATTTAAAACCCTCAACAGGTAAAGGGATCATTAGTAACACATTAAAAGAGACTATTTTAGAGAACAATGTCTCTTTAAATCCCTCGACTGATTTAAAAGTTATGTTGTAAGCATCATCACAATAACACTATGTTATAAAGGTTTCTGCATTGTGATCGAGTTTGCATTTCTTTCATGGTAATGAGAGTCCACGATCCATTACTCTTGGGAATTACTCTTCATTTGCTATTAGGAGGAGGTAAAGAGTCCCAAACCCCAAGATCTCTATAAAACCCCTCCCACCTCACTGGTACCTCAGTCTAACGTATAGCCAAGCAAATAAGGTAGGAAAAAAAATAAGAGCAAAATAATAAGAGCTTGGGAAAAAATATGTGCGCAAGTAAATAAAAGAAAACCACAGGATGGGGTCTCATGGACTCTCACCACCATGAAAGAAATTACTTTATCAGGTAAGCATAAATTATGTTTTCTTTTATACAGGTGGTGAGCATCCACAATCTATTACTCTTGGGAACTAATACCCAAGCTGTGGAGTCCACAAGTAATGAGACATAAAGGGTGAGATTTAAGAAACATTTGAAAAACTAAATCCACAACCTCAAAAGAACCTAAGAAGGGCATATTTTATTTTTGTATGCAATTATAATTAATCAACAAGCAAAAATATATCAAGCTGAGACAACTTCCTCAAAGAATTTTCTACCAAAGGCTGCATCAGAAGAAACAAAAACATCAAAATGGTGGAATTTAGGAAAAGTATGCAAAGAAGACCAAATAGCTGCCTTTCAAGTTTAGTCAACAGAAGCCTCATTCTTGAAAGCCCCAGGAAGTGGCAACTGATCTAGTAGAATGAGCAGTAATCCATTTAGGTGGAAGCTGACCTGCCTCCAAGTAAGCCTTGTGGATCAAAAGTTTCAACCAAGGGGCCAAAGTAACGGCAGAAACTTTCTCCCCTTTCCTGAAACCAAAAAAGTGAACAAACAATCTGGAAGTTTGCCTGAAAGCCTTAGTAGCATCAGTATAATATTTTGACGTTTTAACAACATTTAAATTATACAGAAGAAATAGCCAAAAGAACAAAACCTGCCAAGAAAGAAGCTTAATATCCACCTTATGCAAAAGCCTCAAAACCAAGTTAAAGTGCCATAAAACATGTTGAGATCTGTGCATATCCTAAAAGGGCTAATTAAAGGGACATAAAATCCACATTTTTTCTTTCATGATTCAGAAAGAGCATGTGATTTTAAACAACTTTCTAATTTACTTTTATTATCTAATTTGCTTCATTCTCTTGATATCCTTTGCTGAAAAGCATATCTAGATAGCATCAGTAGTTGCTGATTGGTTGCTGCACATAGATGCTTCGTGTGATTGGCTCACCCATGTGCATTACTATATCTTCAACAAAGGATATCTAAAGAATAAAGCAAATTAGATGATAGAAGTAAATTGGAATGTTGTTTAAAATTGTATTCTCTACCTGAATCATGACAGAAACATTTTGGGTTTAGTGTCCCTTTAAGTTAAAAATAGTTTGCATAAAAAGATTGTTTAAAAATTGCTGACAAGTATTTTAAAATAATTTTCAAAAATAAGCAAAATTTCTTAAATAGCCATGATGTCTGGCGTAGTCTGATCCACCCCCCTTATCATTGTTTAGCATCAGAAGCACAGGCATTGTATTTCAATTGAGTTTACAGCGGCTTCTAGGCATGCTTCAGCAGATAAGTGTGTACTTTCTGCATTCTATCAAATCAAAGGTAGCTATAGAAACAGCCATAGAAGGAAATGTGTGGGGGGCGTTATTGCTGTACAATTCGGAAACTTAAAAGGAATGGTTAATGGCGAGGCACTGCAGTATAAATTTGCAGGTATAGTAATTAAAGTATATATTATTATATCTTGTCTCTATCCCAACTTGGTTTAACTGTAGTTTAACAAACCAATATATTTTCTCTCCTGTGTATGTGTATAGTGCTCTCTATGCAACCTTTTAAAAACTTGTCTCCAAAAAGCAAGTTAAAAATCAAATTAATGTAGAAAATAAAAAGCTGAGCTAAATGCAAGCTAAAACACAGATGTGTATACCTTACAACACAACAAAACCATATATATATATATATATATATATATATATGTATATATACTGTATATTCAAAGTGGTTTATTATTTATTAAAATTGTTTCAAAAATCGTAAAAAATGTAAAATAAACATTTATAAAAGTACTTGTTTCTTCTGTTAAGTGTGATCAGTCCACGGGTCATCATTACTTGTGGGATATTATCTGCTCCCCTACAGGAAGTGCAAGAGGATTCACCCAGCAGAGCTGCTATATAGCTCCTCCCCTCTACGTCACCCCCAGTCATTCTCTTGCACCCAGCAACTAGATAGGTCGTGTGAGAGGACTATGGTGATTATACTTAGTTTTATATCTTCAATCAAAAGTTTGTTATTTTAAAATAACACCGGAGTGTGTTATTACCTCTCTGGCAGAGTTTGAGGAAGAATCTACCAGAGTTTTGCTATGATTTTAGCCGGAGTAGTTAAGATCATATTGCTGTTTCTCGGCCATCTGAGGAGTGAGGTAAAACTTCAGATCAGGGGACAGCGGGCAGATGAATCTGCATAGAGGTATGTAGCAGTTTTTATTTTCTGACAATGGAATTGATGAGAAAATCCTGCCATACCGATATAATGTCATGTATGTATACTTTACACTTCAGTATTCTGGGGAATGGTATTTCACTAGAATTACACTGTAAGAAAGACATAAAGTTGTTTAATAACTAGAGATTATGTTTAATGTTTTTGCTGGAATGTAAAATCATTTTCATTTACTGAGGTACTGAGTGAATAAATGTTTGGGCACTATTTTTCCACTTGGCAGTTGCTTAAATCTGTTTTTTCTGTCAGTTTCTGTTCTCCCTCACTGCTGTGTGTGTGGGGGAGGGGCGCTTTTACTATGCATCAAATATTTTCTCTCAGCAGAGCTGTGAGAATTATAGTTTGACTGACATAAAAACGTTTATTCTGTAATTTGTTTCCTGCTTTCAGAAATTGTTATCTTTGCTAATGGGATTAAACCTTTGCTAAAGTTGTGTTGTTTAATTGCTGAGGGGAACAATCCTTTGCTAAAACTGTATATTCTGACAAAGATTGATGCTATAACTTAATTATTTTAACTGTTATAATTTTTTTCTGTGCTTCTTAAAGGCACAGTTCGTTTTCTTATTATTTGTAAATTACTTTGAAAAGTATTTTCAAGTTGCTGTTTATTTGCTAGTGTGTTAAACATGTCTGATTCAGAGGAATATCTCTGTGCTATATGTGTTAATGCCAAACTGGAGCCCAATAGAAATTTATGTACTAAATGTATTGATGCTATTTTAAAAAACAGTCAATCTGTACAAATTGAACATATTTCACCAAACAACGAGGGGAGAGTTATGCCGACTAACTCGCCTCACGTGTCAGTACCTGCATCTCCCGCTCAGGAGGTGCGTGATATTGTAGCGCCGAGTACATCTGGGCGGCCATTACAAATCACATTACAAGATATGGCTACTGTTATGACTGAAGTTTTGGCTAAACTACCAGAACTAAGAGGTAAACGTGATCACTCTGGGGTGAGAACAGAGTGCGCTGATAATGCAAGGGCCATGTCTGATACTGCGTCACAGTTTGCAGAACGTGAAGACGGAGAGCTTCATTCTGTGGGTGACGGTTCTGATCCAAATAAACTGGACTCAGACATTTCAAATTTTAAATTTAAGCTTGAGAACCTCCGTGTGTTACTAGGGGAGGTATTAGCGGCTCTGAATGATTGTAACACTGTTGCAATCCCAGAGAAAATGTGTAGGTTGGATAAATATTTTGCGGTACCGACGAGTACTGACGTTTTTCCTATACCTAAGAGACTTACTGACATTGTTACTAAGGAGTGGGATAGACCCGGTGTGCCTTTCTCACCCCCTCCTATATTCAGAAAGATGTTTCCAATAGACGCCGCCACACGGGACTTATGGCAAATGGTCCCTAAGGTGGAGGGAGCAGTTTCTACTTTAGCTAAGCGTACCACTATCCCAGTGGAGGATAGCTGTGCTTTTTCAGATCCAATGGATAAAAAATTAGAGGGTTACCTTAAGAAAATGTTTGTTCAACAAGGGTTTATATTGCAACCTCTTGCATGTATTGCGCCTGTCACGGCTGCAGCAGCATTTTGGTTTGAGTCTCTGGAAGAGACACTTCAATCATCCACACTAGATGACATCACACACAAACTTAAATTCCTTAAGTTAGCTAATTCATTTATTTCAGATGCCGTAGTACATTTAACTAAACTTGCGGCTAAAAATTCAGGATTCGCCATTCAGGCACGCAGAGCTCTGTGGCTGAAATCCTGGTCAGCTGATGTTACGTCTAAATCTAAATTGCTTAATATTCCTTTCAAAGGGCAGACCTTATTCGGGCCCGGCTTGAAAGAGATTATTGCTGACATTACAGGAGGTAAAGGTCATGCCCTGCCTCAGGACAAGGCCAAAGCCAAGGCTAGACAGTCCAATTTTCGTTCCTTTCGTAATTTCAAAGCAGGAGCAGCATCAACTTCCTCTGCACCAAAACAGGAAGGAGCTGTTGCTCGCTACAGACAAGGCTGGAAACCTAACCAGTCCTGGAACAGGGGCAAACAGGCCAGAAAACCTGCTGCTGCCCCTAAGACAGCATGAATTGAGGGCCCCCGATCCGGGACCGGATCTAGTGGGGGGTAGACTTTCCCTCTTCGCCCAGACTTGGGCAAGAGATGTTCAGGATCCCTGGGCGTTAGAGATCATATCTCAGGGATACCTTCTGGACTTCAAATCCTCTCCCCCAAGAGGGAGATTTCATCTGTCAAGGTTGTCAACAAACCTAACAAAGAAGGAAGCGTTTCTACGCCGCGTACAAGATCTTTTATTAATGGGAGTGATCCATCCAGTTCCGCGGTTGGAACTAGGACAAGGGTTTTACTCAAATCTGTTTGTAGTTCCCAAAAAAGAGGGAACCTTCAGGCCAATCTTGGATTTAAAGATCCTAAACAAATTCCTAAGAGTTCCATCGTTCAAGATGGAAACTATTCGAACATTTTTGCCCATGATCCAAGAGGGTCAGTACATGACCACAGTGGATTTAAAGGATGCTTACCTTCACATACCGATTCACAAAAGCCATTACCGGTATCTAAGGTTTGCCTTTTTGACAGGCATTACCAGTTTGTAGCTCTTCCATTCGGACTGGCTACGGCTCCAAGAATCTTCACAAAGGTTCTGGGCACTCTTCTGGCGGTACTAAGACCGCGAGGAATTTCAGTAGCTCCGTACTTAGACGACATACTGATACAAGCTTCAAGCCTTCAAACTGCCAAATCTCATACAGAGATAGTACTGGCATTTCTAAGGTCGCATGGATGGAAAGTGAACGAAAAGAGAAGTTCTCTCTTTCCACTCACAAGAGTTCCCTTCCTGGGGACTCTGATAGATTCTGTACAAATGAAGATTTACCTAACAGAGGACAGGTTAACAAAACTTCAAAAGTGCATGCCGTGTCCTTCATTCTATTCAACACCCATCAGTAGCTCAATGCATGGAGGTAATCGGACTAATGGTAGCAGCAATGGACATAGTTCCTTTTGCACGCCTATATCTCAGACCACTGCAACTGTGCATGCTAAGTCAGTGGAATGGGGATTACTCAGATTTGTCCCCCACTCTAAATCTGAATCAAGAGACCAGAAATTCTCTTCTATGGTGGCTTTATCGGCCACATCTGGCCAGGGGAATGCCATTCAGCAGGCCAGACTGGTCAATTGTAACAACAGACGCCAGCCTACTAGGTTGGGGCGCTGTCTGGAATTCTCTGAAGGCTCAGGGACTATGGAATCAGGAGGAGAGTCTTCTTCCAATAAACATTCTGGAATTGAGAGCAGTCCTCAATGCTCTTCTGGCTTGACCCCAGTTAACAACTCGGGGGTTCATCAGGTTCCGGTCGGACAACATCACGACTGTAGCTTATATCAACCATCAGGGAGGGACAAGAAGCTCCCTAGCAATGATGGAAGTATCGAAGATAATTCGCTGGGCAGAGTCTCACTCTTGCCACCTGTCTGCAATCCACATCCCGGGAGTGGAGAACTGGGAGGCGGATTTCTTAAGTCGTCAGACTTTTCATCCGGGGGAGTGGGAACTTCATCCAGAGGTCTTTGCCCAAATACTTCGACGTTGGGGCAAACCAGAGATAGATCTCATGGCGTCTCGACAGAACGCCAAGCTTCCGCGCTACGGGTCCAGATCCAGGGATCCGGGAGCGGTCCTGATAGATGCCTTGACAGCACCATGGACCTTCAGGATGGCTTATGTGTTTCCACCTTTCCCGATGCTTCCTCGATTGATTGCCAGAATCAAACAGGAGAAAGCATCAGTGATTCTAATAGCGCCTGCATGGCCTCGCAGGACTTGGTATACAGATCTGGTGGACATGTCATTCTGTCCACCTTGGTCGTTACCTCTGAAACAGGACCTTCTGATTCAGGGTCCTTTCAAACATCAAAATCTAACTTCTCTGAAGCTGACTGCTTGGAAATTGAACGCTTGATCTTATCAAAGCGTGGTTTTTCTGAGTCAGTTATTGATACCTTAATACAGGCTAGGAAGCCTGTTACCAGAAAGATTTACCATAAAATATGGCGTAAATACCTATATTGGTGCGAATCCAAAGGTTACTCTTGGAGTAAGGTTAGGATTCCTAGGATATTGTCTTTTCTACAAGAAGGTTTAGAAAAGGGGTTATCCGCTAGTTCCTTAAAGGGACAGATCTCAGCTCTGTCCATTCTGTTACACAAGCGTCTGTCAGAAGTTCCAGACGTTCAGGCTTTTTGTCAGGCTTTGGCCAGGATTAAACCTGTGTTTAAAGCTGTGGCTCCACCATGGAGTTTAAACCTTGTTCTTAACGTCTTTACAGGGTGTTCCGTTTGAACCCCTTCATTCCATTGTTATAAAGTTGTTATCTTGGAAAGTTCTATTTTTAATGGCTATTTCCTCGGCTCGAAGAGTCTCTGAGTTATCAGCCTTACATTGTGATTCTCCTTATTTGATTTTTCACTCGGATAAGGTAGTTCTGCGTACTAAACCTGGGTTCTTACCTAAGGTAGTCACTAACAGGAATATCAATCAGGAGATTGTTGTTCCATCCTTGTGCCCAAATCCTTCTTCGAGGAAGGAACGTCTTTTGCACAATCTGGATGTAGTTCGTGCCCTTAAATTTTATTTACAGGCAACTAAAGATTTTCGACAAACGTCTTCCCTGTTTGTCGTTTACTCTGGTCAGAGGAGAGGTCAAAAAGCTTCTGCTACCTCTCTCTCTTTTTGGCTTCGTAGCATAATTCGTTTAGCTTATGAGACTGCTGGACAGCAGCCTCCTGAAAGAATTACAGCTCATTCCACTAGAGCTGTGGCTTCCACTTGGGCCTTTAAGAATGAGGCCTCTGTTGAACAGATTTGCAAGGCTGCAACTTGGTCTTCGCTTCATACTTTTTCCAAATTTTACAGATTTGACACTTTTGCTTCCTCGGAGGCTATTTTTGGGAGAAAGGCTCTTCAGGCAGTGGTTCCTTCTGTATAAAGAGCCTGCCTATCCCTCCCGTCATCCGTGTACTTTTGCTTTGGTATTGGTATCCCACAAGTAATGATGACCCGTGGACTGATCACACTTAACAGAAGAAAACATAATTTATGCTTACCTGATAAATTCCTTTCTTCTGTAGTGTGATCAGTCCACGGCCCGCCCTGTTTTTTAAGGCAGGTAAATATTTTTTAAATTATACTCCAGTCACCACTACACCCTTGGCTTCTCCTTTCTCGTTGGTCCTTGGTCGAATGACTGGAGGTGACGTAGAGGGGAGGAGCTATATAGCAGCTCTGCTGGGTGAATCCTCTTGCACTTCCTGTAGGGGAGCAGATAATATCCCACAAGTAATGATGACCCGTGGACTGATCACACTACAGAAGAAAGGAATTTATCAGGTAAGCATAAATTATGTTTTTAAGGAGATGTGTGTACACAAAAAAAAGTAGGAACAGTTCTTTTATTAGGCTGTTCTTATATGTAACTTTTTTTGCACATCAAAGAAAGTTTTCACGCTTACCACCCAAATTATTCTAGTTATGGTATCCGTATAAGGAAACAAGTAGACTTTTACAGTGCAGTAGTTTCTTCTTGTAACTGCCACAGACAATTCTGTTGTAAAGTATCGCACAAGTGGTGTTTAATCCTTACAACCGCTTACGACAACATTCTCCTAAATAATGTGTTTCCCTTCAGTGGAAGAAACTCTTCAGATGACTTGTCACATGACCTGAACACAGGGACTCAATGGCTCTGAGAGTTTTGCCAGAGACTTTTGGGTGGGAAATCAAAGATCAAAGCCAGCTCCCCAGCGACTGATACTGTACACTGTTGCTCTGGCTGGTTAACACTCTTTATTGTCTACTGGTTTCGGCGTTATCTGCCTTTATAAAGATGAATGGGAATGTTCATACACCATTTCTTCTACAAGATATGACGAGTCCACGGATTTCATCCTTACTTGTGGGATTTATCCTCCTGCTAACAGGAAGTGGCAAAGAGCACCACAGCAGAGCTGTATATATAGCTCCTCCCTTCCCTCCACCCCCAGTCATTCTCTTTGCCTGTATAGTAATAGGAAGAGGTAAAGTGAGGCGTTAGTTTAGTTTTCTTCAATCGAGAAGTTTTTTATTTTCAAATGGTGCCAGTGAGTACTATTTTTCTCAGGGAAAGTGAGGATTCTTCCTGCCCTGATGTTGATGATCTTAGCAAGCGTTTTCTAAGATCCATGATGGTTCCCACAGCTGCTGAAGTTAGTGCAAGAAAATCTTCAGGGTGGAGACCGGTGTGTTGCTACAAGCAACTTTGAGGTATGTTCAGTCTTTTTGTTTCTGGGGAGACTTGATTCACAGAACAGGCTGACAATTTCCCCTTTATGGGAGGGGTAAGCAGTATACACATGTATAATAAAATGGTGTACCTGGAATCCCTTTCTCTTTATTACCAAACTATGTTAAAGATTTTTGTCAGATAAAGAGGGGCTTTGACGCTGGAAGTTGCGGTTCTGTTTTCAAAGGGTCATGTTATGTAAGACACATGGCTTAGTGTTCTGACAGATTGTGCAGTGTTTTTCACTTACTATATCAAGTGTTGATAAGAGGGCACATGGCTTATAGGGGACATGTTTAATTTTTTTCGCTATGACCCATGCGGGTCTTACCGTACTTGCATAACGCCCACGGTGGGCGGGGCCTATTTTGCGCGCTCAGATGCGCAGTTCAGCTGGATCGCATGGGCGACAGAGTCCTGTTCTCTGGGGAGGCCTAAGTTTTCCAGACTTCAAAAGGGGCTTGAATAGCTTCTCGGCAAGCAGCAGTCACATTTGGGGGCAGGTAGGCGCCACAGCTGAGCTGTGGCGTGGTGCAGGGGCCCAATTAGAGATAAAACATTTTTTAATTGTTAACATCGTTATTATTTTGGTTTACCATATTTTAGCAAGTGGATGCAATATTGTTTTTGTGTTTTTGATCATTTTCAAATAAATTTTACTGCAAAAAGCACGTTTTTGAACGTCTCAGAAAAATAGTTGCGCTTTTGAAATTTAAAGGCGCAGTACAGTATATTTTTCTGCATTAACTTTTAACTAGAATTGAATTAGAGCAAAAAATGTTTTTATTAACAGAACGTCTATTATAGGATTGCTAATCTGTTTAACATGTCTGACACTGAGGAGGAAACTCCTTGCTCTATGTGTTTAGATGCCACTGTGGAACCCCCTCAAACTTTTTGTCCCTCATGTACTGAGAGGGCCTTGCAGTGCAAAGCACAGATTTTATTTAAAGAAAATGTGTCTAAGGATGATTCTCAGTCTGAGGTATGCCGCTAACTTCTCCCCAAGCGTCACAACCTTTAATGCCCACCCAAGCGACGCCTGGTTCTTCAACCGCGTCTAATTCTTTTACTCTGTAGGATATGGCTGCAGTTATGTCAACTACCCTTACAGAGGTATTATGTAATTTGCCAGTGTTACAGGGTAAACTCAGTAGGACAGAGGTCAATGGGAATACTGAGTTCTCTAATGCTTTATTGGTTATTTCCTATGTACCCTCACAGGGATCTGATTTGGGGGTCAGGGAACTTTTGTCTGAGGGGGAACTTTCCGATTCGGGAAGTGCGGTACCTCAGACAGACATGGACGCAATGTCCTTTAAATTTAAGCTTGAACACCTCCACCTGTTACTTCGGGAGGTTTTAGCGACTGTGACCCTATTGTGGTGCCACTAGAGAAATTGTGTAAGATGGACAAATACTTAGAAGTACCTGCCTACACTGATGTTTTTCCGGTTCCTAAGAGAATCTCAGAGATTATTAAGAGGAAATGGGACAGACCGGGTATTCCGTTCTCACCCTCTCCTAATTTCAAGAAGATGTATCCCATATCTGACACTGTTCGGGACTCGTGGCAAACAGTCCCTAAGGTGGAGGGAGCTATATCTACCCTGGCGAAGAGGTCCCTAAGAGGATTTCAGAAATTGTTACTAAGGACTGCGATAGACCAGGTATTCCGTTCGCTCCCCCTCCTACTTTTAAGAAAATGTTTCCCATATCAGACGCCGTGCGGGACTCGTGGCAGACGGTCCCTAAGGTGGAGGGAGCTATTTCTACCCTGGCTAAGCGTACAACTATACCTATTGAGGATAGTTGTGCTTTTAAAGACCCTATGGATAAAAAATTGGAGGGTCTTCTAAAGAATTTGTTTATTCATCAGGGTTTCCTCTTACAACCAATGGCCTGCATTGTTCCAGTTACCACTGCGGCAGCCTTCTGGTTTGATGCTTTAGAAGAGTCTCTTAAGACTGAGACTCCCTTAGAGGATATCTTAGATAGAATTAAGGCTCTTAAGCTGGCTAATTCTTTTATTACAGATGCCGCCTTTCAGATTGCTAAATTGGCGGCTAAGAATGCTGGATTTGCTATTTTAGCACGTAGAGCGTTATGGTTAAAATCTTGGTCTGCTGATGTGTCATCTAAGTCAAAGCTTTTGGCTATTCCTTTCAAGGGAAAACTCTATTCGGGTCTGACCTGAAGGAAATAATTTCTGACATTACGGGAGGTAAGGGTCATCTCCTACCTCAGGATAGAACTACCAAACTGAGGGGTAAACAAAATAATTTTCGTTCCTTTCGGGAACTTTAAAGGAGTCCCCTCTTTTTCCTCGTCTTCCGCCAAGCAGGAAGGAAATTTTGCCCAGACCAAGTCCGTCTGGAGACCCAACCAGACTTGGAACAAGGGTAAACAACCCAAGAAGCCCGCTGCTGCTACCAAGACAGCATGAAGGGGCGGCCCCCGATCCGGGACCGGATCTAGTAGGGGGCAGACTTTCTCTCTTTGCCCAGGTTTGGGCAAGTGATGTTCAGGACCCCTTGGCACTGGAAATCGTGGCCCACGGGTATCAACTGGAATTAAAAAATTGTCTGTAGACCAGATAAAAAGAGAGGCGTTCTTACGTTGTGTAAAAGACCTCTCTACTATGGGAGTAATTCGGCCTGTTCCAAGACTAGAACAGGGACAGGGGTTTTACTCAAATCTTTTTGTGGTTCCCAAAAGAGAGGGAACGTTCAGACCCATTCAGTTCAGTCCCATCTTTCAGACCCATTTTAGATCTCAAGAGTCTACACAAGTTTCTCAGAGTCCCATCTTTCAAAATGGAGACCATTTGAACAATTTTACCAATGATCCAGGAGGGTCAATATATGACTACCGTGGACTTGAAGGATTTATACCTTCATATTCCTATCCACAAGGATCACCATCAGTACCTAAGGTTTGCCTTCCTGGACAAACATTTTCAGTTTGTGGCTCTTCCCTTCGGGCTGGCCACAGCACCCAGAATCTTCACAAAGGTTCTAGGGTCCCTTCTGGCGGCTCTCAGACCGCGGGGCATAGCAGTGGCGCCTTATCTGGATGATATTCTGATTCAGGCGTCGTCTTATCATCTAACAAAATCTCATACAGACACAGTGTTGTCCTTTCTGAGAACTCACGGATGGAAGGTGAATCTAGAAAAAAGTTCACTAATTCCACAGACAAAGGTTCCCTTCTTGGGAACTCTGATAGACTCTATAGTCATGAAGATTTTTCTGACGGAGGTCAGAAACTCAAAGATTCTAAATACATGCCGAGCCCTTCAGTCCAATCCTCGGCCATCAGTGGCTCAGTGCATGGAGGTAATTGGATTGATGGTAGTGGCAATGGACATCATTCCGTTTGCTCGATTTCATCTCAGACCACTGCAACTGTGCATGCTCGGACAGTGGAATGGGGATTATGCGAATTTATCTCCTCAGATAAATCTGGACCAGGAGACCAGAGACACTCTTCTTTGGTGGTTGTCGCCGGATCATCTGTCCCAAGGGACGTGTTTCCGCAGACCCTCGTGGGTGATAGTGACAACGGACGCCAGTCTACTAGGCTGGGGTGCAGTCTGGAATTCCCTGAAGACTCAGGGTGTATGGACTCAGGTGGAGTCTCTACTTCCAATCAATATTCTGGAATTGAGAGCAATATTCAATGCGCTTCAGGCGTGGCCTCAGTTGGCTTTGGCCAAATTCATCAGATTCCAGTCGGACAACATCACGACTGTGGCTTACATCAATCATCAGGGAGGAACGAGGAGTTCCTTAGCGATGACAGAAGTATCCAAGATAATTTGATGGGCGGAGGCCCACTCTTGTTATCTGTCAGCAATCTACATCCCAGGAGTGGACAACTGGGAAGCGGACTTTTTAAGCCGACAGGCTTTTCATCCAGGGGAGTGGGAACTCAATCCGGAGTTCTTTGCCTCACTGATTCTCCGATGGGGCAAACCGGAATTAGATCTGATGGCGTCTCGACAGAATGCCAAGCTCCCAATATACGGATCCAGGTTTAGGGATCCTCAGGCCGAACTGATAGATGCCTTGGCAGTGCCTTGGTCGTTCAACCTAGCTTATGTGTTTCCACCGTTTCCTCTCCTTCCCCGGGTGATTGCTCTGATCAAACAGGAGAGAGCTTCAGTAATTCTAATCGTGCCTGCATGGCCACGCAGGACTTGGTATGCAGATCTAGTGGACATGTCCTCTCTGCCTCCGTGGAAACTTCCAGTGAGACAGGACCTTCTAATTCAAGGTCCTTTCCAACATCCAAATCTAATTTCTCTGCAGCTGACTGCTTGGAGATTGAACGCTTGATTTTATCTATGCAGGGTTTCTCTGATTTGGTCATCGATACTTTGATTCAAGCACGTAAGCCTGTCACTAGAAAGATCTATCATAAGATATGGCGTAAATATCTTTTTTGGTGTGAATCCAAGGGCTACTCGTGGAGTAAAGTTAGGATTCCCAGGATTCTGTCTTTTCTCCAAGAAGGATTGGAGAAAAGGTTATCAGCGAGTTCCTTTAAAGGGACAAATTTCTGCTTTGTCAATTTTGCTTCACAAACGTTTGGCAGATGTTCCAGACATTCAGTCTTTTTGTCAGGCTCTAACCAGAATTAAGCCTGTGTTTAGACCAATTGCTCCACCCTGGAGTTTGAATTTAGTTCTTAATGTTCTTCAAGGGGTTCAGTTTGAACCCATGCATTCCATAGATATTAAGTTGTTATCTTGGAAAGTTTTGTTTTTGGTTGCTATTTCTTCTGCTCGTAGAGTTTCTGAGCTTTCAGCATTACAATGTGATTCGTCTTATCTTCCATTCTGATAAGGTGGTTTTACGTACCAAACCTGGTTTCCTTCCTAAGGTTGTTTCTAATAAGAATATTAATTCCTTCATTATGTCCTAACCCTTCTTCTAAGAAGGAGCGTATGTTGCATAACCTGGACGTGGTCCATGCCCTGAAGTTTTACTTGCAGGCGACTAAGGATTTCCGTCAATCATCTTCATTATTCATTGTTTTTTCTGGAAAGCGTAGGGGTCAGAAAGCTACGGCTATCTCTCTTTCTTTTTGGCTGAAGAGTATCATCCGTCTGGCGTATGAGACTGCTGGACAGCAGCCTCCTGAAAGAATTACGGCTCATTCTACTAGGGCTGTGGCTTCCTCATGGGCATTTAAAAACGATGCTTCTGTTGAACAGATTTGCAAGGCTGCGACTTGGTCGTCTCTTCACACTTTTTCCAAATTTTACAAATTTGATACTTTTGCTTCTTCTGAGGCTGGTTTTGGGAGAAAGGTTCTTCAAGCAGTGGTGCCTTCCATTTAGGTTCCTGTCTTGTCGCTCCCTTTCATCCGTGTCCTGTTGCTTTGGTATTGTATCCCACAAGTAAGGATGAAATCCGTGGACTCGTCATATCTTGTAGAAGAAAAGGAAATTTATGCTTACCTGATAAATTTATTTCTTCTACGATATGACGAGTCCACGGCCCTCCATGTCATTTTTAAGACAGGTTTAGATTATATTATTTTTTTTTTTTTTATAAACTTCAGTAACCTCTGCACTTTTGGCTTTTACTTTCTCTTCCTAACTTCGGTCGAATGACTGGGGGTGGAGGGAAGGGAGGAGCTATATATATACAGCTCTGCTGTGGTGCTCTTTGCCACTTCCTGTTAGCAGGAGGATAAATCCCACAAGTAAGGATGAAATCCGTGGACTCGTCATATCGTAGAAGAAATACATTTATCAGGTAAGCATAAATTTCCTTTTTTAAATGGTAACTTTTGAAATGAAAGTGTCAAATATACTGTATGTTCCCTCTTGAAGTGAAAACTTCTATATGTATACATAAAAAACATCAAAATATTATTTTCCATACAGTTTAATTGTAGCCAAAGCTTGAACAAAACCATCAATGTCTGGAAGATTAGCAATCTTTTGTGGAATAGAACTGGAAGAGCTGAAATTTGACCCTCCAAAGAACTGGCAGATAAACCTTTGTCCAAACCATCTTGCAAAATCCTAAGAATTCTAAAAGAATGCCATGAAAAACCATTATCCGAACACCAAGAAATAAAGGTCTTCCAAATCTTATAATACATTTTCCTGCTCACAGACTTCTAAATCTATTCAATCTCCATGCCATCAAGCTTAGAGATTTGAGATCTGGAGGGAAAAACGTACCTTGAGATAGTAGGTTTGGATGCAGAGGAAGTGGCCAAGGAGGGCAACTGGACATCTGAACCAGATCTGCACATCGCGAGACCAAGCCAGAGCAATCAGAATCACTGGCAGTCACCCTAGGAAGAAGACCCAGTGGTGGAATAAAAAGTCCATGGAACTAACAGAGCATCCACAAACACTGCTTGAGGATCCCTGGACCTCGCACAATACCTGGGAAGTTTGTTGTTCAGCCGAGAGGCCATCAGATGTAAATTTACAGATCTACTATCTGACTGAACACATCCAGATGAAGAGACCACTCCTCTGGATGCAAGGACTCAAGACTGAGAAAAGCTGCTTCCCAGTTGTCCATTTCTGGAATATGAACAGCAGAAATTAGACAACAATTGATTTCTACCCAAGAAATAATTCACAATACTTCCATCATGACTAGGAGACTGTGAGCTCCCCCTTGATGATTGATATAAGCCACTGCTGTGATATTGTCTGTCTGAAAACGAAGATAAGATTCCCTTTTCAACAGAGGCCAGCTCAGAAGGGCTCTGAAAATGGCATGGAGTTCTAGAACATTTTATAGGTAACCTCACCTAGTGAGGAGACAAAACCCCTTGTACTCTCTGAGACCCCCAGACGATCCTCCAGCCTGAAAGGCTTGCATCTGTAGTGATCACAGACCAAATAGGACAAAGAAGTCCCCTGCATAATAAGCTGATGATCCAGCCACCAAGACAGAGACTGGCTTGTTCTGAAGTCTAGATGTATTCTCTGAGGTAGCTGAGTATCCCTGCACCATTACTGAAGCATACAAAGCTGAAGAGGCCTCATGTGAAAATTAGTAAACGGAATAGCATCCAACACCACAATCATGAGACCTAACACCTCCATGCAATTAGTAACCGAGGGAAAAGAAAGAGTATGTTTAGCCAGAGTAGAAATGGTCCAATCTACTTTGTGAATACTTTGCCAAAGCTCAATATTAGAAACCAGTAAAGGATACATTTTCTTAAACCTTGCAGAAGGATCGAAAGGCTTAGCCCAATCTCTGGAAATAATCTCAGAGACTGCATCAGGGATAAGAAATACATCTGCACTTCCTTTGGGCGGCGTTCCAAGATGGCCACTGATTCTTGAGGCTCCGTGCAGCTTGAAGCCAAAGGTGGCTATATATCTCACCATCTTGGCAACTTCTGTGCTCGGGAACTCTCCTGGATCAAGGTACACGACCCCTTGGCAGACAAGAAGCAAGTTAGAACCAAAAAGGCCATTTGGCATTGTGGCGTGTTTTCTACCGCCACGTTGTATATAGCTCCATTCAAACTCAGCCACTTATCAAGCTCCCTTCCTGACTCTAAACAATGGAAACGTCCATCACTAAAGAACCAGGCACCGACATCGGCATTCTAACTGAAATAAGGGCCATATTCCTGCCTAGGCTAAATAGACTCCTATCATCCTGCACTGACCTATGCGCAATGGCAAAGATAAAGGAACAACCTCTCCGACTTTCCAGTAGACATGCCGCCGCCTTACAAAACATAGCAAGCAATGCTGCATTCTACTTACGGGGAACAGACTGCAGCCTCATGACTCCAGCTCCCTCACAGAGAAGACAAGCGACAGTGACATCAGAAACCAGAGCAACACCCTCCTGCCTGAACCTGTCAGAATCTGCTATAGATCCACTTCCAGATCCGAAGAAGGGCCTACTAATATCTCCAACGCCCTTACAGGCGACTGCCCCGACTCCATACACGGATCTAAGATCAAGCTTGGTAGAGAAATCTGCCTTCAACACATCTCATCCTGCAGTGACGGCAGTGGAATTTTCCAGCTCACAATTTATGTGCATCATCATGTATGGTGTTCGGCATGACTAGTCATTAACCCTGAAAGTGACATGATTGCCAATATGAAAACGGAACACGCAAAAAAGAAACAGCGAGACTCGAGCATGAAGAAATCGTCTTATTACTGTTCCCACAAGATATATTACTGGTGGCGGCAGTATAAGACTCGTTTGGATATGGGTGTTGGTTGAACTGTAATCCATCACTCATAGCATAGGTGGTTTACCATTTGCCTCAGAAGAAAAAAAAGTTTATTTATATTGCTGCATAACCCTAACGATGTTGAATTTTTTCAGCTTAAATATTCACCAAACAGCCTATGTATGTAATATTGTGATGTCAGCTTGTTTGAATCTGGATTTTTACTAGTTCTGATATCACCATTAATATGTTTGTTTTTGTTCTCTTTACAACACATCTATAATTGTCAACACAAGTAGTATAGCTAGCGACATGTTATTACCCTTACTCACAAAACTAATTATGTTAGACAGATGTAGTCAGTTGATCGATATATATTCCCACACGTTAGGATTTTGTAAGTGTTTGTTGTTGAGATCTTGTCCTGTCTCTCTTCTCTATCCTTTTATAGATTGGGCTAGCAAAATGCAGTTATTCTTGTTTTGATAATGTAGCACTCACAACCATTATTCAATAGGGATTAGTCTGTTCTTCCTTATGCATTCCCACAACCTGTTAAACTCCTGTCACAATTACTCCATATGTAATCTGGTTAGGCTCAATAATGCCGTTCTTATTTATAAACCATGTGAATAGGATTGCAACTCATCGCACAGATACCCATCTATATAGTAGTCTAGCCCTCCCTTTTACTCTGCACTAATTTTTTCTCCTCACTTTGTGACTTATTTTTTTGATACCTACATTAATCTAATGCCTTTCTATGCATTACGAGCCATTCGAAATGAAAACCCTATTGAATGCTTTATGCTCATAGATTATACCCAGTTTATTATCTATTGGTGCCATAATTGAAGATAACAAGATCACATGTTATCTGACTGTATGTCAGTCTAATGAAATCATACTAGTTCTCATATTTAAATCTTAGTGCCATACAATTTAGTAACTGAGACTTACATTAAGGATAATTCAGCTTCACACACATCACACCCTGTAATAATCTCTGCTTTCAGAAAGGTAGAAGGAGGATAGACTCGCACTTTGACTTTGTTATTGTTGATTTGTTGGCATTTTATTTTATATATTTGTTAAATTAATGTTATAAAAATGAGAACCATTGGTTCCCTTCCCCTTAGTCAAGAAACCAACTAATTTTGAACATGTTTGTCATTTATGTAACATATTTTAAATTTGCTCAGCTAGTCTTTGCAATTACTGTATTTTATTGCCCCATTCCATATTTATAGAGGCATTCTGATCTAGACCAATAATTCACAACCTATTTGAACTATCTCATTATCATGAAGCTCAACCCATGGTTGATTCCCAACATACATTAAACCAGTAGGAGACTATTTTAAGTAACTCTAGAATTACAGTCCCGATAACATAGATTGTATCACTATACTACGTGGATCAGCTGTGTCAGGAAAATTGCCCAGCACCTCTCTGCTATCACATTCCCTACTAAACCCCTTTATGGGTGTAGAACTGGACTCTAGGCAATCAGACTGCTACACATGCTAAGTCTTATTTTCAATATAATTTCTGGTAGATTTGGCTATCCCTTGTTTGTTTTCTTTTGTTTGTTGTTTTTCTTCGGAAAATCAAGGAGTTCAAGCGATTTTCAATATCCCATGAATATCAGTTGTTTTATATGCTAAAAATGCCATCTGGATTTATAACATCTTTGTTTTCATACAATGGAATGGATATATCCCATACTTATATCCCTTCTCTACTTAATCTTAAAAAAAACTGTATGTGCACAATGTAATCTCTCATTATGTATATTCTGTCAGAATGACTATATTATGTATTGCAATATTTTTTTCTGTGAGTATCTCTATTTGTGTGTCATGTACCTGAACTCCTTGAATAAAAAGAATTTGAAGAAAGAAAAAAAAAGAAATGCATCTGGAGATTTAACCATATGCTTAAAAACTGAATCTAAACGATTAACAGGCTTATCCCCATCAACTTTAAAGTGAAGGTAAAGTTATCGTTTATTGAATCAAATATACCATTTCTCCCTATCACCTTATAATAGTCGCTAAGTATTTTTTTTTATTTTTCAAATATTTTTCTTAAAGTAATTTCCAATTCCCTACCGTTTATCTCCCGACTCCTCCCAAGCCCTACTTCCTTTTTAGGCATTTAGTTACGTCTTCAGCGGTCCCACCTGCTCTCAAATGCGCGTGCACAACCCCGAATTCAATTGCGCATGCGCTACTCGCCGATGGTAATCTTCAATGCCCATCCTATTACTTGACAATGCGCATGCGCTAATTTGACTTGTAACATAGTATTGAATAAATGGGTATATTCATTCACTACTATGCAATCAGAGACAGGAGCTGCATTTATTGCTATTGTTGAAATGTTTCTTAAAAACATCAATCTATTAACTTTGTTTGCCCAATTGTACTATAGAATCTATAGTACAATTGGGCAAACCGAGTTGATAGATCAATGTTTTTAAGAAACGTTTCAACGATATCAATAAATGCAGCTCCTGTCTCTGATCGTACAGACAGGTAACAAGGCACATTATTAAACTCGACAACTTGAGCAAGTTATAGAAGGCGTCTGTAAAAAGAGATGGCGTAGTCTGTGGGGATATCCACCTGGTAGTAGGAAGCACGCATGCGCGAAACGGGAGCGCGCAGGGTTGAGAAACCTAATAAAAACTCATTAGCATATGCGGCGACGAGTAAAGGGGTGGATGACGTCAGTTGACGGCCGCCTAACGGCCTAAAAATCAGTTGGGTAAAAAAACACGCGATGGAAAGGAAAAAAATATATATTTTTTTACAGGTTGAATTTGGAAATCAAATTATAAAGGTAATATATTTAAATATAACGATTTATATCAAATATGATGAATGAAAGTCATATTATTTTTAAACATTTAATGATATTATAGATAGAGATGAGGTTAACTTTACCTTCACTTTAAGGATCTTTATCCTCTAAACAAGTAAGCAAAACTTATTTTAAAAGTAAACAAATATGCACAATTTTAAATAAGATGTTTCAGAGTCATGATAAAAGGAAGCCCCCTGATCATCTAAAAAACCTGCCCTGAGAATACAGCAGCTTCATGACCAGAAACATTAACCTCAGCATGCTGAGAGCTAGTAGAGGGTAAATTCTGAACTGACCTTTTATGCTTAATTGAAGGAGGCATGGCCACCAACATTTCGGACACAGTGGATCGAATAAAATCCTTGACCCCAGATCCGAAAGCAGTAGGATTTTTCTGTAAGAAACAAAGAGAAGGAGCAGTAAAACCTTTAGAAGCAAGAGCAGCATCAGATTGGTCAGCATGCATTGAAATATTAATACATTTATTGCATAAGTTAGTTTGAGGAAAAACCTCAGTCTGTTTACTATACAAATGTTTAACACTGGTAGGAAAGTGTTAAGATGCCCCAGCTTCTAAATTAGGTATTGAGTCAGATGGCTCTATAACTACAGAGAAACAATACGGAAGATAAATGCAGAAAACAACAAGCATACAGCTAAATGATAATATCCTTATTAAAACAGCTCTTGAAGAAAGGGAAAACACTTATCCCCTCTGAAAGAAAACTCTTTAAAAAAACGTACAAAAATCAGTAAAGCAGAGATGCGGAAGTACCCAGGACATCTGGCACTATGAAGCGCACTTTAAAAAAAAAAGCATGTGTCAATCTTGCATCATAAAAAAAAAAAGTGTGCCAAAACGTACACTGTCACGTCGATGCTTGCAAGCCCGAAAGCCAGCATATCATCATACGTCAATGTGCATCAAAGAATATATGCTTGTGAAAAAAATCTGGTGTACATTCAAAAAATGGGGGCGAAAAAATTGCACATAAAAAAATGCATTCCCCTTTTTAAAGGGGAATGACCTAAATATGATATATACAGTGGGGCAAAAAAGTATTTAGTCAGCCACCAATTGTGCAAGTTGGTGGCTGACTAAATCGAGAAAATCATATTGTCTGATTTGGAAAGAATTTTTTTGCAAATTATGGTGGAAAATAAGTATTTGGTCAATATCAAAAGTTCATCTCAATACTTTGTTATATATTCTTTGTTGGCAAAGACAGAGGTCAAACGTTTTCTGTAAATCTTCACAAGGTTGTCACACACTGTTGCTGGTATGTTGGCCCATTCCTGCATGGAGATCTCCTCTAGAGCAGTGATGTTTTGGGTCTGTCGCTGGGCAACACGGACTTTCAACTCCCTCCAAAGGTTTTCTATGGGGTTGAGATCTGGAGACTGGCTAGGCCACTCCAGGACCTTGAAATGCTTCTTACGAAGCCACTCCTTCGTTGCCCGGGTGGTGTGTTTGGGATCATTGTCATGCTGAAAGACCCAGCCACGTTTCATCTTTAATGCCCTTGCTGATGGAAGGAGCTTTGCACTCAAAATCTCACGATACATGGCCCATTCATTCTTTCATGTAGACGGATCAGTCGTCCTGTTCCCTTTGCAGAGAAACAGCCCCAAAGCATGATGTTGCCACCCCCCATGCTTCACAGTAAGTATGGTGTTCTTTGGTTGCAACTCAGCATTCTCTCTCCTCCAAACATGACGAGTTGTGTTTCTACCAAACAGTTCTACTTTGGTTTCATCTGACCATATGACATTCTCCCAATCCGCTTCTGGATCATCCAAATGCTCTCTAGTGTACTTCAGACGGGCCCGGACATGTACTGGCTTAAGCAGGGGGACATGTCTGGCAATGCAGGATCTGAGTCCCTGGCGGCATAGTGTGTTACTGATGGTAGCCTTTGTTATGTTGGTCCCAGCTCTCTGCAGGTCATTCACTAGGTCCCCCGTGTGGTTCTGGGATGTTTGCTCACCGTTCTTGTGATCATTTTGACCCCACAGGGTGAGATCTTGCGTGGAGCCCCAGATCGAGGGAGATTATCAGTGGTCTTGTATGTCTTCCATTTTCTAATTATTGCTCCCACAGTTGATTTCTTCACACCAAGCTGCTTGCCTATTGCAGATTCAGTCTTCCTAGCCTGGTGCAGGTCTACAATTTTGTTTCTGGTGTCCTTCGACAGCTCTTTGGTCTTCACCATAGTGGAGTTTGGAGTGTGACTGTTTGAGGTTTTGGACAGGTGTTTTTTATACTGATAACCAGTTCAAACAGGTGCCATTAATACAGGTAATGAGTGGAGGACAGAGGAGCCTCTTAAAGAAGAAGATACAGGTCTGTGGGAGAACTTGCACAATTGGTGGCTGACTAAATACTTTTTTGCCCCACTGTAACTGTTTTTTGCCCCACTGTAACTTCCCCAAGGTCATATAGACATATAATATATATATATATATATATGTATATATATATATATATATATATATATAAACAATAAATGAAGAGGCAAAAAAATATTAGGGGGCAAAATAGCAAAAAAAATACATCCCTCCAACAATTACTGTACTCTAAGGGAAATGGCTTAACTCTGTCTGAGAACCCCTCTCACTGAAGAATCAAATGCACAACTTCATTCTTCAACCTCTTCCAGCAGAGGCAAAGACAAGACTGAGGTACCTGTGAGATGGGAGGGGTTTTATAGAGCACTTGGGGTTTGGGAATCTTTGCCTTCTCCTAGTGACAGGGAAGAATAATTCCCAGGAGTAAGGGATTGTAGACGCTCACCACCTGTATGAAAGAATCACTGTTAGAAGGCAGTCCTGCCTAAATGCGTACTACACTTCACTGTGGGAGACAATGGTTCTCTGACACTGGTAGAGTGTTAAAAGCAGGAGCGCCATCTGCAGTGAAGGTATCATGAAAATGATCAAATTTACATGTGTCAACAGAAACTCAGCCTCTTTTGTTACAATACAAAAGTAAAACTTAAATGTATGAGCTGGGGGATTGTGGGCAGGGTATATGGTGTGTTATATGTATGTATTATATTGTAAAATAATATATTATGTATTTAAAGGAATATGAAACACAATCATTTCAGACAGAAAATTAAATTTTTAAATCATTTCCACTGTATTTCTATTATCAAATTGAAGGTTTTATTTTACAAATTGAAGGTTTGGGGTAACCCTGTTTCAAGCAAGTCTATTGGCGCCATTTTCCAACACATATACACATATAGGGGCATATTTCTCAAGTTCCGTATGGAGCTTGATGCCCCTTGTTTCCGGTGAGCCAGAAGACCGCTGCTCCATAACTTGTCCTCCTGCACTGAGGCGGCGGACAGAAATCAACCCGATCGAATACAATCGGGTTGATTGACACCCCCTGCTAGCAGCCAATTGGCCGCAGATCTGCAGGGGGCGGCATTGCACCAGAAGTTCACAAGAACTGCTGGTGCAATGATAAATGTCGACAGCGTATGCTGTAGGCATTTATCGATGTGCAGCGGACATGATACGCTACTTCATATCATGTCCGCTCTCACATTGGTAAATATAACCCTTAAACACACAAATAAACAAGAATACACATATATACACACCTATATATACACACCACCATATTTATCAAAAAAGTATTTTTAATTAAGGTATGGTATTATTTTTTTTTATAGAAATAATGCTATTGCACTCTTAATAGACTACAGTATAGTGTAAATATAACTTTTATATGCACTGGGAAACAAAAACAAAAAATTCAGTCACTTTATTGCTATATTCACTTTTTTCCAGAGGTTTGGAACCAAACCCGCAATGTCTCCAAGGTATGCCTGTATCATGCATGTGTACATGCACAAAACGCGTCATCTCCTAGGTAGCGTACTTTTCATTTGTATGTCTCTTACCTAATGAAGAAAGGATAACTGAGTCATCAATAGCCAGTACAATGCGAAAGTTTAAGTCTACGCCTGTACTTAGCCTAAATCAATAATATATATCATTTTAAAATACTGTATAATGAATAATGTACACATTTTTTTATTCTGAATTCCATAAGGTTGTGCAGAGGGTTATGCTAGAGATGCTACAGAGATACAGAATATCCAAATAGCAGAAGGAGATGTTTGCAGAGGACTCCCCATTCCTATATATATGGTTTTTCCCAGATTGTTTACCTGCCCTACACTGGAAACTACTAATTTCAAAATAGGTAAGCTGTTTTGTTAGCAAATTAAACATTCTCTCATAAACTTGCTATACCAGTTTGCAAACTGTTACTTTTATTTTGTTTTGTTTTTTAACCCTTGTATGTCTAATCTTATACTTTTATGGGAAAACACATTTGTTTATTTTCCATTTTATCATAAACAAATGTGTTTAAAATAATCTGTGAAATCATAAATCGGATATGTCTTATTGCAAAATGTATCTTATGCTAGCACTTGAACCAAAAAAGCGTTCTAAAAAAACTTTGTAAATGTCAAGCTTTTCACATGGAGATTGGCAGACACTTTAAACACACGGTTACCCAGAAAACACTGTCTCCCCATCTCAGTGTTTACAGAGACTTTCTATCACAATAATTACAAGAGCATACAGTATTACCTTGCTCCCCTAACTGCATAAGTGCATAGAAATGCCTTTAATTTATGTTTGAAGCAGCTCTGTGTATTCCAGATTATAAGAATAATTTCTTTCCTGTCTCTATAGCAGGTTTGAAGTACTGTAATCACAGCACAAGCCACCAGATAGTGCTCTATGTATCTCACAGAGGTTTACAGTCTCCTGGTTTCTATACATTCACAGATATGAATTCAGCTGCAGCAGATTTGTTCCCCAGTGCTAAACAATTTTTCCCTGTGTCACACAGCAGCTTTACACAGCTCTAACCTTCCTCTGCAGTCATTTTACTGAAGCTTCCAGACAATAGCTGAGTGTGTATAGGATAGTGGCAGCACAGGCTTGCACTGCACTCTTGTTGGGGCAGCTTTCTGATTTCTATTTTCACATACTTTGCTATTGAATTTGAGAAATATATTTTAATTCAAGGTGATTATTCACTTGCAGAGGGGGTTCTTAATACTAGAAAAGAATAGTATTCTAACTCCTAATTGTTTTCTGTGGCATCTTCCCATTAACATAAAGTTTTAGAAAATGATATCCATTATCTAGAACCTGTTTGTTCCCAGCAGTGCCCTAGTAAATCTGTGAAATGTAGAACAAGGTAATACAGCTGTTTGTTGCTATATGTAAATCTAAGATAATCCGTGTAAATCAACTAATGCTTGGCACTCATTGCATTGCTCAGGTTGTATCTACACTAACCCAACTGTCTTTAAATTAGTCTCACTCTGCTGCTCCCTCTGAGAACCAACTAGATATGTTCCCTGTCCTTCAAAGGGGTGTTTTACATATGTTCCCTATCCTTCACAGGGGTGTTTTACATATGTTCCCTATCCTTCACAGGGGTGTTTTACATATGTTCCCTGTCCTTCAAAGGGGTGTTTTACATATGTTCCCTATCCTTCACAGGGGTGTTTTACATATGTTCCCTATCCTTCACAGGGGTGTTTTTCATATGTTCCCTATCCTTCACAGGGGTGTTTTTCATATGTTCCCTATCCTTCACAGGGGTGTTTTACATATTTTCCCTATCCTTCACAGGGGTGTTTTACATATGTTCCCTGTCCTTCAAAGGGGTGTTTTACATATGTTCCCTATCCTTCAAAGGGGTGTTTTACATATGTTCCCTAATCCTTCAAAAGGGTGTTTCTCTTGTTAAGTGTATCCAGTCCACGGATCATCCATTACTTATGGGATATTCTCCTTCCCAACAGGAAGTTGCAAGAGGATCACCCACAGCAGAGCTGCTATATAGCTCCTCGCCTAACTGCCATATCCAGTCATTCTCTTGCAACCCTCAACCAAGATGGAGGTCGTAAGAGGAGAGTGGTGTTTTATACTTAGTTTATTTCTTCAATCAAAAGTTTGTTATTTTTAAATGGTACCGGAGTGTGCTGTTTATCTCAGGCAGTATTTAGAAGAAGAATCTGCCTGCATTTTCTATGATCTTAGCAGAAGTAACTAAGATCCATGGCTGTTCTCACATATTCTGAGGAGTGAGGTAACTTCAGAGAGGGAATGGCGTGCAGGTTTTCCTGCAATAAGGTATGTGCAGTTAATATTTTTCTAGGGATGGAATTTGCTAGAAAATGCTGCTTATACCGGATTAATGTAAGTAAAGCCTTAAATGCAGTGATAGCTACTGGTATCAGGCTTATTAATAGAGATGCATACTCTTATAAAAATGTAATATAAAACGTTTGCTGGCATGTTAATCGTTTTTATATATGTTTCGTGACAAAACTTATTGGGGCCTAGGTTTTTTTCCACATGGCTGGTTTGATTTCTGCCTAGAGACAGTTTCCTGAAGCTTTCCACTGTTGCAATATGAGTGGGAAGGGCCTATTTTAGTGCTTTTCTGTGCAGATAAAAATACTGACAGAGACATTCAGCTTCCCTCTGCATGATACAGGACATCTCTGACGGGCTCAAAAGGCTTCAAAGTCGTGTTTGAGGAGGGTAACAATCACAGTAGACTGTGGCAGTTGTGACTGTGTTTAAAAAACGTTTTTGTCATTTATTATTCTGTTTTTGTTATTAAGGGGTTAATCATCCACTTGCAAGTGGGTGCAATGCTCTGCTGACTTGTTACATACACTGTAAAAATTTTGTTAGTGTAACTGCCTTTTTTCACTGTTATTTCAAATTTTGTCAAAATTTGTTTCTCTTAAAGGCACAGTAACGTTTTTTATATTGCTTGTTAACTTGCTTTAAAGTGTTTTCCAAGCTTGCTAGTCTCATTGCTAGTCTGTACAAACATGTCTGAAACAGAGGATACTTGTTCATTATGTTTAAAAGCCATGGTGGAGCCCCATAGGAGAATGTGTACTAAATGTATTGATTTCACCTTAAACAGTAAAGATCAGTCTTTATCTAAGAATTGTCACCAGAGGGGTCTGTCGAGGGGGAAGTTATGCCGACTAACTCTCCCCACGTGTCGGACCCTTCGCCTCCCGCTCAAGGGACGCACGCTCATATGGCGCGAAGTACATCGGGGACGCCCATAGCGATTACTTTGCAGGACATGGCTGCAATCATGAATAATACCCTGTCAGAGGTATTATCCAGATTGCCTGAATTGAGAGGCAAGTGCGATAGCTCTGGGGTTAGACAAGATACAGAGCACGTAGATGCTGTAAGAGCCATGTCTGATACTGCGTCACAATATGCAGAACCTGAGGACGGAGAGCTTCAGTCTGTGGGTGACGTCTCTGATTCGGGGAGGCCTGATTCAGAGATTTCTAATTTTAAATTTAAGCTTGAGAACCTCCGTTTATTGCTTGGGGAGGTATTAGCTGCTCTGAATGACTGTGACACAATTGCAGTGCCAGAGAAATTGTGTAGGCTGGATAAATACTATGCAGTGCCGGTGAGTACTGATGTTTTTCCAATACCTAAAAGGCTTACAGAAATTATTAGTAAGGAGTGGGATAGGCCCGTTGTGCCCTTTTCCCCACCTCCTATATTTAGAAAAATGTTTCCAATAGATGCCACTACACGGGACTTATGGCAGACTGTCCCTAAGGTGGAGGGAGCAGTTTCTACTTTAGCAAAGTGTACCACTATCCCGGTTGAGGACAGTTGTGCTTTTTCAGATCCAATGGATAAAAAATTAGAGGGTTACCTTAAGAAAATGTTTATTCAACAAGGTTTTATTTTACAGCCCCTTGCATGCATTGCGCCTGTCACTGCTGCGGCGGCATTCTGGTTTGAGGCCCTGGAAGAGGCCATCCATACAGCTCCATTGACTGAAATTGTTGACAAGCTTAGAACTCTTAAGCTAGCTAACTCATTTGTTTCTGATGCCATTGTTCATTTGACTAAACTAACGGCTAAGAATTCCGGATTCGCCATCCAGGCGCGTAGGGCGCTATGGCTCAAATCCTGGTCAGCTGATGTGATTTCAAAGTCTAAATTACTCAACATTCCTTTCAAGGGGCAGACCTTATTCGGGCCTGGTTTGAAAGAAATTATTGCTGACATTACTGGAGGTAAGGGTCATACCCTTCCTCAGGACAGGGCCAAATCAAAGGCCAAACAGTCTAATTTTCGTGCCTTTCGAAATTCCAAGTCAGGTGCAGCATCAACTTCCTCCGCTTCAAAACAAGAGGGAACTTTTGCTCAACCTAACCAGTCCTGGAACAAAGGCAAGCAGGCCAGAAAGCCTGCTGCTGCCTCTAAGACAGCATGAAGGAACGGCCCCCTATCCGGCGACGGATGTAGTAGGGGGCAGACTTTTTCTCTTCACCCAGGCGTGGGCAAGAGATGTTCAGGATCCCTGGGTGTTGGAGATCATATCTCAGGGATATCTTCTGGACTTCAAAGCTTCCCCTCCACAAGGGAGATTTCATCTTCAAGGTTATCTGCAAATCAGATAAAGAAAGAGGCATTCCTACGCTGTGTGCAAGACCTCCTAGTAATGGGAGTGATCCATCCAGTTCAGCGGACGGAACAAGGACAGGGTTTTTATTCAAATCTGTTTGTGGTTCCCAAAAAAGAGGGAACCTTCAGACCAATTTTAGATCTAAAGATCTTAAACAAATTCCTCAGAGTTCCATCTTTCAAAATGGAAACTATTCGGACCATCCTACCCATGATCCAAGAGGGTCAGTACATGACCACAGTGGACTTAAAGGATGCCTACCTTCACATACCGATTCACAAAGATCATCATCGGTTCCTAAGGTTTGCCTTTCTAGACAGGCATTACCAATTTGTAGCTCTTCCCTTCGGGTTTGCTACAGCCCCGAGAATCTTTACGAAGGTTCTGGGCTCACTTCTGGCGGTTCTAAGACCGCGAGGCATAGCGGTGGCTCCGTATCTAGACGACATCCTGATACAGGCGTCAAGCTTTCAAATTGCCAAGTCTCATACAGAGATAGTTCTGGCATTTCTGAGATTGCACGGGTGGAAAGTGAACGAGGAAAAGAGTTCTCTATCCCCACTCACAAGAGTCTCCTTCTTAGGGACTCTTATAGATTCTGTAGAGATGAAAATTTACCTGACGGAGTCAAGGTTATCAAGGCTTCAAAATGCTTGCCGTATTCTTCATTCCATTCCGCGCCCTTCGGTGGCTCAGTGTATGGAGGTGATTGGCTTAATGGTAGCGGCAATGGACATAGTACCATTTGCGCGCCTACATCTCAGACCGCTGCAATTATGCATGCTAAGTCAGTGGAATGGGAATTACACAGATTTGTCCCCTCTGCTAAATCTGGATCAAGAGACCAGAGATTCTCTTCTCTGGTGGTTGTCTCGGGTCCACCTGTCCGAGGGTATGACCTTTCGCAGGCCAGATTGGACAATTGTAACAACGGGTGCAGTCTGGAACTCCCTGAAGGCACAGGGATCGTGGACTCAGGAGGAGAAACTCCTTCCGATAAATATTCTGGAGTTAAGAGCAATTTCTCCAACATAGGTGTGTCCGGTCCACGGCGTCATCCTTACTTGTGGGATATTCTCTTCCCCAACAGGAAATGGCAAAGAGCCCAGCAAAGCTGGTCACATGATCCCTCCTAGGCTCCGCCTACCCCAGTCATTCTCTTTGCCGTTGTACAGGCAACATCTCCACGGAGATGGCTTAGAGTTTTTTAGTGTTTAACTGTAGTTTTTATTATTCAATCAAGAGTTTGTTATTTTGAAATAGTGCTGGTATGTACTATTTACTCAGAAACAGAAAAGAGATGAAGATTTCTGTTTGTATGAGGAAAATGATTTTAGCAACCGTCACTAAAATCCATGGCTGTTCCACACAGGACTGTTGAGAGCAATTAACTTCAGTTGGGGGAACAGTGAGCAGTCTCTTGCTGCTTGAGGTATGACACATTCTAACAAGACGATGTAATGCTGGAAGCTGTCATTTTCCCTATGGGATCCGGTAAGCCATGTTTATTACGATCGTAAATAAGGGCTTCAAAAAGGGCTTATTAAGACTGTAGACTTTTTCTGGGCTAAATCGATTCATTATTAACACATATTTAGCCTTGAGGAATCATTTTATCTGGGTATTTTGATATAATCATATCGGCAGGCACTGTTTTAGACACCTTATTCTTTAGGGGCTTTCCCAAAGCATAGGCAGAGCCTCATTTTCGCGCCGGTGTTGCGCACTTGTTTTTGAGAGGCATGGCATGCAGTCGCATGTGAGAGGAGCTCTGATACTTAGAAAAGACTTTCTGAAGGCGTCATTTGGTATCGTATTCCCCTTGGGGCTTGGTTGGGTCTCAGCAAAGCAGATACCAGGGACTGTAAAGGGGTTAAAGTTCAAAACTGCTCCGGTTCCGTTATTTTAAGGGTTAAAGCTTCCAAATTTGGTGTGCAATACTTTTAAGGCTTTAAGACACTGTGGTGAAAATTTGGTGAATTTTGAACAATTCCTTCATGTTTTTTCGCAATTGCAGTAATAAAGTGTGTTCAGTTTAAAATTTAAAGTGACAGTAACGGTTTTATTTTAAAACGTTTTTTGTACTTTGTTATCAAGTTTATGCCTGTTTAACATATCTGAACTACCAGATAGACTGTGTTCTGAATGTGGGGAAGCCAGAATTCCTATTCATTTAAATAAATGTGATTTATGTGACAATGACAATGATGCCCAAGATGATTCCTCAAGTGAGGGGAGTAAGCATGGTACTGCATCATTCCCTCCTTCGTCTACACGAGTCTTGCCCACTCAGGAGGCCCCTAGTACATCTAGCGCGCCAATACTCCTTACTATGCAACAATTAACGGCTGTAATGGATAATTCTGTCAAAAACATTTTAGCCAAAATGAACACTTATCAGCGTAAGCGCGACTGCTCTGTTTTAGATACTGAAGAGCATGACGACGCTGATAATAATATTTCTGAAGGGCCCCTAACCCAGTCTGATGGGGCCAGGGAGGTTTTGTCTGAGGGAGAAATTACTGATTCAGGGAACATTTCTCAACAAGCTGAACCTGATGTGATTGCATTTAAATTTAAGTTGGAACATCTCCGCATTCTGCTTAAGGAGGTATTATCCACTCTGGATGATTGTGACAAGTTGGTCATCCCAGAGAAACTATGTAAAATGGACAAGTTCCTAGAGGTGCCGGGGCTCCCAGAAGCTTTTCCTATACCCAAGCGGGTGGCGGACATTGTTAATAAAGAATGGGAAAGGCCCGGTATTCCTTTCGTCCCTCCCCCCATATTTAAAAAATTGTTTCCTATGGTCGACCCCAGAAAGGACTTATGGCAGACAGTCCCCAAGGTCGAGGGAGCGGTTTCCACTTTAAACAAACGCACCACTATACCCATAGAGGATAGTTGTGCTTTCAAAGATCCTATGGATAAAAAATTAGAAGGTTTGCTTAAAAAGATGTTTGTTCAGCAGGGTTACCTTCTACAACCAATTTCATGCATTGTCCCTGTCGCTACAGCCGCATGTTTCTGGTTCGATGAGCTGATAAAGGCGGTCGATAGTGATTCTCCTCCTTATGAGGAGATTATGGACAGAATCAATGCTCTCAAATTGGCTAATTCTTTCACCCTAGACGCCACTTTGCAATTGGCTAGGTTAGCGGCTAAGAATTCTGGGTTTGCTATTGTGGCGCGCAGAGCGCTTTGGTTGAAATCTTGGTCGGCTGATGCGTCTTCCAAGAACAAGCTACTTAACATTCCTTTCAAGGGGAAAACGCTGTTTGGCCCTGACTTGAAAGAGATTATCTCTGATATCACTGGGGGTAAGGGCCACGCCCTTCCTCAGGATCGGCCTTTCAAGGCAAAAAATAAACCTAATTTTCGTCCCTTTCGTAGAAACGGACCAGCCCAAAGTGCTACGTCCTCTAAGCAAGAGGGTAATACTTCTCAAGCCAAGCCAGCCTGGAGACCAATGCAAGGCTGGAACAAGGGAAAGCAGGCCAAGAAACCTGCCACTGCTACCAAGACAGCATGAAATGTTGGCCCCCGATCCGGGACCGGATCTGGTGGGGGGCAGACTCTCTCTCTTCGCTCAGGCTTGGGCAAGAGATGTTCTGGATCCTTGGGCGCTAGAAATAGTCTCCCAAGGTTATCTTCTGGAATTCAAGGGACTTCCCCCAAGGGGGAGGTTCCACAGGTCTCAGTTGTCTTCAGACCACATAAAAAGACAGGCATTCTTACATTGTGTAGAAGACCTGTTAAAAATGGGAGTGATTCATCCTGTTCCATTAAGAGAACAAGGGATGGGGTTCTACTCCAATCTGTTTATAGTTCCCAAAAAAGAGGGAACGTTCAGACCAATCTTAGATCTCAAGATTTTAAACAAGTTTCTCAAGGTTCCATCGTTCAAGATGGAAACCATTCGAACTATTCTTCCTTCCATCCAGGAAGGTCAATTCATGACCACGGTGGATTTAAAGGATGCGTATCTACATATTCCTATCCACAAGGAACATCATCGGTTCCTGAGGTTCGCATTCCTGGACAAACATTACCAGTTCGTGGCGCTTCCTTTCGGATTAGCCACTGCTCCAAGGATTTTCACAAAGGTACTAGGGTCCCTTCTAGCTGTGCTAAGACCAAGGGGCATTGCTGTAGTACCTTACTTGGACGACATTCTGATTCAAGCGTCGTCCCTTCCTCAAGCAAAGGCTCACACGGACATTGTCCTGGCCTTTCTCAGATCTCACGGATGGAAAGTGAACGTGGAAAAGAGTTCTCTATCTCCGTCAACAAGGGTTCCCTTCTTGGGAACAATAATAGACTCCTTAGAAATGAGGATTTTTCTGACAGAGGCCAGAAAAACAAAGCTTCTAGACTCTTGTCGGATACTTCATTCCGTTCCTCTTCCTTCCATAGCTCAGTGCATGGAAGTGATCGGGTTGATGGTAGCGGCAATGGACATAGTTCCTTTTGCACGCATTCATCTAAGACCATTACAACTGTGCATGCTCAGTCAGTGGAATGGGGACTATACAGACTTGTCTCCGAAGATTCAAGTAAATCAGAGGACCAGAGACTCACTCCGTTGGTGGCTGTCCCTGGACAACCTGTCACGAGGGATGACATTCCGCAGACCAGAGTGGGTCATTGTCACGACCGACGCCAGTCTGATGGGCTGGGGCGCGGTCTGGGGATCCCTGAAAGCTCAGGGTCTTTGGTCTCGGGAAGAATCTCTTCTACCGATAAATATTCTGGAACTGAGAGCGATATTCAATGCTCTCAAGGCTTGGCCTCAGCTAGCGAGGGCCAAGTTCATACGGTTTCAATCAGACAACATGACAACTGTTGCGTACATCAACCATCAGGGGGGAACAAGGAGTTCCCTGGCGATGGAAGAAGTGACCAAAATCATTCTATGGGCGGAGTCTCACTCCTGCCACCTGTCTGCTATCCACATCCCAGGAGTGGAAAATTGGGAAGCGGATTTTCTGAGTCGTCAGACATTGCATCCGGGGGAGTGGGAACTCCATCCGGAAATCTTTGCCCAAGTCACTCAGCTGTGGGGCATTCCAGACATGGATCTGATGGCCTCTCGTCAGAACTTCAAAGTTCCTTGCTACGGGTCCAGATCCAGGGATCCCAAGGCGGCTCTAGTGGATGCTCTAGTAGCACCTTGGACCTTCAAACTAGCTTATGTGTTCCCGCCGTTTCCTCTCATCCCCAGGCTGGTAGCCAGGATCAATCAGGAGAGGGCGTCGGTGATCTTGATAGCTCCTGCGTGGCCACGCAGGACTTGGTATGCAGATCTGGTGAATATGTCATCGGCTCCACCTTGGAAGCTACCTTTGAGACGAGACCTTCTTGTTCAGGGTCCGTTCGAACATCCGAATCTGGTTTCACTCCAGCTGACTGCTTGGAGATTGAACGCTTGATCTTATCGAAGCGAGGGTTCTCAGATTCTGTTATCGATACTCTTGTTCAGGCCAGAAAGCCTGTAACTAGAAAGATTTACCACAAAATTTGGAAAAAATATATCTGTTGGTGTGAATCTAAAGGATTCCCTTGGGACAAGGTTAAGATTCCTAGGATTCTATCCTTCCTTCAAGAAGGATTGGAAAAAGGATTATCTGCAAGTTCCCTGAAGGGACAGATTTCTGCCTTGTCTGTGTTACTTCACAAAAAGCTGGCCGCTGTGCCAGATGTTCAAGCCTTTGTTCAGGCTCTGGTTAGAATTAAGCCTGTTTACAAACCTTTGACTCCTCCTTGGAGTCTCAATTTAGTTCTTTCAGTTCTTCAGGGGGTTCCGTTTGAACCCTTGCATTCCGTTGATATTAAGTTATTATCTTGGAAAGTTTTGTTTTTAGTTGCAATTTCTTCTGCTAGAAGAGTTTCAGAATTATCTGCTCTGCAGTGTTCTCCTTATCTGGTGTTCCATGCAGATAAGGTGGTTTTACGTACTAAACCTGGTTTTCTTCCAAAAGTTGTTTCTAACAAAAACATTAACCAGGAGATTATCGTACCTTCTCTGTGTCCGAAACCAGTTTCAAAGAAGGAACGTTTGTTGCACAATTTGGATGTTGTTCGCGCTCTAAAATTCTATTTAGATGCTACAAAGGATTTTAGACAAACATCTTCCTTGTTTGTTGTTTATTCCGGTAAAAGGAGAGGTCAAAAAGCAACTTCTACCTCTCTCTCTTTTTGGATTAAAAGCATCATCAGATTGGCTTACGAGACTGCCGGACGGCAGCCTCCCGAAAGAATCACAGCTCATTCCACTAGGGCTGTGGCTTCCACATGGGCCTTCAAGAACGAGGCTTCTGTTGATCAGATATGTAGGGCAGCGACTTGGTCTTCACTGCACACTTTTACCAAATTTTACAAGTTTGATACTTTTGCTTCTTCTGAGGCTATTTTTGGGAGAAAGGTTTTGCAAGCCGTGGTGCCTTCCATTTAGGTGACCTGATTTGCTCCCTCCCTTCATCCGTGTCCTAAAGCTTTGGTATTGGTTCCCACAAGTAAGGATGACGCCGTGGACCGGACACACCTATGTTGGAGAAAACAGAATTTATGTTTACCTGATAAATTACTTTCTCCAACGGTGTGTCCGGTCCACGGCCCGCCCTGGTTTTTTTTTTTTTTTTAATCAGGTCTGATAATTTATTTTCTTTAACTACAGTCACCACGGTACCATATGGTTTCTCCTATGCAAATATTCCTCCTTAACGTCGGTCGAATGACTGGGGTAGGCGGAGCCTAGGAGGGATCATGTGACCAGCTTTGCTGGGCTCTTTGCCATTTCCTGTTGGGGAAGAGAATATCCCACAAGTAAGGATGACGCCGTGGACCGGACACACCGTTGGAGAAAGTAATTTATCAGGTAAACATAAATTCTGTTATTCAATGCTCTTCTGGCTTGGCCTCAGTTAGCAACACCTGAGGTTCATCAGATTTCAGTCGGACAATATCACGACTGTGGCTTACATCAACCATCAAGGGGGAACCAGAAGTTCCCTAGCGATGTTAGAAGTCTCAAAAATAATTCCCTGGGCAGAGACTCACTCTTGCCACCTGTCAGCAATCCATATCCCAGGCGTGGAGAACTGGGAGGCGGATTTTCTAAGTCGTCAGACTTTTCACCCGGGGGAGTGGGAACTCCATCCTGAGGTGTTTGCTCAATTGATTCATCGTTGGGGCAAACCAGAGTTGGATCTCATGGCGTCTCGCCAGAACGCCAAGCTTCCTTGTTACGGGTCCAGGGACCCAGAAGCGACGCTGATAGATGCTCTAGCAGCGCCTTGGTTCTTCAACCTGGCTTATGTGTTTCCACCGTTTCCTCTGCTCCCTCGACTGATTGCCAAAATCAAACAGGAGAGAGCATCGGTGATTGTAATAGAGCCTGCGTGGCCACGCAGGACCTGGTATGCAGACCTAGTGGACATGTCATCCTTTCCACCATGGACTCTTCCTCTAAGACAGGACCATCTAATACAAGGTCCTTTCAATCATCCAAATCTAATTTCTCTGAGACTGACTGCATGGAGATTGAACGCTTGATTCTATCAAAGCGTGGCTTCTCCGAGTCAGTCATTGATACCTTAATACAGGCACGAAAGCCTGTTACCAGGAAAATCTATCACAAGATATGGCGTACATATCTTTACTGGTGTGAATCCAAGAATTACTCATGGAGTAAGGTTAGGATTCCTAGGATATTGTCCTTTCTCCAAGAGGGTTTGGACAAAGGATTATCAGCTAGTTCCTTAAAGGGACAGATTTCTGCTCTGTCTATTCTTTTGCACAAGCGTCTGGCAGAAGTTCCAGACGTCCAGGCATTTTGTCAGGCTTTGGTTAGAATTAAGCCTGTGTTTAAACCTGTTGCTCCCCCATGGAGCTTAAACTTGGTTCTTAAAGTTCTTCAAGGAGTTCCGTTTGAACCCCTTCATTCCATGGATATTAAGCTTTTATCTTGGAAAGTTCTGTTTTTGATGGCTATTTCCTCGGCTCGGAGAGTTTCTGAGCTATCTGCCTTACAATGTGATTCTCCTTATCTGATTTTTCATGCAGATAAGGTAGTTCTGCGTACCAAACCTGGGTTTTTACCTAAGGTGGTTTCTAACAAGAATATCAATCAAGAGATTGTTGTTCCATCATTGTGTCCTAATCCTTCTTCAAAGAAGGAACGTCTTTTACATAATCTGGACGTAGTCCGTGCCTTGAAGTTTTACTTACAAGCTACTAAAGATTTTCGTCAAACATCTTCCCTGTTTGTCGTTTATTCTGGACAGAGGAGAGGTCAAAAAGCTTCGGCAACCTCTCTTTCCTTTTGGCTTCGGAGTATTATACGCCTAGCCTATGAGACTGCTGGACAGCAGCCCCCTGAAAGAATTACAGCTCATTCTACTAGAGCTGTGGCTTCCACCTGGGCCTTTAAAAATGAGGCCTCTGTTGAACAGATTTGCAAGGCCGTGACTTGGTCTTCGCTTCACACTTTTTCAAAATTTTACAAATTTGATACTTTTGCTTCTTCGGAGGCTGTTTTTGGGAGAAAGGTTCTTCAGGCAGTGGTTCCTTCCGCTTAATCCCTGCCTTGTCCCTCCCATCATCCGTGTACTTTAGCTTTGGTATTGGTATCCCATAAGTAATGGATGATCCGTGGACTGGATACACTTAACAAGAGAAAACATAATTTATGCTTACCTGATAAATTTATTTCTCTTGTAGTGTATCCAGTCCACGGCCCGCCCTGTCATTTTAAGGCAGGTCTAAAATTTAATTAAACTACAGTCACCACTGCACCCTATGGTTTCTCCTTTCTCTGTTTGTTTCGGTCGAATGACTGGATATGGCAGTTAGGGGAGGAGCTATATAGCAGCTCTGCTGTGGGTGATCCTCTTGCAACTTCCTGTTGGGAAGGAGAATATCCCATAAGTAATGGATGATCCGTGGACTGGATACACTACAAGAGAAATAAATTTATCAGGTAAGCATAAATTATGTTTTTACATATGTTCCCTATCCTCCACAGGGGTGTTTTACATATGATCCCTATCCTTCAAAGGGGTGTTTTACATATGTTCCCTATCCTCCACAGGGGTGTTTTACATATGATCCCTATCCTCCACAGGGGTGTTTTACATATGATCCCTATCCTTTACAGGGGTGTTTTACATATGATCCCTATCCTTCACAGGGGTGTTTTACATATGTTCCCTATCCTCCACAGGGATGTTTTACATATGTTCCCTATCCTTCAAAGGGTTGTTTTACATATGATCCATATCCTTCAAAGGGGTGTTTTATAGGGTTGTTTTACATATGATCCCTATCCTTCAAGGGGGTGTTTTACATATGATCCCTATCCTTCACAGGGTTGTTTTACATATGATCCCTATCCTTCAAGGGGGTGTTTTTCATATGTTCCCTATCCTTCACAGGGATGTTTTATATATGTTCCCTATCCTTCAAAGGGGTGTTTTACATATGATCCCTATCCTTCACAGGAGTATTTTACATATGATCCATATCCTTCAAAGGGGGTGTTTTACATATGATACCTATCCTTCACAGGAGTATTTTACATATGATCCATATCCTTCACAGGGGTGTTTTACATATGTTCCCTATCCTTCAAAGGGGTGTTTTACATATGATCCCTATCCTTCACAGGGGTGTTTTACATATGTTCCCTATCCTTCAAAGGGGTGTTTTACATATGATCCCTATCCTTCACAGGAGTATTTTACATATGATCCATATCCTTCAAAGGTGGTGTTTTACATATGATCCCTATTCTTTACAGGGGTGTTTTACATATGTTCCCTGTCCTTCACAGGGGTGTTTTACATATGTTCCCTGTCCTTCACAGGGGTGTTTTACATATGTTCCCTGTCCTTCACAGGGGTGTTTTACATATGTTCCCTATCCTTCAAAGGGGTGTTTTACATATGTTCCCTGTCCTTCACAGGGGTGTTTTACATATGTTCCCTGTCCTTCACAGGGGTGTTTTACATATGTTCCCTGTCCTTCATAGGGGTGTTTTACATATGTTCCCTATCCTTCAAGGGGATGTTTTACATATGTTCCCTGTCCTTTTACAGGGGTGTTTTACATATGTTCCCTATCCTTCACAGGGATGTTTTACATATGTTCCCTGTCCTTCACAGCTGTGTTTTACATATGTTCCCTATTCTTCACAGGGATGTTTTACATATGTTCCCTGTCCTTCACAGGGGTGTTTTACATATGTTCCCTATCCTTCAAAGGGGTGTTTTACATATGTTCCCTGTCCTTTACAGGGGAGTTTTACATATGTTCCCTGTCCTTTACAGGGGTGTTTTACATATGTTCCCTGTCCTTTACAGGGGTGTTTTACATATGTTCCCTATCCTTCAAAGGGATGTTTTACATATGATCCCTATCCTTCAAAGGGGTGTTTTACATATGTTCCCTATCCTTCACAGGGGTGTTTTACATATGTTCCCTATCCTTCAAAGGGGTGTTTTACATATGTTCCCTATCCTTCAAAGGGGTGTTTTACATATGTTCCCTATCCTTCAAAGGGGTGTTTTACATATGATCCCTATCCTTCAGTTCAAAGTGGCGTTTTACATATGTTCTCCTTTAATTACCCTATAGGTTATGTGTGATCTTAGGATCTCTCCAATATCCAGGTATATCATCTCTCTGCTTCTTAAAGGGACAGGAAACCCAAATATTTTCTTTCATGTTTTAGATAGAGAAGTCCACAGCTGGATTAATTACTTGTGGGAAATACTGAACCTGGCCACCAGGAGGAGGCAAAGACACCCCAGCCAAAGGCTTCAATATCTCCCCCACTTCCCTCATCCCCCAGTAATTCTTTGCCTTTCGTCACAGGAGGTTGGCAGAGAAGTGTCAGAAGATTTCGGAGTAGTTCCTTAGGTAGGGTATCTACCTTTCAAGATGGAACTGGAGTTTTAAGTAGTCTTGTCAGCCTCTCAGTGAGAGCATTGATGAAAGTTAGAGTCTGGAGATGCAGGGAGAGTCTTTCTGTGAAACCATCCAGACTCATATTAACAGCTCCTAAGCAATCAGCGTTGACGAGTTTCGCTGCCTGCTTTTCTTCACTCAAGTCCATGTCAGAAGCAACGCTACAGTCTGTTAAAACTTGAAGGACCGTGTTTTCTGTTCCACAGCATAGATTCCAGTAAGGTTGTTTCATTTTTTATACATATGTTAACGATAGAAGACAGGGTCACAGTGGGACTCCTTTTATCTTATGGAATCAAGGGTTAATATCCCCTGAGGGGGATTATTGAACAGTGGGGTTTTTAATCATATTTGTTATGGGATTTCTGCTGCTTTATGTGTAGAGACGTTTGGGCTCATAGGCTGATCAGAACGTACAGGTCAATTTTTTAGTATTCATATTTGAGAGCTGTGCAGTTTCATTAAGCGGTTGCGCTTTTCCTTAGCTGGGGCGGTCCTGCATGACGCACTTTGTGACCGGGAGCGGTCACTTTTTTTCCATTTCCTATTCTTGTTCGAGTGTTTCTCTATCTGTCTGGGTTATAGAAGGTGGTGAGTGCCCCAGCCATTGGGGGTATAAGGTGTCAGTTATTTTTCTAAAAATTTAAATTAGACGAGTTATGGAGGATTCTGATAATTTAGAGGGGATCCCTCTAATACAGAATTTGATACCTGTGTATATTGTGAGGAGGCCCGGGTAGTCCAGCCCTCGCAATTATGTTCTGTATGCCGCTACAGGGTGTTCTCATCAACCAATGTTGAGATGTTAGAGACCACCGAGCCGCCTGCCTCTGAGGATTCCTCGTCCCATGAGGTGTGTTCCCTAGAATCTTCTGTTCCTACACATGCAGTTTACCCGGGTATCGCTGATCCTTCGCCTGAAGGGGGCTTTATTCCACCAGATGTTACTGCGCAGTTCTGCATGGCCATCTCTACGGCCTTAGCGATTTTGCCTCTTCCTGCTACGTGCAAGCGAAGGGTTAATCCATACACTCCTGCCTGCCCACGGACCGTCGTGTAAATTGGCGAATGTATCCGATCGGTCATCTGCTGATTTGATTCCTCCGACTGAAGAGGATTTAGCATTTAGATTTAGAATAGCATGCCTGTGCTTGCTTCTTCTGAGAGAAGTTTTGGCGATGTTAGAGATTCCTAGTACTAATCTGTCAGTCGAATCTCAGTACTGTAAATCTAATAGCGATCTGGATTAGACTGGTGGAGTAGGATGGAGATCCTATTCCTTCTAGTGTGTATATGCAGTGTATGTGTGTATGTGTGTATATATATATATATATATATATATATATATATATATATATATATAAATAAAACCCATTGCTTTGCTTATAAGCTCATATATGGCTTTACTACATTATTGCATTATTCTAATAAGCTAATGAGAAGTTTGGACTGACATCTATGTTTGCTTCTTGCTAACTGGGGACGCCCAGTATGTTTTGTGTTTCTATGTTTGTTATTGTTATGTATCCTTGTCTGATTATGCATTAGACTTAGGAACTGACCTTATCATTTGCTATTTAGTTTGTACTTATTAAACTGCTTATATTTTTATTGCTCCATATCTGTGTTGCCATTTGTTTACATAAATTGTTCACATTAGGAGTGCGGAGACGTTTATACGTATATGTGTGTGTATATATATATATATATATCTCATATATATTATATATATTTTTTTTTTAAATCCCAGTTCCGAGCTCTATAGGGTTTGTGTCATATGAAAGGCAGGACCTGTTTTTGCACATTCCTTCTTGGCTACCACTTTTTGTGCACTTGCTTATTTTCCTTTTCTAGTCCGTTTCAGGATAGTTTTTTGTTTAGAGCTCTTGGTTGTTGCAGAGGGGTCTCCCGGCCTATTTGGATTCTATGGTCCTTAAGCAGAGCTTACATGTCTCCTTCCTTTTGAGGGAAAATATAAGGTTCTCTCTATTTTTTGTTTGGGAGTAACACTGCAGGATCTCTGTCGAGAAGGATATCTTTCCTTATTCTTTCCTTTTTTTGGGTAGGATTGTTCTGATCCTAGTTTTTTTTTTTTGGGGGGGGGGGGGGTCTGGGTTTTAACTTGGCAGTATCCTGATTCCAGAATTATCAGTAGCGCTCTGGTCTTGGTGATTCTGGTTTACTTACCATTGTCTGTTGTAGGGATTTTCATCCATCTTCTTTGATTTTCAGAGAGGGATCTAGACCAGAGTTCTCTGGTATAGGCGCCAGGGTGGATCCCTGGATGCTAAATTGGTCTTTCTTTCATGTAATTAGCAAGAGTCCATGAGCTAGTGACGTATGGGATATACATTCCTACCAGGAGGGGCAAAGTTTCCCAAACCTCAAAATGCCTATAAATACACCCCTCACCACACCCACAAATCAGTTTTACAAACTTTGCCTCCTATGGAGGTGGTGAAGTAAGTTTGTGCTAGATTCTACGTTGATATGCGCAGCAGGTTGGAGCCCGGTTTTCCTCTCAGCGTGCAGTGAATGTCAGAGGGATGTGAGGAGAGTATTGCCTATTTGAATTCAATGATCTCCTTCTACGGGGTCTATTTCATAGGTTCTCTGTTATCGGTCGTAGAGATTCATCTCTTACCTCCCTTTTCAGATCGACGATATACTCTTATATATATACCATTACCTCTGCTGATTTTCGTTTCAGTACTGGTTTGGCTTTCTACAACATGTAGATGAGTGTCCTGGGGTAAGTAAGTCTTATTTTCTGTGACACTCTAAGCTATGGTTGGGCACTTTTTTATAAAGTTCTAAATATATGTATTCAAACATTTATTTGCCTTGACTCAGGATGTTCAACATTCCTTATTTCAGACAGTCAGTTTCATATTTGGGATAATGCATTTGATTCAATCATTTTTTTTTCTTACCTTAAAATTTGACTTTTTCCCTGTGGGCTGTTAGGCTCGCGGGGGCTGAAAATGCTTCATTTTATTGCGTCATTCTTGGCGCGGACTTTTTTGGCGCAAATTTTTTTTTCTGTTTCCGGTGTCATTTTTTTGACGTTCTTTTGCGCCAAAAGTGTCGGCGTTCCGGATGTGGCGTCATTTTTGGCGCCAAAAGCATTTAGGCGCCAAATAATGTGGGCGTCTTATCTGGCGCTAAATAAAAAAAATGGGCGTCACTTTTGTCTCCACATTATTTAAGTCTCATTATTTATTGCTTCTGGTTGCTAGAAGCTTGTTCACTGGCATTTTTTCCCATTCCTGAAACTGTCATTTAAGGAATTTGATTAATTTTGCTTTATATGTTGTTTTTTCTATTACATATTGCAAGATGTCCCACGTTGCAACTGAGTCAGAAGATACTTCTGGAAAATCACTGCCTGGTGCTGGAGCTACCAAAGCTAAGTGTATCTGCTGTAAACTTTTGGTAGCTATTCCTCCAGCTATTGTTTGTATTGAATGTCATGACAAACTTGTTAATGCAGATAATATTTCCTTTAGTAAAGTTCCATTACCTGTTGCTGTTCCGTCAACATCTAATACTCAGAGTGTTCCTGATAACATAAGAGATTTTGTTTCTAAATCCATTAAGAAGGCTATGTCTGTTATTCCTCCTCCTAGTAAACATAAAAAGTCTTTTAAAACTTCTCATTGTTCAGATGAATTTTTAAATGAACATCATCATTCTGATTCTGATAGTGGTTCTTCTGGTTCAGAGGATTCTGTCTCAGAGGTTGATGCTGATAAATCTTCATATTTATTTAAAATGGAATTTATTCGTTCTTTACTTAAAGAAGTCCTAATTGCATTAGAAATTGAGGATTCTGGTCCTCTTGATACTAAATCTAAACGTTTAGATAAGGTTTTTAAATCTCCTGTAGTTATTCCAGAAGTTTTTCCTGTTCCTGGTGCTATTTCTGAAGTAATTTCCAGGGAATGGAATAATTTGGTTAATTCATTTACTCCTTCTAAACGTTTTAAGCAATTATATCCTGTGCCATCTGACAGATTAGAGTTTTGGGACAAAATACCTAAGGTTGATGGGGCTGTCTCTACTCTTGCTAAGCGCACTACTATTCCTACGGCAGATGGTACTTCCTTTAAGGATCCTTTAGATAGGAAATTTGAATCCTTTCTAAGAAAAGCTTATTTGTGTTCAGGTAATCTTCTTAGACCTGCTATATCTTTGGCGGATGTTGCTGCAGCTTCAACTTTTTGGTTGGAAGCTTTAGCTCAACAAGTAACAGATCATAGCATTATTTTTCTGCTTCAACATGCTAATAATTTTATTTGTGATGCCATCTTTGATATCATTAGAGTTGATGTCAGGTATATGTCTCTAGCTATTTTAGCTAGAAGAGCTTTATGGCTTAAAACTTGGAATGCTGATATGTCTTCTAAGTCTACTCTGCTTTCCCTTTCTTTCCAGGGTAATAAATTATTTGGTTCTCAGTTGGATTCTATTATCTCAACTGTTACTGGGGGAAAGGAACTTTTTTACCACAGGATAAAAAGTCTAAAGGTAAATTCAGGTCTAATAATCGTTTTCGTTCCTTTCGTCACAACAAGGAACAAAAGCCTGATCCTTCATCCTCAGGAGCGGTATCAGTTTGGAAACCATCTCCAGTCTGGAATAAATCCAAGCCTTTTAGAAAATCAAAGCCAGCTCCTAAGTCCACATGAAGGTGCGGCCCTCATTCCAGCTCAGCTGGTAGGGGGCAGATTACGTTTTTTCAAAGAAATTTGGATCAATTCCGTTCACAATCTTTGGATTCAGAACATTGTTTCAGAAGGGTACAGAATTGGTTTCAAGATAAGACCTCCTGCAAAGAGATTTTTTCTTTCCCGTGTCCCAGTAAATCCAGCAAAGGCTCAAGCATTTCTGAAATGTGTTTCAGATCTAGAGTTGGCTGGAGTAATTATGCCAGTTCCAGTTCGGGAACAGGGGCTGGGGTTTTATTCAAATCTCTTCATTGTACCAAAGAAGGAGAATTCCTTCAGACCAGTTCTGGATCTAAAAATATTGAATCGTTATGTAAGGATACCAACATTCAAAATGGTAACTGTAAGGACTATCCTGCCTTTTGTTCAGCAAGGGCATTATATGTCTACAATAGATTTACAGGATGCATATCTGCATATTCCGATTCATCCAGATCACTATCAGTTTCTGAGATTCTCTTTCCTAGACAAGCATTTCCAGTTTGTGGCTCTGCCGTTTGGCCTAGCAACAGCTCCAAGAATTTTTACAAAGGTTCTCGGTGCCCTTCTGTCTGTAATCAGAGAACAGGGTATTGTGGTATTTCCTTATTTGGACGATATCTTGGTACTTGCTCAGTCTTCACATTTAGCAGAATCTCATACGAATCGACTTGTGTTGTTTCTTCAAGATCATGGTTGGAGGATCAATTTACTAAAAAGTTCATTGATTCCTCAGACAAGGGTAACCTTTTTGGGTTTCCAGATAGATTCAGTGTCCATGACTCTATCTTTGACAGACAAGAGACGTCTAAAATTGATATCAGCTTGTCGAAACCTTCAGTCACAATCATTCCCTTCGGTAGCCTTATGCATGGAAATTCTAGGTCTTATGACTGCTGCATCGGACGCGATCCCCTTTGCTCGTTTTCACATGCGACCTCTTCAGCTCTGTATGCTGAACCAATGGTGCAGGGATTACACAAAGATATCTCAATTAATATCTTTAAAACCGATTGTACGACACTCTCTGACGTGGTGGACAGATCACCATCGTTTAGTTCAGGGGGCTTCTTTTGTTCTTCCGACCTGGACTGTAATTTCAACAGATGCAAGTCTTACAGGTTGGGGAGCTGTGTGGGGGTCTCTGACGGCACAAGGGGTTTGGGAATCTCAGGAGGTGAGATTACCGATCAATATTTTGGAACTCCGTGCAATTTTCAGAGCTCTTCAGTCTTGGCCTCTTCTAAAGAGAGAATCGTTCATTTGTTTTCAGACAGACAATGTCACATCTGTGGCATACATCAATCATCAAGGAGGGACTCACAGTCCTCTAGCTATGAAAGAAGTATCTCGAATTCTGGTTTGGGCGGAATCCAGCTCCTGTCTAGCTTCTGCGGTCCATATCCCAGGCATAGACAATTGGGAAGCGGATTATCTCAGTCGCCAAACGTTGCATCCGGGCGAATGGTCTCTTCACCCAGAGGTATTTCTTCAGATTGTTCAAATGTGGGGACTTCCAGAAATAGATCTGATGGCCTCTCATCTAAACAAGAAACTTCCCAGGTATCTGTCCAGATCCAGGGATTCTCAAGCGGAAGCAGTGGATGCATTGTCACTTCCTTGGAAGTATCATCCTGCCTATATCTTTCCGCCTCTAGTTCTTCTTCCAAGAGTGATCTCCAAGATTCTGAAGGAATGCTCGTTTGTTCTGCTGGTAGCTCCAGCATGGCCTCACAGGTTTTGGTATGCGGATCTTGTCCGGATGGCTTCTTGCCAACCGTGGACTCTTCCGTTAAGACCAGACCTTCTGTCGCAAGGTCCTTTTTTCCATCAGGATCTCAAATCCTTAAATTTAAAGGTATGGAGATTGAACGCTTGATTCTTAGTCAAAGAGGTTTCTCTGACTCTGTGATTAATACTATGTTACAGGCTCGTAAATCTGTATTTAGGGAGATATATTATAGAGTCTGGAAGACTTATAATTCTTGGTGTCTTTCTCATCATTTTTCCTGGCATTCTTTTAGAATTCCGAGAATTTTACTGTTTCTTCAGGATGGTTTGGATAAAGGTTTGTCTGCAAGTTCCTTGAAAGGACAAATCTCTGATCTTTCTGTTCTTTTTCACAGAAAGATTGCTAATCTTCCTGATATTCATTGTTTTGTACAAGCTTTGGTTCGTATAAAACCTGTTATTAAGTCAATTTTTCCTCCTTGGAGTTTGAATTTGGTTCTGAGGGCTCTTCAAACTCCTCCGTTTGAACCTATGCATTCATTGGACATTAAATTACTTTCTTGGTAAGTTTTGTTCCTTTTGGCCATCTCTTCTGCCAGAAGAGTTTCTGAATTATCTGCTCTTTCTTGTGAATCTCCTTTTCTGATTTTTCAGCAGGATAAGGCGGTGTTGCGAACTTCTTTTGAATTTTTACCTAAGGTTGTGAATTTCAACAACATTAGTAGAGAAATTGTGGTTCCTTCATTATGTCCTAATCCTAAGAATTCTAAGGAGAAATCATTGCATTCTTTGGATGTAGTTAGAGCTTTGAAATATTATGTTGAAGCTACTAAGACTTTCCGAAAGACTTCTAGTCTATTTGTTATCTTTTCCGGTTCCAGGAAAGGTCAGAAGGCCTCTGCCATTTCTTTGGCATCTTGGTTGAAATCTTTAATTCATCATGCTTATGTCGAGTCGGGTAAAACTCCGCCTCAGAGGATTACAGCTCATTCTACTAGGTCAGTTTCTACTTCCTGGGCGTTTAGGAATGAAGCTTCGGTTGATCAGATTTGCAAAGCAGCAACTTGGTCTTCTTTGCATACTTTTACTAAATTCTACCATTTTGATGTGTTTTCTTCTTCTGAAGCTGTTTTTGGTAGAAAAGTACTTCAGGCAGCTGTTTCAGTTTGAATTTTCTGCTTATATTTTCAGTTTTTTTCATTATAAAATTTAAATTATTTTGGGTGTGGATTATTTTTCAGCGGAATTGGCTGTCTTTATTTTATCCCTCCCTCTCTAGTGACTCTTGCGTGGAAAGATCCACATCTTGGGTAGTCATTATCCCATACGTCACTAGCTCATGGACTCTTGCTAATTACATGAAAGAAAACATAATTTATGTAAGAACTTACCTGATAAATTCCTTTCTTTCATATTAGCAAGAGTCCATGAGGCCCACCCTTTTTGTGGTGGTTATGATTTTTTTGTATAAAGCACAATTATTCCAATTCCTTATTTTTTATGCTTTCGCATTTTTTTCTTATCACCCCACTTCTTGGCTATTCGTTAAACTGATTTGTGGGTGTGGTGAGGGGTGTATTTATAGGCATTTTGAGGTTTGGGAAACTTTGCCCCTCCTGGTAGGAATGTATATCCCATACGTCACTAGCTCATGGACTCTTGCTAATATGAAAGAAAGGAATTTATCAGGTAAGTTCTTACATAAATTATGTTTTTCCTTAGATCTTGTGAAGTTAGAGTTTACTTCATCAGGTTGCGCCCTCCAGATCCCCTTCAGGCCCTCGCTGGCTTTGTGGTGGGGGGGTGAAGTTTTTGTCCTGGGGCCCTTCTTGGGTTTCTCCTTTGACAGGTCTCACTTCACCCGTGGCCGAGACATCGGCATGGCGCTGTTTGAATCTTTCTTAACAGATTTACCTGGAATACCGGTTGGGAATAGTTTTCAAGTGTCCTTACCCAGATCTCCCTGCCTGAGGGACATTTCTCTTAGCTCTCCCGGTGGAGGTTTTGACTTATGTCGCAAGCCTGTCAGTTTGAGGAGAGCGTGTCCTATGGGGGACTGTGGATTCAGGAGATTCCCTCACGATTATTCTTATGGTTCCTCAGGCGAGCATTTTGCTCTGAGGGTTTGGTTTTCTGGGTTCTTCCCAGTGTATGGATTCTAGTCAGCCTTTTTCTCTCAGTAGATTAGATCTCTTTCTGAGAGAGAGAGATTTTCCTGCGTAGAGGGTAGTATCTCGAGTTTGGTAGTGGGTGGAGGCCCACTATTGCTCGTTTTTAGCGATCTACTCTCTGAGTGTGATCTTCAGGGACGGATGTTCCCTACAATCATTTCCTTGATCCTGCTATCCAAAGTTTTTTCAAATGTTTGTATCTAAATGTCGCCGATCGTGATTCTGAGGATGTTCGTACCTATCCCAGGTTACCCATTAATGGGTCGTGGTTTTGGGATCCTTACGTGGAGCTAATGGATCATTAGCAATGCCTTGGAGGTTCAATACACCCTTTCGCTTCTTCTACCTTATCACTTTTTTTCTCAAGTGATGGCTCGATCCTAGCAGGAGCAGGCGTCAGTGAGACTGATTACTCCATTTGTGACCACGAGATCGTGTTCGCGTTCTAGGGGATTCGCCTCGCTGGGGGTTACCTTGTCGCAGTGATCTGCTGGGTCAAGGACCCTTTTGCTTCATCAAATCTTATTTCGCTGAGGCCGACTGCGAGAGGTCGCTTGGTCTTAGCCGAGAGAGTTTTTTTTCTGAGAGATTATGGTTCTCTCCTTCAGCACGTAAGCTGGTTCCTCATCATCCGTCATAGGTGTGGAGGACCCCTGCTGTCTGGAAGAGCAAGCTTCGTCCTGGCATTCTTTTCTGGCCTGCCAGGGTTCCCTTTTTTCCTCCAGGATGATATCGAGGTGTCTGTTTTTGCTGCTCTAGAGGCTCGTTGAGCTTCCGGGCGTACAGTTTTTTTGCTAGGGCTCTGACTGCATTCAGGCCGGTGAGTCAATCTGTTGCTCCTTTTTGGAGCTTAAATCTTATTTTTAGGAGGTACATCAGACTACTTTTGTACCTATGCAGGAGGTGATCTTTAAATTTTATCTTTAATGATCTACTCCATCTGTAGATTGCTTCTACGTGCAATAGTCTCTGTGTTGAAACCTTGCAATACATACTCCTTATTGAGGTTTCCTTTATAATAAGACTGTTCTACGACCCTAGTTACTAGTTACAGTAGGTTTTATTCCTAAAGTTGTGTCTATTTGGGACTTCAGTCGAGAGATTGTGGTCTTTTTTATATGTCCTATTCCTTCTCTAGAGGGAAAATGTTTTCTTTTTGTATCTGGGCAGCGCAAGGGTCAAAAGGCATTGGCGACTTCCTTATTTTTAGTTGAGGAGTGTCTTCCGCTTGACATAAGAGACAGCGGGATATACAAGCCTCCTCAGAGGTTTACGGCTCAGTTTGAGAGAAGTGACATAATTTTGGGTCTCTGGCATGAGATCTCTATGGATCTGATTATTGGGCGGCTACTTGCTCCTCCGTACTTTCTTTTTGCTTCTGTTGAAGCAGCCTTTAGGAGAATGGGTTTTTGCAGGCTGTGATGCCCTCAGATGGGGCCGCCTCTCCTTTTTCCTCCCGTTAGCATTCAGTGTCCTTTTGTAGCTTGGGTATAATTTCCCACAAGTAATGACTACAGCTATGGGCACTCCCTGTATTAGGAAGGAAAACATAAATTATGCTTACCAGATCATTTCCTTTCCTTCTGTACAGGGAGAGTCCACAGCTCCCGCCCGTGTTTTCCCATAGACGGCCCTAAATTTTATCTGGTTTCTTCTGGCACCTTTTTCACCCTGATATTTCTCCTACTGTTCCTTGTTCCCTCGTCAGAATGACTGGGAGATGAGGGAAGTGGGGGAGGTATTTAAGCCTTTTACTGGGGTGTCTTTGCCTCCTCCTGGTGGCCAGGTTCAGTATTTCCCACAAGTAATGAATGCAGCTGTGGACTCACCCTGTACAGAAGGAAAGGAAATTATCTGGTAAGCATAATTTATGTTTTTAAACAACATTCACTTGCTATACTTTGTTGAAAAGCATTTCTAGATAGGCTCAGTAACGGCTGATTGGTGGATGCCTTGTGTAATTGGCTCACCCATGTGCATTGCTATTTCTTCAAGGAAGGAGATCTAAGGAATGAAGCAAATTAGATAATAGAAGTAAATTGGAAAGTTGTTTAAAATTGCAAATTGCTCTTTCTAAATCCATATAAGAAAAAACGTGGGTCCCTTTAAGACCAAACTGATTTGAGTCTCAAAAATCCATGATACTATCAACAGGACCTCCTAGAGTACATGGTTTCTGCTCTACAGTAGAACGGATCCCTTTGGAAAGCAGCCTAAACATAACTGTACATTGGGTATCTTGGAAGACTAACCAGATGCCTGATGAAACAACCCATGCTAGGTTGAGAAATGCATTGCATGATTTTAAATTTTGCTTGCTATTGTTTTAAACTTATCAATATTTGTTTTAATAAACTGAACTTGTTTTATGCAAGCTTTGGTTCATTACCTTCTATAGCAGTTTTACACACTGCTTCTGACTATCCATCAGCACATATTGTGACAAAGATCCCCCTGCACTATCTACTCTGCACCTGGAGAGGTTTAGCTGGTACACCTGAATATACCAGCCAGCTCCTACTAGTACATAGGTGTACTTGGGCCAATTGTGAGTACCCATTTGGCTGTTTTTCTTTGATTTCACATATATGGATATATTGATGCACACATGAGGCGCCCCTCTTGTATTTTATTATTATCTATACAGCTCTGGCTTTGTCTATGAGGAGGAGAGCAGCCTAACTAATTGCTTCATTGTGAGATCATCTGGTTCTACTGAAAGGGTTAGCTGGTACACCCTAAGACTCCAGCCTGCACCTACCACTACATAAGTGTACTATAGTCGCATGTGAGTACCCCCTTGGCTTACTTGATTTACATAACTATATAGCATATTGATATACACATGAGGCGCCCCTCTTGTTCTCTTTATCTTTTGAATTGGAAATTTGTTAAAAATTGCATGCTCTTTTTAAATCATATAAGAAAAAACTTGGGTCCCAAACTGATTTGAGTCTCAAAAATCCATAATACTATCAACAGGACCTCCTAGAGTACATGGTTTCTGCTCTACAGTAGAACTGATCCCTTTGGAAAGCAGCTTAAACATAACTGTTCATTTGGTATCTTGGAAGACTAACCATTGAAGAGAATATTTTGAGGATCCCTTAGAATCTTTAAACCTGGTCTAAAATGTTTCACTGTCAAGGAGATGCTTAATGCCATTTTCCTCACCTTAGTACTATCAAGTGGGCCTTCCAATGCTAAGAATAAAAGTCATTCTTGTTGTGGTTAATTCTTATAAACATAACGCTGAATACACAAAATCCAAGGCAGGGGAAAAGTTCAATATAAAACTTGTACTGGTTATGTTTTGGATAACCTCCATATTTCAGTGTACCATTCCATACACTTTATTTACCTTCTTAAAGAGACATTTACTTATTCATTCACTCATTGTGGAAAAACATACTATTGAACTGTATTAACGTAGCACTGGAAAAGCCAAGGGAATGTTTTTATTATTCTATTCATATAAAAATCTGCTAGAGGAGTAATGATTCTATTTCATACAAGATTCAACTGTAAGATTCTTAAAGTTATGAAAGATAAAGAAGGTAGATACTTAATTGTAAGATTTCTGATCCAAAATGAAGAATATCTGTGAATAAATGTTTACGAACCAAACAATGCAAATGAAAAATTCTGGAAGTGCTAAATGAGTAATATGCTTAAATTTCCTAAATTTAAAATTATACTAACAGGCGATTTCAATATTACCCCTAATTCATATCTGGATAGATGGAAAGAGGGTGCTGATAAAACTAAACCTATATTTACTACCTCTCATTTAAACTATGAGAAAAAATGTTTCGGACTCTCTGTTTGATAGATATCAGGAGAAAGTTGAATCCCAGCAATCTTGAATATACATTCTGCTCAAAATCTCACAACACCCTCACAAGGTTAGACTTATTTCTAATTTCAGAGTCTTTGGTTTCTAAAGATCTGAAATGCAATATTCTTGAATACACTTTATTTGACCATGCTCCTGTAGACTTAGTATTCAAAACTAAAATAGAATATACATTCAATTCTATTTTCCCCCTCAACATATTTACAAAAATCTAGTTAGTTTTAGAGCATTTTTAGTTAAAGCTTGGGAGGAATTTAGTCTGTTCAATAGTCAGTGCAGGGATAATGTTCCGATATTTTGGGAAACCGCAAAGCTTTATCTAAAAGCAGAAATTAATACCTATGTGTGTAGGTTAAAAAAGAAACAAAATACTGAAGACAAAGAATTATCAAGTAAATTAAGATATATATATATATATATATAAATATCATCAGAATAGAGAGAACTACTCCTGTAAAAAAGGGAGAGATCTATTTCTTTTGGATCAGGCTCAAGAATCTTTACATAAAAACTCGGCTATATACGCAAGACATGGTAATAAAACAGGAAAATTCTTGGCCGCAATTTGTAAAAGATAAACCAAGAGAAAACCGATAGCCGTCTTGAAAGTGGAAGATAGATTATATACCAAACAAGATCAGATATCTCTTCTATTTCAGAATTTCAATACTGAGCTATATGCATCTCAAAAGTCAGAATTGTCTAATATTAATAAATTCTTGGAAAATGTAGTATGTGCTAAAATGTCTGATACTGATCGCGAATCTTTAAGTAAGCCAATAGAAGAACAGGAGATTCATAAAAGTATTGCCTAAATGGCTAGAGGGAAAACGCCGGATCAGATAATATGCCTTTAGAGTTTTATCAAATCCTCTCACCAGAGACTGTGCCTGTATTAAGAGATCTTTATAAATTCTATTTTGAAGAAAATCATGTGACATCTGAAAGTTTTAAAAGTGCCAATATTATTCTAATACCTAAAACTAATAAAGATCCCTCAGAAATGACTTTGTATAGAACCATCTCTCTGCTCAATCTTGATTATAAGATTTTGATGAAAATTCTGGCAGATGAAATGTATACTGTATTACCTAAAATTGTCCATCAAGATCAAATAGGTTTTATTAGTTGGATAACCTCAGAAGCAAATATAAGAAAAATCTTGCACTCAATTTGTCATTATAGTGGAAACCAATCCGCTCTGCCGGAGGCCTTCCTGCTATCCTTGGATGCAGAGAAGGCCTCAGTGGAATGGCCATTTATGATCATAGTACTGGATAAATTTGTATTTGAAGGTAGATTTGTGGAACTAATTGCAAATATTTACTCTGATGTAAGGGCATCTTTATTGATCATTAACAGCATCTCAGACTCATTTATTTTGACTAGGGGTACCCGACAGCGCTGCCCCCTGTCACCTCTTTTATTCAACCTAACATTGGAGCCACTGGCTATTAAACTGAGGGAGACTCTTCAAGGAATTAGCATAGGTAAAGCAATACTTAAAACTTTGCTATTTGCGGACAATCTCCTCTTATTTGTATCCAACCCGAAGAACAATATTGAAGATATTCTTGGCCTTTTGGATCAATATAGCTTAGTTTCAGGTTATAAAACCAACATTGTTAAATCCCGTATACTTTGGTTGAAAAAAAATAATGAGACTCCATTTCAACAATTTACAGAAACAAAATCATTAGCGTATCTAGACCTTAAAATCTCAGCCAACCCTGCAAGTTGGTATGGAGATAATATCTCGGCCACTTTGCATAAGAATAACAAAAAATTGAAAAGCTGGTCAGCTTTGCCAGTCTCCTTGTCAGGAAAAATTAACCTTTATAAAATGTTTATTATTCCCAAAATTCTTTATACACTTAGGATGTTCCCTATGTTTATTAAGAAGATCGACCTATGGCGATTTAACCAATCTTTCTTTGGAGGGGGAGAAAAGCAAGAATAAAACTTGTTAATCTATATCAACCCTATTGCAAAGGAGGTCTTGATTTGCCTAATTTGGAATGGTGTAATCAAGCAACTATGTTGCGCTTCCCCATCGATTGGTTGTTACAATCCTTTAGATATTTAAATAGAGCTCTAGAGGAGCAGATATGTTATTCATGCTCTTTAATCTTTGTGACACATGCACAGAACAAGGATTTAGGGAAAACTATCTTTTCCCATCCCCTATATAGAGATATCTTAGGGGTATGGAGAAAATCAACAAAGTTATTAATAGTCACTTTACCTTAGGAAACATGTTGGCATATTTGATAAATGGTCACCCACCAAGCCTCTAACAATTGAAGACTTTTACAACAAAGTTTCTAAGAAGCTCTATACTTTTGATCAATTTCGGAAAAAAAACACCAGAAGTTCAAAGAAAACATATGTTTCTCTTGTAAGGTGTATCTAGTCCACGGATTCATCCATTACTTGTGGGATATTCTCCTTCCCAACATGAAGCTGCAAGAGGATCACCCACAGCAGAGCTGTCTATATAGCTCCTCCCCTAACTACCACCTCCAGTCATTCTCTTGCAGCTCTCGACAAGAAAGGAAGTATCAAGAGAGATGTGGTGAATTGGTGTAGTTTCAGGGGAACGGCCTGCAGAATTAACTGCTCTGAGGTATGTTCAGTTTATTTTTTTCTAGAGAGATGATAAGGTCTAGAAAATGCTGACAGTGCCTGATATATTTAAGGTAAGCCTGATTGCAGTGATTTAACAAACGACTGGCATCATGCTTGCAGTTAAGGGTAATGTTCATGTTACTTGCTCTTATGGCTTAGTATGTGAAACATTTGCATGATATATAAAGAACGTTTTTTACTAAGGGTGATAAATCTTTATTTGGGGCCTAGTTTTCCACATGGCTGACTAGATTTTTCCTAGGAGTAGTTATTTTTGGCCCTTTCACTTTGAGTGCATGGTGGGAGGGGCCTATTTTCGCACTCTAATTGCGCAGTAGTTTTTACATTCTGAGACATCCAGCTTCCCTGAAGGAGTCCCCTGACATATTAGACCTCTGTAAAGGGTTTTTGTGCCTACAAAAGTCGTTTTATGGGAAGGTAGGAGCCACAGTAGAGCTGTGGCAGTTTGCTTGTGACTGTTATAACGGTTTTTACCGTTTTTCTGCTTAGTTTTTGAGCCTGAGGGGTTAATCATCCATTTGCAAGTGGGTGCAATGCTATTTTAGTCTATTATACACACTGTAAAAAATTCGTAGAGTTAACTGCTTTTTTTCACTGTTTTGCAGTTTTTGTGTTTGTTTTTTTCCTTAAAGGCACAGTACCGTTTTTTATATTTTGCTTTTTCACATTAATTAAAGTGTTTTCCAAGCTTTCTGGTCTCATTACTAGTCTGTTAAACATGTCTGACATAGAGGAAACTCCTTGTTCATTATGTTTAGAAGCCATTGTGGAACCCCCTCTTAGAATGTGTACCAAATGCACTGATCTTACTATAAGTTATAAAGACCATATTCTGGCTTTAAAAGATTTATCACCAGAGGATATTGACAAGGGGGAAGTTATGCCGACTAACTCTCCCCACGTGTCAGAGCCTATAACTCCCGCTCAAGGGACGCCAAGTACATCTAGCACGCCCATTGCGTATACTTTACAAGACATGGCGGCAGTTATGAATCATACCCTTACGGAGGTATTATCCAAACTGCCAGGGTTACAAGGAAAGCGAGACAGCTCTGGGGCTAGAACAAATACTCTGACACTTTAGTAGCTATGTCTGATATACCCTCACAATGTGCAGAAGCCGAAGCAGGAGAGCTTCTATCTGTGGGTGATTTTTCTGACTCAGGGAAGACACTTCAACCTGATTCTGATATGTCTACATTTAAATTTAAGCTTGAACACCTCCGTGTGTTGCTCAGGGAGGTTTTAGCAACTCTGGATGACTGTGACGCCATTGTAGTCCCAGAGAAATTGTGTAAATTGGATAAATACTATGCAGTGCCTGTTTACACTGATGTTTTTCCAATAACTTAAGAGGTTTTCAGAGATTATTACTAAGGGATGGGATAGACCAGGTGTACCGTTCTCTCCCCCTCCTGTTTTTAAAAAGATGTTTCCTATAGATGCCGCTACACGGGACTTGTGGCAAACGGTCCCTAAGGTGGAGGGAGCAGTCTCTACTCTAGCGAAGCGTACAACTATCCCTGTCGAGGACAGTTGTGCTTTTCTAGATCCAATGGACAAAAAATTATAGAGTTACCTTAAGAAAATATTTATTCAACAAGGTTTTATTCTCCAGCCCCTTGCATGCATTGCCCCTGTCACTGCTGCTGCGGCCTTCTGGTTTGAGTCTCTAGAAGAGGCTCTACAGGTAGAAACCCCATTGGATGATATCCAATGATATCGGATGATATATTCAGGCGTGTAGGGCGCTATGGCTTAAATCCTGGTCAGCTGACGTTACTTCAAAGTCTAAGCTTCTCAACATTCCCTTCAAGGGGCAGACCCTATTCGGGCCTGGACTGAAGGACTTCATTTCTGATATTACTGGAGGAAAAGGTCACGCCCTTCCTCAGGATAGGTCCAACAAATTAAGGACCAAACAGACTAATTTTCCTTCCTTTCGAAACTTCAAGAGTGGCGCAGCTTCAACTTCCTCTAATACAAAACAAGAGGGAAATTTTGCCCAGTCCAAGCCGGTCTGGAGACCTAACCAGGCTTGGAACAAAGGAAAGCAGGCCAAAAAACCTGCTGCTGCCTCTAAGACAGCATGAAAGATCAGCCCCCGATCCGGAAACGTATCTAGTAGGGGGCAGACTTTCTCTCTTCGCCCAGGCTTGGGCAAGAGATGTCCAGGATCCCTGGGCGTTGGAAATTGTGCCCCAGGGATATCTTCTGGACTTCAAAGCTTCTTCCCCAAAAGGGAGATTTCATCCCTCACAATTATCTGCAAACCAGATAAAGAGAGAGGCATTCTTACATTGTGTTCAAGACCTCCTAGTTATGGGAGTGATCCACCCAGTTCCAAAGGAGGATCAGGGGCAAGGCTTCTATTCAAATCTGTTTGTAGTTCCCAAGAAAGAGGGAACCTTCAGACCAATCTTAGATCTCAAGATTCTAAACAAATTTCTCAGGGTCCCATCCTTCAAGATGGAGACTATTCGAACCATCCTACCTATGATCCAGGAGGGTCAATATATGACTACCATGGACTTAAAGGATGCTTATCTTCACATTCCGATACACAGAGATCATCATCGGTTTCTCAGGTTCGCCTTCCTAGACAGGCATTACCAGTTTGTGTCTCTTCCCTTTGGGTTAGCTACGGCACCAAGAATCTTTACGAAGGTTCTAGGGTCACTCCTAGCGGTCCTAAGGCCGCAGGGAATAGCAGTAGCCCCTTACCTAGACGACATTCTGATACAGGCGTCGAATTTTCAAATCACCGGGTCCCATACGGACATTGTTCTGGCATTCCTGAGGTCTCATGGGTGGAAAGTGAACGAAGAAAAGAGTTCTCTATCCCCTGTCACAAGAGTTTCCTTCCTAGGAACTCTGATAGATTCTGTAGAAATGAGGATTTACCTGACAGAGGCCAGGTTGTCAAAACTTCTAAATTCCTGCCGTGTTCTTTATTCTACTTCTCGCCCTTCAGTGGCTCAGTGTATGGAAGTAATCGGCTTAATGGTAGCGGCAATGGACATAGTGCCGTTTGCCCGCCTACATCTCAGACCACTGCAACTCTGCATGCTCAGTCAGTGGAATGGGGATTACACAGATTTGTCCCCTCTACTAAATCTGGATCAAGAGACCAGGGATTCTCTTCTCTGGTGGCTATCTCTGGTCCATCTGTCCAAGGGTATGACCTTCCGCAGGCCAGATTGGACAATAGTAACGACAGATGCCAGCCTTTTGGGCTGGGGTGCAGTCTGGAACTCCCTGAAGGCTCAGGGCTCGTGGACTCAGGAGGAGGCACTCTTTCCGATAAACATTCTGGAACTAAGAGCAATATTCAATGCTCTTCAGGCTTGGCCTCAGCTTGCTGCGGTCAGGTTCATCAGATTTCAGTCGGACAATATCACAACTGTAGCCTACATCAACCATCAAGGGGGAACAAGGAGTTCCCTAGCAATGATGGAGGTTTAAAGTATAATTCTATGGGCAGAGGTTCACTCTTGCCATCTATCAGCTATCCATATCCCAGGAGTAGAGAACTGGGAGGCGGATTTTCTAAGTCGGCAGACTTTTCATCCGGGGGAGTGGGAACTCCATCCGGAGGTGTTTGCACAGTTGATTCAACTTTGGGGTAAACCAGAACTGGATCTCATGGCGTCTCGTCAGAACGCCAAGCTTCCTTGTTACGGATCCAGGTCCAGGGATCCCAAGGCAGCGCCGATAGATGCTCTAGCAGCGCCTTGTTCCTTCAACCTAGCTTATGTGTTTCCACCGATTCCTCTGCTCCCTCGTCTGATTGCCAAGATCAAGCAGGAGAGAGCTTCGGTGATTTTGTTAGCACCTGCGTGGCCACGCAGGACTTGGTATGCAGATCTGGTAGACATGTCATCTCTTCCACCATGGACTCTGCCGCTGAGGCAGGACCTTCTACTTCAGGGTTTTTTCAACCATCCAAATCTAATTTCTCTGCGTCTGACTGCTTGTAGATTGAACTCTTGATTTTATCAAAACGTGGTTTCTCCGAGTCGGTCATTGATACCTTAATTCAGGCTCGAAAGCCTGTCACCAGGAAAATCTATCATAAGATATGGGGTAAATATCTTCATTGGTGTGAATCCAAGGGTTACTCATGGAGTAAAGTCAGGATTCCTAGGATATTATCTTTTCTCAAAGAAGGATTGGAGAAGGGATTGTCAGCTAGTTCCTTAAAGGGACAGATTTCTGCTCTGTCTATTCTTTTGCACAAGCGTCTGGCGGATGTTCCAGACGTTCAGGCGTTTTGTCAGGCTTTAGTTAGAATCAAGCCTGTGTTTAAACCTGTTGCTCTGCCATGGAGTTTAAATTTAGTTCTCAAAGTTCTTCAAGGGGTTCCGTTTGAACCTCTGCATTCCATAGATATCAAGCTTTTATCTTGGAAAGTTCTGTTTTTGGTAGCTATCTCTTCGGCTCGAAGAGTTTCAGAGTTATCTGCCTTACAGTGTGATTCCCCTTATCTGATCTTCCATGCAGATAAGGTAGTTTTGCGTACCAAACCTGGGTTTCTTCCTAAGGTGGTATCTAATAAGAATATCAATCAGGAGATTGTTGTTCCGTCACTGTGTCCTAATCCTTCTTCAAAGAAGGAACGTCTATTACACAATCTTGACGTGGTTCGTGCTTTAAAGTTTTATTTACAAGCTACTAAGGATTTTCGTCAAAAATCTGCATTGTTTGTTGTCTACTCTGGACAGAGGAGAGGCCAAAAGGCTTCAGCAACTTCTCTTTCTTTTTGGTTAAGAAGTATTATCCGCTTAGCCTATGAGACTGCTGGCCAGCAGCCTCCTGAAAGAATTACAGCTCATTCCACTAGAGCGGTGGCTTCCACATGGGCTTTTAAAAATGAGGCTTCTGTTGAACAGATTTGTAAGGCGGCGACTTGGTCTTCGCTTGATACTTTTTCTAAATTCTACAAATTTGATACTTTTGCTTCTTCGGAGGCTATTTTTGGGAGAAAGGTCTTACAGGCAGTGGTGTCTTCCGTTTAATCGCCTGCCTTGTCCCTCCCTTCATCCGTGTCCTATAGCTTTGGTATTGGTATCCCACAAGTAATGGATGAATCCATGGACTGGATACACCTTACAAGAGAAAACAAAATTTATGCTTACCTGATAAATTTATTTCTCTTGTGATGTATCCAGTCCACGGCCCGCCCTGTCATTTTAAGGCAGGTGTTTTTTATTTTTAAACTACAGTCACCACTGCACCCTATAGTTTCTCCTTTCTCTTGCTTGTCTTCGGTCGAATGACTGGAGGTGGCAGTTAGGGGAGGAGCTATATAGACAGCTCTGCTGTGGGTGAATCTCTTGCAGCTTCCTGTTGGGAAGGAGAATATCCCACAAGTAATGGATGAATCCATGGACTGGATACACCACAAGAGAAATAAATTTATCAGGTAAGCATAAATTTTGTTTTTACTTTCTCCAATTAAAAATTATATTTATAGACTGACAAAGAGGTTCCCCCCGGCCCCAAATATGGACAGACCATCCAAGATGAGATATTATTAATACTGAAAAATGGTCTATCGCCTCAATTTATAGAATTCTCAGAGTTATTGATGCAGGAAGGCTGTTGTTGTTATTATTTAAAGAATTGCTGGATAAAGTTAGTGGATCTGCCTGATTTGGATAGAATAATTCTGAAAAGTGTCAACAAAACTCAGACTCTTTGCCTCTCAACATATCTGAGAGAAACTCAGTTTAGATTATTGCATAGGGACTTCTTGACCCCACAAAGAGTGACTAAGTGGAAAAAAGATGTTATCAATGAGTGTCTTAAATGTCGTTATTAAGACCTGGACCTGGGACACTTATTGTGGGACTGCCCTAAACTAAAACAATTTTGGTTGAAAGTTAGTCATTTTCTCTCCCAAATAATAAACATGGAAATACAATTGGCAAAAGAATATATACTGTTATTGACTACTCACGACTCATGGGGTAAAAAATCTAATTTTATCCTAACGGCAATAATCATTTTTAGAAAATTAATATTCAATAAATGGATTTACTCTACTGCACCCTCGATTGGTGAAGTTATGAAATTACTGATAAACTTCGCAATAACAGAGGCTTACGACTCTAGATTAGAAATGAGGAAAGATGACTCCTTTGGCAAGATCTGAAGTGATTTTGCTCATTATAAAGGAAGAGATTTCATATTACGTTTAGAACAAATTATCAACACCCAAGTGAAGTATGGGGGGTTAGAGGAGGGGGGCTTAGTGGGACCTTTTTCTTTTTTTTTTTCTTTGTTTTGTTTTTTTTCAAGGAAGGGAGGAGGGATGCAATATTGATGAGGTTATTTGATTTATAAATATTACTATATAGATCTGATAAGTTCGGCTGCCTTATGAATCCTCATGTTAATACTTAGGTAAAGTATTTTTACATATAAATATTGTCTATTATCTATCGAGTAAACTTCCAAAATAAAAAAATTAAAAAAAGGACTGATCCCTTTGGAAAGCAGCCTAAGCATACCTGTACAGCGGGTATCTTGGAAGACTAACCTCTGAAGAGAATATTTTGAGGATTCCTTAGAATCTTTATACCTGGTCTGAAATTTTTCACTGTCCAAGGAGAATGACACAAGTCACTCTTCAAGTACTTTCAATTAAAAATAATACTTAATGTCATCTTCCTCACCTTAGAACTATCAAGTGAGCAGTCCAATGCTAAGAATGAAAGTCATTCTTGTTGTGGTTATTTCTGATAAATGTAGCTCTGAATACACAAAATCCAAGGCAGGGGAAAAGTTCAACATAAAACTTGTACTGGTTACGTTTTGGATAACCTACTTATTTCACTGCACCATTCCATACATTTTATTTACCTTCTTAAAGAGACATTTACTTATTCATTCGCTCATTGTGGAAAAACATACTATTGAACTGTATTAACGTAGCACTGGAAAAGCCAAGGGAATGTTTTTATTATTCAAAATGTGTTAAATACATCATGTGCTGGATTATTATTATTATTATTAATATCATTAATTTGTAGAGCGTCAACAAATTCTGTAGTGTTAATGCCCCATTATAGGTTTTCACAAAATGTGCAACTTTTCCATTTAGATACCAGTGGCTCACAAGATTTCAGTTTTGTTATTCAGATGTTTTAAGCGGTCAGTTCTTTTTTTGATCTTTGTATGACAACCATTTAAACTAGGGATAGACCAATATAGTTTTCTCAGGGCCGATATAGTTTTTTTCAGGCCGAGAACCGATATCGGGGGCCGATTTTAAAATTCTTAAAAATTCTGTTGAAGAATTGAAACAGGCGATATTTTCGCTTCAGATAAACAAGGCCCCTTGTGCGAAAGTTACAGGCCTATCTCTCTAATCAACGTGAATATAAAGCTTTACACGAAAATGTTGGCCACGAGATTAACCCCTTAATGACCGCAGCACTTTTCCATTTTCTGTCCGTTTGGGACCAAGGCTATTTTTACATTTTTGCGGTGTTTGTGTTTAGCTGTAATTTTCCTCTTACTCATTTACTGTACCCACACATATTATATACCGTTTTTCTCGCCATTAAATTGACTTTCAAAAGATACCATAATTTTCATCATATCTTATAATTTACTATAAAAAACATTATAAAATATGAGGAAAAAATGGAAAAAAACAAATTTTTTCTAACTTTGACCCCCAAAATCTGTTACACATCTACAACCACCAAAAAACACCCATGCTAAATAGTTTCTAAATTTTGTCCTGAGTTTAGAAATATCCAATGTTTACATGTTTTTTGCAAGTTATAGGGCCATAAATACAAGTAGCACTTTGCTATTTCCAAACCACTTTTTTTCAAAATTAGCGCTAGTTACATTGGAACACTAATATCTTTCAGGAATCCCTGAATATCCATTGACATGTATATATTTTTTTTTAGAAGACATCCCAAAGTATTGATCTAGGCCCATTTTGGTATATTTCATGCCACCATTTCACCGCCAAATGCGATCAAATAAAAATTTTTTTTCACTTTTTCACAAATATTTTCACAAACTTTAGGTTTCTCACTGAAATTATTTACAAACAACTTATGCAATTATAGCATAAATGGTTGTAAATGCTTCTCTGGGATCCCCTTTGTTCAGAAATAGCAGACATATATGGCTTTGGCTTTGCTTTTTGGTAATTAGAAGGCTGCTAAATGCCCCTGCGCAAAATACGCGTATTATGCCCAGCAGTGAAGGGGTTAATTAGGGAGCATGTAGGGAGCTTCTAGGGTTAATTTTAGCTTTAGTGTAGTGTAGTAGACAACCCCAAGTATTGATATAGGCCCATTTTGGTATATTTCATGCCACCATTTCACCGCCAAATGCGATCAAATTAAAAAAAACGTTAATTTTTTCACAATTTTAGGTTTCTCACTGAAATTATTTACAAACAGCTTGTGCAATTATGGCACAAATGGTTGTAAATGCTTCTCTGGGATGCCCTTTGTTCAGAAATAGCAGACATATATGACTTTGGCGTTGCTTTTTGGTAATTAGAAAGTCGCTAAATGCTGCTGCGCATCACACGTGTATTATGGCTAGCAGTGAAGGGGTTAATTAGGTAGTGTGTAGGGAGCTTGCAGGGTTAATTTTAGCTTTAGTGTAGAGTTCAGCCTCCCACCTGACACATCCCACCCCCTGATCCCTCCCAAACAGCTCCCTTCCCTCCCCCACCCCACTATTGTCCCCGCCATCTTAAGTACTGGCAGAAAGTCTGCCAGTACTAAAATAAAAGATTTTTTTTTTTTTTAAAAAAGAAAGAAAAAAAAAGCATATTTACATATGCTGTGTTTAGGATCCCCCTTAGCCCCCAACCTCCCTGATCCCCCCCAAAACAGCTCTCTAAGCCTCCCCCTCTGCCTTATTGGGGGTCATCTTGGGTACTGGCAGCTGTCTGCCAGTACCCATTTTGCACAATCAAATATTTATTTAATTTTTATTTTTGTTATTTCCCCCCACCCCCCCCCCCCGACCAACCCCCACCACCTAAATACCGAATAAGGTGTTTTTTTTAAAAATTACTTTTACACATTTTTTTCTGTAGTGCAGCGGTCCCCACCCGGTCCCTGCCCCGGCGCGCCCCCGCGCGCGCCCCCTCGTGCACGTGCGCGCGCCCCTGCGCGCGCCCGGACTTGCACGCCCACGATCCCGCCCCCCTCCACATGACAAGGGCCATCGATGGCCGCCACCCACCTCCCACACCGGCTCCCACCCACCAACGATACCGGCCATCGATGTCCGGTGCAGAGAGGGCCACAGAGTGGCTCTCTCTGCATCGGATGGCCATCTAAGGTTATTGCAGGATGCCTCCATATCGAGGCATCACTGCAATAACCGGAAAGCAGCTGGAAGCGAGCAGGATCGCTTCCAGCTGCTTTCCACACCGAGGACGTGCAGGGTACGTTCTCAGGCATTAACTGCCTTTTTTCTGAGGACGTACCCTGCACGTCCTCGGTCATTAAGGGGTTAAACAGATTCCTCTCAAACCTGGTTAATCCTGACCAGGTTGGCTTTGTCCCGGGCAGACAGGGCCCGGATAACACAAGGCGCCTCCTGAATATCTTCACTGAGGCTGCGGATATGGGGATCACCCTTCTCGCCCTGTCAATGGACGCTGAAAAGGCATTCAACAGGGTGAGATGGGACTGCATGTTCTCCGTTCTTACAGCGTTTGGTCTTCCAGAGGCCTTTCTTATGGCAGTGGGATCTCTTTATTCTTGCCCCAAGGCGAGGGTGAGAGGCCTGGACTTCTGTTCAGGAGTGGTGCATATCAGAAATGGGACGAGACAAGGTTGCCCCTTGTCCCACCCTACTGTTTGCCCTCGCCATCAAACCAATGGCAGCGGCAATTAGGAACTCGACTCAAATCAGGGGACTGATCCTACATGACACACCTCAGAAATTAGCTCTCTATGCTGATGATCTGACGCTTTTTATCACGGATCCGGAAGATTCCCTTCCCGCACTATTTGATTTTTTGGACAGGTTTGGTAGTATTTCCTATTACAAGCTAAATCTGATCCATACTGGCCTCCGGTCCCTCTCTGCTCCCAGATGCATTCTGCTGATAACGTCCTGATGGCGGCGAAACTACTGATTGTACGAAATTGGAAGAAACCTAATTCCCCCAATTGGCAGGCCTTGATTCAACTTATCTCCTACTTTAGGTCTATAGAGAGCTATGTATGTAATTCACGCCAACAAACAGATATGTACGCCTTGGTATGGGAGCCCTGGGAATCTCTGGGGAGAGTACAATTCATTCTCTGTAAGTGGAGCACCCCTGATATAGACTGGTGACTGCAATGGCAGGGAGGGGAATGTACCATATCCCCCCTACCGGCGGCTGATGGGTCCCCCCTCCTTTCCCCCCCCTCACCTTTCCCCCTCTTCTTCTTATCCCTACTTTCCCACAGGCTTTTCCGATGGAAAGACCGATAAACAGACTCTCATTTATCCCCTGGGCCTTCGGGACTTAAAGGGACAGTCTAGGCCAAAATAAACTTTCATGATTCAGATAGAGCATGTCATTTTAAACAATTTTCCAATTTACTTTTATCACCAATTTGCTTTGTTCTCTTGGTATTCTTAGTTGAAAGCTTAACCTAGGAGGTTCATATGCTAATTTCTTAGACCTTGAAGCCCACCTCTTTCAGATTGCATTTTAACAGTTTTTCACCACTAGAGGGTGTTAGTTCACGTATTTCATATAGATAACACTGTGCTCGTGCACAAGAAGTTATCTGGGAGCAGGCACTGATTGGCTAGACTGCAAGTCTGTCAAAAGAACTGAAAAAAGGGGCAGTTTGCAGAGGCTTAGATACAAGATAATCACAGAGGTTAAAAGTATATTATTATAAATGTGTTAGTTATGCAAAACTGGGAAATGGGTAATAAAGGGATTATCTATCTTTTAAAACAATAAAAATTCTGGTGTAGACTGTCCCTTTAAGTACACTACATTAAGTTTACTGTTCTAGTCTCTGTATTATGACTTTTTCATAACAATTATGTTTCTAACAGATGTTAGCTAAAATATAAAAATTTGAGGTTTACAACTTCATGGGCTGTAGTGTTTTGTTTTGATTTTTGACCATTGTAAGAACTGTATTGAACCTTGAAGGACAAACGGCTTTTCTTCTTATTTATGCATACATCTTTTGAGATACCACATGCATATTGTATTTTGAATCTCACCTCCATAAAAATTATTTGAGAATTTTTTTTTTTTTAAAAATCAACACAATTTCAACACAAATATGGTATAAACTAGGGTTGCACCGATACCGATACTAGTATCGGTATCGGTACCGATACCAAGTATTTGCATGAGTACTTGTACTCGTGCAAATGCACCGATACTTAAACCGATACCACCACTTCCTACCCATATGCTATCTTGTGGCGTTTTTTTCAAACTGCATGTTCCCATTTCATTTTAAGCTGGAGTGGAGACTAAACTAAAAATTGTTTACTACTGTTCTGCCAATACAAATTGCTGTTATTTGTAAAATTGCAGGAGAGATCACTGGGCAGTTAATAAACTGAGATTTCCAGCTCTGGCTAAAATGGCCCCAAAATATCTTCCTGTCCCATGTAAAAGTGTGGAAAGTGAAAGACTGTTCAACTTAGAGTTGAACCTCCTTACTGATAGCAAAAACAGACTTATAGCTGAACATGCAGAGATGCTTCTGTGCTGTTCCTTAAAAAGAACTTGCCACTAACTTTTGACAAATTATTCTAATTGCTACATTATCTTTTTTACTGCTAGTTCTCATCTTGCACAATTATGTTCAAAACATACTGTACTCTGAGGAACATCCATAACCAGGGCTGGACTGGGAATAAAAAGCAGCCCTTGAAAAATATAAAGACCAGCCCTATTTTCCGTTGAGTCGGTAGAATGCACAAGTCCCATTTTCCTCAAAGGGGTTTACTGGGACACTCCTTCCCCAATATTTTTTCAGAATTAAATTATATTACTTTGTGTAAAATACAAATGTCAGATTGATGTCATATAACAGCCCTACAACCCAATTGCATCACCCTTTTAAATTGTAGCTTCCCAGCCCTAGCTGCTGCAACCCACCAGGAAATTTCCTGGTATCCTGGTAGGCCAATCCGGCCCTGTCCTTAGCTTATATAATTGCAGGAAGAGTACTCATAGGAAAAATTAAGTAATTCCAATGAACACTGATCTTGCAATTATAGAACTAGATTTAGATTACATTTGATTGGTAAGCTTTACATTCATATTTCCAACTCCATAGACTTTAATGGAGTAGGATATTTTACTGTACTGCACTTTTGGTTGGATGTGATTTTATATTTGTTATTTATTGTTATTATTATATTTTATTGTAATATTTTTATTTATAAACATGTTCTGTGAACTTTGTGACAAATAAAACTGTTTTATTATTTCATAATGTCTTGAGTTACAGTCCTTCTTAATTATAAAGAAGGAATCTTAAATAATTAGTCTGTATTCTGCTTGTCACATGACATAAAAAAAAAGTATCGGTAATTGGTATCGGCGAGTATTTGAAAACAAGTATCGGTACTTGTACTCGGTCTTAAAAAAATGGTATCGGTGCAACCCTAGTATAAACTGAACATGTTTATTACAGTTTTAAACATAATAAAGTGCTTTGAAAAATAAATGATTAAATGGCTTCCCAAAACATAGAAAAATTGCATAAATAACCTTTTTAATGCATGAGACTTAAAAAAAAAAAAAAAAAATTAAGTCACTACTGCAACAGAGCTAGACAGTCACTAGTACACAATTTCTTCAATACGGTTAAGTAGAACAACATTATAGTGCAGAAAGCATAACATTTTCATTCCTTTCACCATGTTTGCTCCGCTGTCTCGAACCACAAGCATCTCTCGGTCTTTGTTTATTCCCCAGTCTTAAAGCATGCCTAGAAACATTTCTTTAACATACTCCCTAGTGTAGGACCCTTGCATAGCTTTTGTATTCAACACCAATTGCCTTTTTGACCATCCACTGTCAATGAAATGGCATGTAAGACTCATTAGTGACTCTGTTGATCCTGACCAGCAGTCAGTCGTAAAAGAGAGTGAGTTGCCAGCATTCTCTGGTTGCAGCATCATAGTCTTTACTTTCTCAACTACCTTTTTGTGAATTTTTACCTGCATTTCAGTTCGATAATACTTTTCATTTTTCACTGTGTACCTTGGCTCAGCTATGGACATCAACCGCTTATATCCAGAGACAGAAGCCATTGTAAATGGCTGGTTATCAGTAACCATCATCTCTGTGATTGCTCTGTCAAGCAGTTGAGATCTTTCATCTGAATTTTGCTACTTAGCTTTTTTTCTGAAACATATCTTTCTTTCTTAAGACATGGAGAGTCCACAACGTCATCCCAATTACTAGTGGGATATTCAACTCCTGGCCAGCAGGAGGAGGCAAAGAGCATCCCAGCAAAGCTGTTAAGTGTCACTTCCCTTACCCATAATCCCCAGTCATTCTCTTTGCCTCTGTCAATGGAGGATGTGCGAAGTTGGTGTCCGAAGATATAATCCTTTTATGGGTACTTTTTCCTGCAAGCAAGGATTTGGGTCTAGCTGTGTCCATGTCAATCTCTTTAGTAAGAGTAGTGGTGGCTTTTAGCAGTTAAAAGGTGACAAGGTTGTCTTTGCTTTACTTTTAACACTTTGCTACCCTTTATTATAGAAAGCCAGAGTTGGTTACTCTGATCTTTCTTTTTCTACAGGTCCATGACAGGGAGTAAAGTACCTGCCACACCTAAGGAGCAGCATCTGTCTTGCATTTGGATCTAAGGTAAGTGCCTTTAGCACTTAAGAGGTTAATTTATCAGATCCATTTTGGGACATAATAATCTTTAGCAGTTAAGGATTCATATGGGGACAATTCTTGGCATTTATAATCCAGTATGAGACTTAGGGAGTTCACTTGGCTAAGGGATGCTAGGGGTTAATGATAGAGGATTTCCTTTATTATATGACCTATCATATTTTATTGCTTCTATGTTGAGAGGCTTACTCTTAGTTATTGCCCTTCATGGGGCTGCGCTTGATGGGGCTTATCTGTTCCTGTATTAAAAAGGTTTTATTAAACTGCTGTTTTTTCACCGTGAGGCTCTTTCGCGCACTTTTTTTTTTCTGATGGCGCAGTTCATTTGGGTCCCGCTCTCGTGACTCCCGCATTTCCGGTTTTCGGAGCGGATCCGTTGAGGGCGATAGTGAAAACTTTCCAACACAGCTAGAAGGTTGTTTCTAGAATCTACCCAGATCGTTTGAGGTTACGGTTTTTCCTCTTACTAGTGGGGTGTCTTTCTGGCCGGTAGGAGCCTCAGGCAATCTAAGGTTGTTTTCAATACAATCGACCATCTATATGTATTATTAAATTTGATGTTTAAATTTCATATTTTCCCTCAATAATTTTTTTTGGGTAGATATTTAAAAAAAATATATTTTTATTTTGTCATTGCTAATGGGAACTGTTCTACTACAGGATCAATCTATCTCTATGAATAAATGTTTACTGTGTTTAGAGGCCCATATTGTCCTGCCTATGCAATTTTGCTCCTCATGTTTAACTAAAACTTTAAAATTTAAAGACAAGTTACTTCTGAGACAAGTGTCTCTCAGGATAATGCTGTGTGTGACATACCTCAGCTTTCAAGGCCTCAAACATCCCAAGCCTTATTTGTTTCTCTTACTGTGCCTTCTGTGTCCTCTCAACCACCTAGGGGTGTTTATTTACCTGGGGATTTTGCTGCTCAGATTACCTCTGCAGTTTCAGTGGCGTTGTCAGCTTTCCCTTCCTCGGGTAAGCGCAAGAGAAAATCTAAACGGTTGCTTCTGATTTAAAGTCTGCATTAGTCATTCTTTCTCAATTGTCTGATGAGGAAAATACTTCAGTAGCTTCTGAAGGTGAAATCTCAGACTTTAGCAGAAAAATCTTCAGAATCTGAAGAGGTTAATTTTAGATTTAAGCTTGAGCACCTCCGGTTACTACTGAAGGAGGTTCTAGCTAATTTGGACGACTCTGAACCTTCGGTTGTTGTCAACCCCACAAAGTCTTCTAAACTGGATAGAGTTTATGATTCTCTGTCTTCTGAGGAGGTTTTTCCTGTTCCGAGGAAGATGTCTGAAATTATAGCTCAGAAATGGGATAAGCCAGGGGTTCCTTTTCTACAACATAGGTGTGTCCGGTCCACGGCGTCATCCTTACTTGTGGGATATTCTCTTCCCCAACAGGAAATGGCAAAGAGCCCAGCAAAGCTGGTCACATGATCCCTCCTAGGCTCCGCCTTCCCCAGTCATTCTCTTTGCCGTTGCACAGGCAACATCTCCACGGAGATGGCTAAGAGTTTTTTGGTGTTTAAATGTAGTTTTTATTCTTCAATCAAGAGTTTGTTATTTTAAAATAGTGCTGGTATGTACTATTTACTCTGAAACAGAAAAGAGATGAAGATTTCTGTTTGTAAGAGGAAAATGATTTTAGCAACCGTTACTAAAATCGATGGCTGTTTCCACACAGGACTGTTGAGATGAATTAACTTCAGTTGGGGGAAACAGTGAGCAGACTTTTGCTGCTTGAGGTATGACACATTTCTAACAAGACTTGGTAATGCTGGAAGCTGTCATTTTCCCTATGGGATCCGGTAAGCCATTTTCTTAGTTTTAAATATAAGAATAAAGGGCTTCACAAGGGCTTTAAAGACTGGTAGACATTTTTCTGGGCTAAAACGATTACTTTATAAGCATATTTAATGGTTTATAACTTTGAAGAGTTTTTTTTTAATCTTGGGAATTCTGTTAAAAAAACGGCAGGCACTGTATTGGACACCTTTTTCACTGGGGGCCTTTTCTAGTCATAGGCAGAGCCTCATTTTCGCGCCACTAATGCGCAGTTGTTTTTGAGAAGCAAGGCATGCAGATGCATGTGTGAGGAGCTCAGATCCACTGAAAAGGCTTATTGAAGGCGTCATTTGGTATCGTATTCCCCTCTGGGCTTGGTTGGGTCTCAGCAAAGCAGATACCAGGGACTGTATAGGGGTTAAATGTAAAAACGGCTCCGGTTCCGTTATTTTAAGAGTTAAAGCTTTCAAATTTGGTGTGCAATACTTTTCAGGCTTTAAGACACTGTGGTGAAATTTTGGTGAATTTTGAACAATTCCTTCATACTTTTGCACATATTCAGTAATAAAGTGTGTTCAGTTTAAAATTTAAAGTGACAGTAACGGTTTTATTTTAAAACGTTTTTTGTGCTTTGTTATCAAGTTTATGCCTATTAACATGTCTGAACCATCAGATAGACGATGTTCTGTATGTTCGGAAGCCAAGGTTCCTCTCCATTTAAATATATGTGATGAATGTGACAAACAAAGTAGGGACAATGATGCCACTGATAATAATGTTGCCCAAAATGATTCCTTAAGTGAGGGGAGTAAGCATGGTACTGCATCATCTCCTTCTATGTCTACACCAGTCTTGCCCACTCAGGAGGTCCCTAGTTCATCTAGTGCGCCAATCCTCCTTACTATGCAACAATTAACGGCTGTAATGGATAATTCTATTAAAAACATTTTAGCCAAAATGCCCACTTATCAGCGAAAGCGCGACTGCTCTGAGAGCATGAGGACGCTGATGATAATGGTTCTGACATGCCCTTACACCAGTCTGAAGGGGCCAGGGAGGTTTTGTCTGAGGGAGAAATTTCAGATTCAGGAAAAATTTCTCAACAAGCTGAACCTGACGTTATTACATTCAAATTTAAATTGGAACATCTCCGCGCTCTGCTTAAGGAGGTGTTATCTACTCTGGATGATTGTGACAATTTGGTCATTCCAGAGAAATTATGTAAGATGGACAAGTTCCTAGAGGTCCCGGTGCCCCCCGAAGCTTTTCCTATACCCAAGCGGGTGGCGGACATTGTAAATAAAGAATGGGAAAGGCCCGGCATACCTTTTGTCCCTCCCCCTATTTTTAAGAAATTATTTCCTATGGTCGACCCCAGGAAGGACTTATGGCAGACAGTCCCCAAGGTCGAGGGGGCGGTTTCTACTCTAAACAAACGCACCACTATCCCTATAGAAGATAGTTGTGCTTTCAAAGATCCTATGGATAAAAAATTAGAAGGTTTGCTTAAAAAGATGTTTGTTCAGCAAGGTTACCTTCTACAACCAATTTCATGCATTGTTCCTGTCACTACAGCAGCGTGTTTCTGGTTCGAAGAACTAGAAAAGTCGCTCAATAAAGAATCTTCTTATGAGGAGGTTATGGACAGAGTTCAAGCACTTAAATTGGCTAACTCTTTTACCTTAGACGCCACTTTGCAATTAGCTAGATTAGCGGCGAAAAATTCAGGTTTTGCTATTGTGGCACGCAGAGCGCTTTGGCTAAAGTCTTGGTCAGCGGATGTGTCCTCCAAGAACAAATTGCTTAACATCCCTTTCAAGGGGAAAACGCTGTTTGGCCCTGACTTGAAAGAGATTATTTCAGACATCACTGGGGGAAAGGGCCACGCCCTTCCTCAGGATAGGTCTTTTAAGGCTAAAAATAAAACAAATTTTCGTCCCTTTCGCAGAAACGGACCAGCCTCAAATTCTACATCCTCTAAGCAAGAGGGTAATTCTTCTCAAACCAAGCCAGCCTGGAGACCGATGCAAGGCTGGAACAAAGGTAAGCAGGCCAAGAAGCCTGCTACCGCTACTAAGACAGCATGAGATGTTGGCCCCCGATCCGGGACCGGATCTGGTGGGGGGCAGACTCTCTCTCTTCGCTCAGGCTTGGGCAAGAGATGTTCAGGATCCTTGGGCGCTAGAAATAGTTTCTCAAGGTTATCTCCTGGAATTCAAGGAACTACCCCCAAGGGGAAGGTTCCACAGGTCTCAATTGTCTTCAGACCAAATAAAAAGACAGGCATTCTTACATTGTGTAGAAGACCTGTTAAAAATGGGAGTGATTCATCCTGTTCCATTAGGAGAACAAGGGATGGGGTTTTACTCCAATCTGTTCATAGTTCCCAAAAAAGAGGGAACATTCAGGCCAATTTTGGATCTCAAGATCCTAAACAAATTTCTCAGGGTTCCATCGTTCAAAATGGAAACCATTCGGACAATTCTTCCTACCATCCAGGAAGGTCAATTCATGACCACGGTGGATTTAAAGGATGCGTATCTACATATTCCTATCCACAAGGAACATCATCGGTTCCTAAGGTTCGCCTATCTGGACAAGCATTACCAGTTTGTGGCACTTCCATTCGGATTAGCCACTGCTCCAAGAATTTTCACAAAGGTACTAGGGTCCCTTCTAGCGGTGCTAAGGCCAAGGGGCATTGCAGTAGTACCTTACTTGGACGACATACTGATTCAAGCGTCGTCTCTGCCGCAAGCAAAGGCTCATACGGACATTGTCCTAGCCTTTCTCAGATCTCACGGGTGGAAAGTGAACGTAGAAAAAAGTTCTCTATTCCCGTCAACAAGAGTTCCCTTCTTGGGAACAATAATAGACTCCTTAGAAATGAAGATTTTTCTGACAGAGGCCAGAAAATCAAAACTTCTAAGCTCTTGTCAAGTACTTCATTCTGTTCTTCTTCCTTCCATAGCGCAGTGCATGGAAGTAATAGGTTTGATGGTTGCGGCAATGGACATAGTTCCTTTTGCGCGAATTCATCTAAGACCATTACAACTGTGCAGGCTCAGACAGTGGAATGGGGATTATACAGACTTGTCCCCGACGATCCAAGTAGATCAGAGGACCAGAGATTCCCTCCGTTGGTGGCTGACCCTGGACAACCTGTCTCAAGGGATGAGCTTCCGCAGACCAGAGTGGGTCATTGTCACGACCGACGCTAGTCTGGTGGGCTGGGGCGCGGTCTGGAAACCCCTGAAAGCTCAGGGTCTATGGTCTCGGGAAGAATCTCTTCTCCCGATAAACATTCTGGAACTGAGAGCGATATTCAATGCTCTCAAGGCTTGGCCTCAACTAGCAAAGGCCAAATTCATAAGGTTTCAATCAGACAACATGACGACTGTTGCATATATCAACCATCAGGGGGGAACAAGGAGTTCCCTGGCGATGGAAGAAGTGACCAAAGTAATTCAATGGGCGGAGATTCACTCCTGCCACTTGTCTGCAATCCACATCCCAGGAGTGGAAAATTGGGAAGCGGATTTTCTGAGTCGTCAGACATTTCATCCGGGGGAGTGGGAACTCCATCCGGAAATCTTTGCCCACATAACTCAATTATGGGGCATTCCAGACATGGATCTGATGGCGTCTCATCAGAACTTCAAGGTTCCTTGCTACGGGTCCAGATCCAGGGATCCCAAGGCGACTCTAGTAGATGCACTAGTAGCGCCCTGGACCTTCAACCTAGCTTATGTATTCCCACCGTTTCCTCTCATTCCCAGGCTGGTAGCCAGGATCAATCAGGAGAGGGCTTCGGTGATCTTGATAGCTCCTGCGTGGCCACGCAGAACTTGGTATGCAGACCTGGTGAATATGTCATCGGCTCCACCATGGAAGCTACCTTTGAGACGGGACCTTCTTGTTCAAGGTCCGTTCGAACATCCGAATCTGGCCTCACTCCAACTGACTGCTTGGAGATTGAACGCTTGATTTTATCAAAGCGCGGGTTCTCAGATTCTGTCATTGATACTCTTATTCAGGCTAGAAAGCCTGTAACTAGAAAAATTTACCATAAAATATGGAAAAAATATATCTGTTGGTGCGAATCGAAAGGATTCTCATGGAACAAGATAAAAATTCCTAAGATTCTATCCTTTCTACAAGAGGGTTTGGAGAAAGGATTATCTGCAAGTTCTTTGAAGGGACAGATTTCTGCTTTATCTGTTTTACTTCACAAAAAGCTGGCGGCTGTGCCAGATGTTCAAGCTTTTGTTCAGGCTCTGGTTAGAATCAAGCCTGTTTACAAACCTTTGACTCCTCCTTGGAGTCTCAATTTAGTTCTTTCAGTTCTTCAAGGGGTTCCGTTTGAACCCTTACATTCCGTAGATATTAAGTTATTATCTTGGAAAGTTTTGTTTTTGGTTGCAATTTCTTCTGCTAGAAGAGTTTCAGAGTTATCTGCTCTGCAGTGTTCTCCTCCTTATCTGGTGTTCCATGCAGATAAGGTGGTTTTGCGTACTAAACCTGGTTTTCTTCCGAAAGTTGTTTCTAACAAAAATATTAACCAGGAGATAGTTGTGCCTTCTTTGTGTCCGAATCCAGTTTCAAAGAAGGAACGTTTGTTGCACAATTTGGATGTAGTTCGTGCTCTAAAATTCTATTTAGAGGCTACAAAGGATTTCAGACAAACATCTTCCTTGTTTGTTGTTTATTCTGGTAAAAGGAGAGGTCAAAAAGCAACTTCTACCTCTCTCTCTTTTTGGCTTAAAAGCATCATCCGATTGGCTTATGAGACTGCCGGACGGCAGCCTCCTGAAAGAATCACAGCTCATTCCACTAGGGCTGTGGCTTCCACATGGGCCTTCAAGAACGAGGCTTCTGTTGATCAGATATGTAAGGCAGCGACTTGGTCTTCACTGCACACTTTTACCAAATTTTACAAATTTGATACTTTTGCTTCTTCTGAGGCTATTTTTGGGAGAAAGGTTTTGCAAGCCGTGGTGCCTTCCATCTAGGTGACCTGATTTGCTCCCTCCCATCATCCGTGTCCTAAAGCTTTGGTATTGGTTCCCACAAGTAAGGATGACGCCGTGGACCGGACACACCTATGTTGGAGAAAACAGAATTTATGCTTACCTGATAAATTACTTTCTCCAACGGTGTGTCCGGTCCACGGCCCGCCCGGGTTTTTTAATCAGGTCTGATGAATTATTTTCTCTAACTACAGTCACCACGGTATCATATGATTTCTCCTATGCATATTCCTCCTTTACGTCGGTCGAATGACTGGGGAAGGCGGAGCCTAGGAGGGATCATGTGACCAGCTTTGCTGGGCTCTTTGCCATTTCCTGTTGGGGAAGAGAATATCCCACAAGTAAGGATGACGCCGTGGACCGGACACACCGTTGGAGAAAGTAATTTATCAGGTAAGCATAAATTCTGTTTTTCCCTTTCCCCTGTTTTTAAAAATATGTTTCCTGTTGCTGACTCTATTCGTGACTCGTGGTGCACTGTACCTAAAGTAGAAGGAGCTATTTCTACTCTTGCTAAGAGAACTACCATTCTTATAGAGGATAGTTGCTCTTTTAAGTATCCAATGGATAAGAAGCTAGAGGCTTACTTAAAGAAGATGTATATTCATCAAGGATTGCAGTGGCAACCTGCAGTGAGTATTGCCACGGTTGCGGGAGCATTATCTTATTAGTGCAATGCCTTGTCTGATCTCATTTCAGAGGAAACTACTGTAGAGGAGATCCAAGATAGGGTTAAAGCTCTCAAACTGGCCAATAGCTTTATCTGTGATGCCCACATGCAGATAATTAGACTGGGAGCTAAGATGTCTAGCTTCACTGTGCTAGCCCGCAGAGATCTGTGGTTAAAATCTTGGTCAGCTGATGTTTAGTCAAAGGCCAAGCTTTTGGCTTTACCTTATAAGGGTAAAACTCTGTTTGGACCTGGTCTGACGGAAATCATTTTACGGGTGGAAAGGGATCTTTCCTACCTCAGGACAAGAAGAATAGACCTAGGGGTCGACAGTCTTCTAATTTTCGTTCCTTTCACAACTTTAAGGGACAGAATTCATCTTCCAAACCAGACCAATCAAGGTCCACTTGGAAATCCAGCCAGCCCTGGAACAAGGGAAAGCAAAACAAAAAGCCTTCCGCTGACTCTAAATCAGCATGAAGGGTCCACCTGATCCGAGTTTGGATCAGGTGGGGGGCAGGCTCTCTCTTTTTTGGCAGGCTTGGATACGCAATGTCCCAGATATATGGGCTGTTGACATAGTATCCCAGGGTTACAGAATAGGATTTAAGTCTTGCCCTCCAAGGGGCAGATTTCTCCTGTCAAGATTATCCTCAAACCAGGTAAAGAGAGAGGCCTTCTTAAATTGCGGGAAGGACCTATCCTCCCTGGGAGTTATTGTACCAGTCCCTCTAAAGGAACAAGGACTAGGATTCTATTCAAATCTATTTGTGGTTCCCAAAAAGGAGGGAACTTTTTGTCCCATCCTAGATCTAAAGTGTCTAAACAAATTCCTCAGGGTTCCATCCTTCAAGATGGAAACTATTTGTTCCATTCTTCCATTGGTCCAGGAAGGTCAATTCATGACGACCATAGACCTGAAGGACACGTATTCACAGGGATCATTACCAGTTTCTAAGGTTTGCCTTTCTGGACATGCATTTCCAGTTTGTTGCCCTTCCGTTTGGTCTGGTTACAGCTCCTAGAATATTCACAAAGGTTCTTGGAGCCCTTTTGACAGTGATCAGATCCCAGGGAATTGCTGTGGCGCCTTATCTAGACAACATCTTGGTTCAGACACCATCTTTTCAACTAGCAAAATCTTATACAGAGACGTTGTTGTCTTTTCTACATTCCCACGGGTGGAAGGTGAATCTGGAAAAGAGTTCTCTAGTTCCATCTACAAAGGTGTGTTTCTTAGGGACTATCCCTGTCCATGAAGATTTTCCTGACTGAGGTCAGGAAATCCAAACGTCTTGCTTCCTGCCTTTCCCTCCAGTCTGCTTTTCGTCCATCAGTGGCTCAATGCATGGAGGTGATTGGTCTGATGGCTTCTATGGGCTTCATTCCTTTTAGCTCGGTTCCATCTACGGCCGCTGCAGCTTTGCATGCTCCATCAATGGAACTGAGACCATTTAGATGATAAATCTGGACCCCTTAACAAGAGACTCTTGTGGTGGATTTCACAGGAACATCTGTCTGGGGGCACTTGCTTCCTGAGACCTTCCTGGGTTATTGTGACAACGGACACCAGCCTGTCAGGCTGGGAAGCTGTTTGGGGTTCTCCGAAGGCTCAGGGCCTGTGGTCTCGGGAAGAGTCTTCTTGTCACATAAATATCTTGGAGTTGAGAGCAATCTTCAATGCCTTGACAGCTTAGCCTCAATTATCTTTAGTCCGGTTTATCAGATTCCAGTCGGACAACATCAATTCAGTGGCTTACATCAACCATCAGGGAGGAACTCAGAGTTCCTTGGCCACGAAGGAGGTGACTCGCATTCTGCAGTGGGTGGAAGCTCGCGATTGTCTTCTATCTGCCATCCACATTCCAGGAGTAGACAATTGGGAGGCGGATTTTCTGAGTAGACAGACCTTTCATCATGGGGAGTGGACTTTCTATCCGGAAGTGTTCTCTCAGATAACCCTCAGGTGGGGGGGTTCCAGAGTTGGATCTGATGGTGTCCCGCCAAAACGACAAGGTTCAAAAGTACTGTTCAAGGTCAAGAGATCCTCAGGCTGTTCTGATAGATGCTCTAGCGGTTCCTTGGATGTTCTCTCTGGCTTACCTGTTTCCTCCGTTTGCTCTCCTTTCACGAATCATTGCTCGTATGAAACAGGAGAGAGCATCAGTAATCCTAATAGCTCCTGCATGGCCTTGCAGGATCTGGTTTGCGGATCTGGTACGAATGTCATCTCTACCTCCCCTGGAGTTTACCTCTGAGGAAGGACCTTCTAATTCAGGGTCCTTTCCTCCATCCAAACCTAGATTCTCTGAAGTTGACTGCTTGGAGATTGAACGCTTAGTTCTGTCTAGACATGGTTTTTCTGAAGCGGTCATTGAAACTATGCTCCAGGCTTGCAAACCTGTTACTCACAAGATTTACCATAAGGTATGGCGTAAATATCTTTATTGGTGTAAATCTAAAGGGTTTTCCTGGAGCCGGGTGAGGATTGTCTTTTCTTCAGGATGAGCTGGTATCGGTCAGTACTTTAAAGGGTCAGATTTCTGCACTATCCTTTTGCACAAAAGTCTGGCAGACTTACCAGATGTTCAAGCCTTTGTTCAGGCCCTGTGTTTAAACCTGTTGGTCCTCCATGGAGCCTTAATCTAGTTCTTAAAGTGTCTGAGCTTTCAGCTCTGCAGTGTGATTCACCGTACCTTATTTTTCATGCTGATAAGGCGGTCCTTCGTACCAAATTGGGTTTTCTCCCTAAGGTGGTGTCGAATTGAAACATTAATCAGGAAATTGTTGTTCCTTCTTTTTGTCCTAATCCTTCTTTTCATATGAAACGTCTTTTGCATAACTTGGATGTTGTGCAAGCTCTAAAATTTTACTTACAAGCTACTAAAGATTTTCAGCAATCTTCTGCTCTGTTTGTTGTTTTCTCTGGAAAACGTAAGGGTCAGAAGGCCACTTCTACTACTGTCTCTCTGGTTGAAAAACTTGATTCGTTTGGCTTATGAGACTGCTGGACAGCAGCCTCCTGAGAGAATTACGGCTCATTCCACTAGGGCTGTCTCCTCTGCTTGGGCTTTCAAAAATGAAGCTTCTGTGGAACAGATTTGTAAGGCGGCCACATGGTCCTCTCTGCATACTTTTTCCAAATTCTACAATTTAAATACTTTTGCCTTGGCCGAGGCTTCTTTTGGGAAAAGGTTCTTCAAGCGGTGGTGCCTTCTGTTTAGGTCCTCCTGCCTTTTTCTCCCTCCCTGTTCACTCCGTGTCCTCTAGCTTGGGTATTGGTTCCCACTATTAGAATGACTTTGTGGACTCTCCATATCTTAGGAAAGAAAACAAAATTTATGCTTACCTGATAAATTTTATTTATTTCCAGACATGTAGAGTCCACGACCCTCCCTCTTTTTATTTATAATTCGGCAGTTTTTTTGAGTAAATCTCAGGCACATTTTTCACCCTTGTGTTTTCTTCTTTTTCCATTTTCCTTCAGCTGAATGACTGAGGATTATGGGTAAGGGAAGTTACACTTAACAGCTTTGCTGGGGTGCTCTTTGCCTCCTCCTGCTGGCCAGGAGTTGAATATCCCACTAGTAATTGGAATGGCGTCGTGGACTCTCCATGTCCGGAAAGAAATTTATCAAGTAAGCATACATTTTGATTTTATTGTTTTCTGGGGTAGAGATGGTGTTTTACTTTGTGATTCAGTTTGTTTTCTCTGTCCTGCATTATATAATTCAACATGAACTCTTAGATAGGCCCAAAGATCTGATGTATTTTTGGTTTTTGCAGTTGATGATCCCATACTCACATTGTTTGTGCATGTGTTGCACACTACTTTACTTTTCCTGGGCAAGGTTGAGTGAAAAAGTCCCAGATCACACTTTTACTTTTTCTTTCTGCAGCCATCTACAATATTGAAAGATGGTTACAGATAAGGGTTAACTTCAAAGTAAAAGTAAAAATAAAATATATATACTGCCACTTGACAGGGAAAGAAAGGACATTCTGGAATACCAGTGCTAGATTTATTTGCTATAATTTTTAATATGCTTGACGCTCAAGCCTCATATATTTACTGGTTTGCAAATAGATACAATTACCTACCTTCCCTATTAGTACTACTACTGACTGAGTGAGGAGCAGTTGAGGACATTCAGGACAATAAGTTGTTTTTTTTCTTTATTATGTCACTTATGGGCAATTTATACATGTGTAACAGCGCCACCTAATGGGGAGAGCTTTGTTATCCACTGCTAGAGAATATAGTAGTGTCTCCTATACTATTATACAGCTGCATAGCTTTTTTCAAAAAAGAAAAAGGTGTACTTCCCTTTGGGAATCAAATAGCAATTTGTGTGTCACAGTGGGAGGTCGGAGACAAGTAATAAAATCATTGCCTTATGTGACGTGTTTTAAACCTTTTTGTGAAAGGGACATTGTGCTATACTGTCCCCACTAATCCAGAACTGTTCCCTACTCTGCATGATCAGTTTGCAACTCGCAACAACCACTGATTAGCTGTAAATGTTTGATTTAGATTTTCCTATATAGAAAATCATAGCAAGAGCTCCATTATTACTTATTATCAGGGCCGCCACTAGAAATTTTGGGTCCCCTGACTTAACCATTGATCAGGCAACCCCCCCCCCCCCTTTGACATGTGCAATTTTTGACCAAGTGACTAAAACGTATATGCACTTTATTCTTAAGTGTAGTCAAACTTGGAAATGTTGTAAATGTAGTAACACACAAATACAGAAACACACATACACTGAAGCACACACTCACACATAATGATTCACATATAGGCACTCTAGCAGGCACGCAAAGAAACACACTCAGACACAGACACCCAAACAGACACTCAGCGCTTGTTTACATTGACCTGACAAGTAATGAGGTAGACTACAGTTTTGTCAAAATGGAGATTTACCAAACAAAATATAGAGTTCTGATTATCTTTTTGTCAAGGAAGATGCCAACTAAATGATAACAGCATGCAGTGGCTGAAAGTAAAGGCCCTGAACTGCCTAAACAATAATTTAAAGGTTAAATGGTGGATTGGTGACTTCCGGAAAGGTCTCATTAGTCTTAAAGTCTGTAGAAAGATGTGAATAATAAGTAATATGGTCAAAATGTCCTAAAAAGGAACAGACAATGAACACACACACACAAACTCAAACGCAAACTTGCACATACACCCAAGGAAACACTGACAGAGACAACCTCAGAAAACACACAAAGACATACACACAGAGAGACACCCACAGAAAACACACAAAGACATACACACACAGAGAGACAATCACATAAAACACACAAAGATATACATACATACACACACACCCTCGCTGAGACATCCACAGAAAACACACAAAGACATACACACACTCTCACAGAGACACCCACAGAAAATACACAGACATACACACACCCTCACAGACACAAACACAGAAAACACAGACATACATACACACACACACCCTCACAGAGACATCAACAGAAAACACACAAAGACATACTCACCCACCCTCACAGAGGCATCCAGAGAAAATACACAAAGACATACATACACACACCCTCACAGAGACACCCACAGAAAATGCACAAAGACATACACACCCACCCTTACAGAGAGACCCACAGAAAAAAATACATACACACTTATAGAGACGCAAACAAAAGCACAAAGACATAAACACAGACACACACAGAAACACTCACAGGAGGATAAAATTTCTGCACATTGCATCTCCCAAATCAACAGTGTGTGACATGCATGATAAAACAATTGCAAAAATTAAGAGATCACTTTTTAAAGAATCATATTTGTAAAAAATAATTTATGTGAATTCAAAATTGTACATTAATGATCTGGGTAGATCTGGGTAGATGGCTAGATGAAGAAAATTACTTTTTAAAGGTTGACATATGTTTTTCCCCATTTTCCGCAACCAGGAGCATCACTTCAAATATGGTGTACAATTGTTCCAATCTGTCAGCTGTACTTATGGATTTTGTTTTTCAAAATTAAGTCAGCTGTAGTGTAAAATGAACAGTGTTAAGTTAACCTGTCTCATTTCAAACACTGAGCAATCTTAGTCTGAGAGTATAGCATTTTATGCATATGTTAAAATCTTAGATAAAATGCCTCCTTGCATCTGGAAAGTCCTTGCATAAAGGGGCAGTAAACTGGAATGTAATTATATATATATATATATATATATATATATATATATATATATATATATATATATATATATTAATTTAAAAAAACTCATATCTGCCAAAAGGGCACCTACCATTTATGTATTGAGGAGGAAACATTTCTGCATGGTTTTAAATATAGAATTTCTACAGCATTGTCAAATAATAATAAATACACTGCTGCATATTGCTAAAAAAGTGTTTTTATAGTGATTTGCCGCCTTACTCTGGCACACACTGTACAAACTGAAGTGCCAAGTCTGTATCACACTGTGCATAGTGGTTTAGTGCACACTCAGCAATCCTCTCAAATGCTAATACTTTACTCCTTGTAATAACATTTCCCATGCTCAATAGCACTCTGCTGTAGTACCCTCTGGTGGCTGCCGAAATGTAAAAAATCTTTTTTTTAAATAATAGTTGTTTTTGCCTCATGGGGACCCCTGGCCCATTGGGCCCCTGACAGGAGTCACCTCTGTCACCTCCTGATGGCGGCCCTGCTTATTATAAGAAACAAAATTATTACATGTCAACTTCTTTACCTCTGTTAAGCTACCTTTCTCCGCCAGTATTAGTTCAAACTTCAGTTCCTTTTGCCATCCTGGTTCCACCCCAAATTTACTCCATTGCCAGTTTAGTCCAAACCCAGAGAGGCCTTGCTTTGTAACATCCTTCCTTCAGATATTTTTTCAGTGTTGGTCTAGTTATCCCTCTTCTGGGGAAGATGACCCATGATATTACAAGTGAATCCAAGATATTGTGGTTTTTTTGGGGTCCACAATAAGTTACGTTTCCTCCCATTGGTCTTGATAACAGTAGAGAACCTTCTTCTCCTTGCAGAAGTAATTCCAACAGTCTCCTTCCACAAAGACATGTTTTTTTTTGATGATGCAAGTTCGTAATTTCCTGTGTCTTTGTTGATGCCAGGTTGTTTGGCACGAAGTTGTGTTGGTCATGACGCGAGTTGAGTAATTTCTGGATAATTTCTACTTCATTTTGCATCGTGCGTCATACTTGGCACCAAAAAATTTGGTTTATTTTACCCCACTTCCTATATGCCTCTTGCCTTCTTTATGCTCAGAGGGCTATGCTGTTTGCATTTTTTCCCATTCCTGAAACTGCTATATAAGGAACTTTTGTCTAAATGTTATTTTTTCTTTTACATTTTGCAAGATGTCTCAATCTGATCCTGTCTCAGAAGCTACTGTAGGAACCATGCTACCTGAACACAGTTCTACCAAAGCTAAGTATATCTGTTGTAAATTAGCTGAGATTATATCTCCGGCTGTAGTATGTAACAGTTGTCATGATAACCTTTTGCATGCCGAAAATGTTTCTATCAGTACTAGTACAGTATCTGTTGTTCCCTCAACATCTAATGTACATGATATCCCTGTTGATATGAAAAATTATATTGCTGATGCAATACAGAAGGCTATGTCTGCTATTCCGCCTTCTAATAAACGTAAAAGGTCTTTAAAAGCTTCTCACAAAACTGATGAATTTTGTAATGACAGACAGCAAACTGAAATATCCTCCTCTGATGAGGATCTCTCTGGTTCAGAAGATCCTACCTCAGACATTGACTTTGATAAATCTACTTATCTTTTTAAGATTGAGTATATTCGTTCTTTGTTGAAAGTATTGGTTACTTTGGATATAGGAGTCTGGTCCTCTTGATAACAAAATCAGTAAATGTTTAAATTCTGTTTATAAACCTCCTGTGATTACTCCTGAGATTTTTCCTGTTCCTGTTGCTATTTCTGAAGTGATTGCTAAGGAATGGAATAAGCCTGGTGCTTCTTTTATTCCTTCTTCTAGGTTTAAAAGGTTTTACCTTTTGCCAGTGGCTAAATTAGAGTTTTGGGAAAAAGTCCCTAAGGTTGATGGGGCTATTTCTACTCTTGCCAAACGTACTACTATTCTTATGGAAGATAGTACTTCTTTTAAGGAACCTTTAGATAGGAAAATTGAATCTTATCTAAGGAAATCTTATTTATATTCTGGCTATATACTCAGGCCTGCCATTTCTATGGCTAATGTTGCGGCTGCATCAACTTTTTGGTTGGATAGCTTAGCACAAAAGGAAACAGATCCTGATTTGTCTAGCATTGTTCGTTTGCTTCAACATGCTAATCATTTCATCTGTGATGCTATTTTTGATATCATCAAAATTGATGTTAAATCTATGTCTTTAGCTATTTTAGCTAGAAGAGCTTTATGGCTCAAATCATGGAATGCTGACATGGTATCTAAATCTAGATTACTATCTCTATCTTTCCTAGGTAATAATTTATTTGGTTCCCAGTTGGATTCTATTATTTCCACTATTACTGGGGGGAAGGGAGTTTTTTTGCCTCAAGATAGAAAATCTAAGGGTAAATCTAAAGCTTCTAATCGTTTTCGTTCCTTTTGTCAGAATAGAGAACAGAAAACCACTCCTTCCCCTAAAGACTCTGGCTCCAATTGGAAGCCATCTTCAAGTTGGAATAAATACAAGCCTTTTAGGAACCAAAGCCAGCCCCCAAGTCTGCATGAAGGTGCAGCCCTCAATCCAGTTCAGCTGGTGGGGGACAGATTGAAAATTTTTCAAGACATTTGGACAGATTATGTTCAAAATCAGTGGATTCAGAGCATTGTCTCAAGGGTATCGAATAGGTTTCAGAGTAAGACATCCTGTGAGAAGATTCTTTCTCTCTCATGTTCCAACAAATCCTGTGAAAGCTCAGGCTTTTCTGAAGTGTGTTTCAGATCTGGAGCTTTCAGGGGTAATTATACCAGTTCGGCTTCATGGACAGGGTCTGGGGTTTTATTCAAATCTATTCCTTGTCCCAAAGAAAGAAAATTCATTCAGACCATTTCTGGATCTGAAGTTTTTGAATTGTTTTGTAAGGGTCCCAACTTTCAAGATGGTGACTATAAGGACTATTTTGCCTTTTGTTCAGCAAGGTCATTATATGTCTACAATAGACTTACAAGATGCATATCTTCATATTCTGATTCATCCAGACCATTATCGGTTTCTGAGATTTTCTAGACAAGCATTACCAATTTGTCGCTCTCCCATTTGGCCTTGCAACAGCTCCAAGAATCTTTTCGAAGGTTCTCGGTGCCCTTCTATCTGTAATCAGAGAGCAGGGTATTGCAGTGTTTCCTTATTTGGACGATATATTGGTACTAGCTCAGTCTTTACATTTGGCAGAATCTCACACAAATCAACTAGTGTTGTTTCTTCAAAGACATTGTTGGAGGATCAATTTACCAAAGAGTTTCTTGATTCCTCAAACAAGGGTCACCTTTTTAAGTTTCCAGATAGATTCAGTGTCCATGACTCTGTCTCTAACAGACAAGAGACGAATGAAATTGGTTTCAGCCTGTCTAAACCTTCAGTCTTGGTTATTCCCTTCAGTGGCTATGTGCATGGAAGTTTTAGGTCTCATGACTGCAGCATCGGACGCGTTCCCCTTTGCTCGTATTCATATGAGACCTCTGCAGCTTTGCATGCAATGGTGCAGGGATTATACTCTGATATACTCTGATATCACAATTGATATACTTAAATCCCAACATTCAACTCTCTCTGTCCTGGTGGTTGGACCATCATCGGATTATTCAGGGGGCCTCTTTTGTTCATCCTTCTTGGACTGTGATCTCAACAGATGCAAGTCTTACAGGTTGGGGAGCTGTCTGGGGATCTCTGACAGCACAAGGGGTTTGGAAACCTCAAGAGGCGAGGTTACCAATCATTATTTTAGAACTCCATGCTATCTTCAGAGCTCTTCAGGCTTGGCCTCTATTAAAGAGAGAACTTTTCATTCGCTTTCAGACAGACAATATCACAACTGTGCCATATGTCAATCATCAGGGAGTGATTTGCAGTCCTTTGGCAATGAAAGAAGTATCACAGATATCCAACTCTTGTCTAATTTCTGCGAATCCCATATTCCAGTTCCTCTTTTTCTGTATATATATATATTATTTTTTTTACTTCTTATTTTATCACCTCACTACTTGGCTATTCGTTAAACTGAATTGTGGGTGTGGTGAGGGGTGTATTTATAGGCATTTTGAGGTTTGGGAAACTTTGCCCCTCCTGGTAGGATTGTATATCCCATACGTCACTAGCTCATGGACTCTTGCCAATATAAAAGAAATTAATTTATCAGGTAAGTTCTTACATAAATTATGTTTCCTTATCAACATCAAGGCTTATATAGCTTAGATTTTTTCCCAAAAGCACTCATTTCTTTTTAATTTCATATATCAACATAATTTTCTTGACTGTATGTTTTTTTCCTTTAAATTGTTTAGAGATTTTCTTAAACTTGCCAATGTTAAAGGAGCAGTTATGCACTACTGGGAGCTAGCTGAACACATCTGGTGTACCAAATAAAAGAGACATTTATGTGCAGGCACCAGTCAGCAGCTAGCTCCCAGTAGTACATAGCTGCTGCTGAGCCTACCTAGGTATGATTTTTAAATAATGAAACAAGGGGGTTATTTAAAATGACATGTTCTGTCTGAATCATGATAGAAACTAGGGGTGTGTATTCGGATCCTTCATCAGGATATGAATGCTGTAGAAGGCGGACCCTGGTGGGATTCAGCTATTCTGAGAACCGCATTTATTCCTGTGAAAGTGCAACACACTAGGATCTGGATTTGCAAAGTGTGTTGCACTTTCACAAGAATAAATGTGGCTCCGGAAAGCGCTAAATCCCACAAGCGGGCGCCTTCTTCAGCATTCAGATCCTCACGAAGAATCCGAATGCACAATAGAAACATACAGTATACAACAGAAGTGAGTACACCCCTGGGCAATATCACTTAAATCAAAGTTGACAAGTAGAGTATTTCCTATTATAAACAATCAAAAACAAATACTTTAGAAAGATTATATTGAAAATACAGGCCCCAAAGTAGAAACTTAATGCAACAAAAGTGAATACACCTGTGGTCACTGACAAACAAGTTAGATCACTGAAACTAAATTCAGTAACCTATGATTTCCAATTAGCCTAATTGCATGAGCATAGTTACCAGAACAGTCTTATTTTTGGACCAATGGGCTGTGTCTATCTGCATCATGTCTCCACGTGGAAAAGAATTGGCAGAGGAATTGAAAAATATGATTGTGAGACTTCACAAAGATTTAAAAGGATACAGGAAGATTAATGACCAACTAAAAATCAGTCAAAACGCAGTTGCAGCAGTAATCAGGAGGTATAGATAGATACACAGTGCCAAAAATCAGAGCCATAGTGGCTGTCCTCCTAAAATGACGCCATGGACAGTGCGCTACTTGCACAATCTAGCTCTGAAAAACAGGCTTCAGATTTGCATCAAGGCAAGTGCTTCAGATTTGCATCAAGGCAAGTGCTTCAGATTTGCATCAAGGCAAGTGCTTCAGATTTGCATCAAGGCAAGTGCTTCAGATTTGCATCACGGCTAGTGCTTCAGATTTGCATCAAGGCAAGTGCTTCAGATTTGCATCACGGCTAGTGCTTCAGATTTGCATCAAGGCAAGTGCTTCAGATTTGCATCAAGTCAAGTGCTTCAGATTTGCTTCAAGTCAAGTGCTTCAGATTTGCTTCAAGTCAAGTGCTTCAGATTTGCATCAAGGCAAGTGCTTCAGATTTGCATCAAGTCAAGTGCTTCAGATTTGCATCAAGTCAAGTGCTTCAGATTTGCATCAAGGCAAGTGCTTCAGTTTTGCATCAAGGCAAGTGCTTCAGATTTGCATCAAGTCAAGTGCTTCAGATTTGCATCAAGTCAAGTGCTTCAGATTTGCATCAAGTCAAGTGCTTCAGATTTGCATCAAGGCAAGTGCTTCAGATTTGCATCAAGGCAAGTGCTTCAGATTTGCATCAAGGCAAGTGCTTCAGATTTGCATCAAGTCAAGTGCTTCAGATTTGCATCAAGTCAAGTGCTTCAGATTTGCATCAAGGCAAGTGCTTCAGATTTGCATCAAGGCAAGTGCTTCAGATTTGCATCAAGTCAAGTGCTTCAGATTTGGCTCAGGGATTATCGATAGAAATTGGAGTTTCTGTGACAGCTCAGACAGTGCTAAGGATATTGCATAATGTCAATTTCTATGTACAGCATCCAAGGAAAAAAACCTTGCTTGGTCCTCGGCACCAAACTGCACGATTAAACTATGCTAAACAACATGAAAAGCTTGATGAATACTGGGTAGGTAAGTATAATTTTTTTTTTTCCTTATTACCGCGCCGCAGGTTTAGCAGCGTGTCTCACGCTGCTCAGCTCCTCCCTTCTAGTCCCCGCTTGCAGTGTTGGAGACTTTCAGTGGAGGTGAGTGGTAGACTTGTCCCTCTCAGTGATTTCCTGGCTGCGCAGCTCTACTATACACTAACTGAGTATAATAGAGATCGGCTTGCTCCGATTCTGCTCCTGCGCTGCTGTTAGCTAATCTGTGAGCTGGAGGTGGTACATTTTTTTTATTCAGCTGAACTTTGCTGCTGTTTCACTTTGTATTGGTAACAGAAAATGCTGGAAAACCACAGTGAAGCAGCAGCAAATTTCAGCTGAATAAAAAAATTGAAGTAAGCAAAATCATACAAATATTTATGTATTTTCAAAATGTAACCCCTTCAGCTCACAGATTAGCTAACAGCAGGGCTGGAGCAGAATATAAAGTCAGCGTTCTAATGAAGCAGGGAATCAAGATCAGTCCATCTTTGGATCTGACTGGAGCAATGAAGTACCGCCGTGGCTAGCACTTTACACACAGAAGTCGGCCTCTATCCATACGGCACGGCCCTTCCCCTGAGTGCCAGCTTTAACAGAAAAACTTTGGTACTACAAACCAATGGCAGGAATTTAAATCCACAAAGCAGGGCTCTGACATACAACAATCTCCCTCCTTAACTCACAATGATGATCGGGTGTTCAATATTGGCCCAAAGTCTTAGAACACACTATATACCATAATATGACTCATTATCTCCTTGAGGGTTTCTAACGTTATTTTATCTACAGGGATTGCCACTAATAGTACTGTAGACCAGTTTATTCTTGATAGGATGATGTCCCTATTCATGCTGCGTGTATGTAGATCCTAAATGAGGAATTGGGGCTTGCTCCACTAACAGTTTATCATATTTACACCTTGGTTCATATGTTGTACATTACCTGATAAAAGATGCTTCTTGCTCATTTGAAAATATTAACTGTAGAGTACAGTGTCACACCACAAGTATTATATAAGGTATTACTTTACACCCTCATTCATAACACATAACAAGCCCACAATTATTATTTAACATTCCATGACCATATCTTATATCCCGGAAACAACCCCTTAAAATAAGTACCCCTATATAATTAAATATGGGACATAATATTGTAAAAATATAGATAAGAGTTGAGCAACCTATATAGTAAAAGCATAATGGTTGTACATAAAGCACTGCTACCCTCACCCTCTTAGTATATACTGCAAAACTATACACAGGGGAGGAATAAAAATGTCATATTTATAATTTGTATGTATCTGTTCACCTAAGATACAGCAAATTGCTCAATTTTAGGAGTTAAAAATGATAGCTATTCCCTCCATCCTGACCTGTTGTTATGAGGTAAATCTCCTATTAGGTGGATACTGTTCATGTTCACTATATATCATTTTCCCTCTATGCTCTATTTTATCTGACATTTGTCTTCCCTTAGAGGCAATTGCACTGTCTTTTTCCATACCACAATGTCTTTTGGTTAAAATTATTTTGTGAATCAGGACAAGTAGATTGTCACGAGGGACAAGTAGATTGGGCTCCCGCTTTAGTCCCTTGGACAAGTAGTTGTTTTTTTTAAAAAAAATTCTACACCCCTGCCTGGTCAGGATTATTACAGTGAATGCATAGTCCCAACAGTAAATCATTGAGGTGGGAGTGTGACGATATGGGGCTGCATGACTGCAAAAGGTGTTGGGGAGATGACATTTATAGATGGCACCATGAATGCCTGCAATTTACCAAAATACTGGCTGACAAGATGATTTCCAGTATCCAGAAGTCTGGCAGAGGACGAATATTCCAGCATGATAACGATCCAAAGCACACTGCCAAAATCACAAAGGAGTTTCTAAAGGAGAAACAAGTGAAAACTATGACCTGGCCAAGTATGTCACCTGACTTGAATCCAGTAGAACACCTTTGGGGTATTTTAAAGAAAATGGTAGAGCAACACAACCCCTCCAGCAAAGAGCAGCTGAAAAAATTATCTCTGAAGAAGGGCAGAACATCTCTCCAGAAATTTGTACGACACTGGTTTCTTCCATGCCAAAGACGGTTGAGTCTGTCATCAAAAATAAAGGTGGACATGCAAAGTATTGAAAAAAATAAAAGATTTGAATCTCAGTAATGAAAGGTGCACTGACTTTTGTTGCATTGAGTTCCTGCTGTGGGGCCGGTATTTCGTTTTTAATTTTACATAAAAGCAAATACCCTACTGTAAAACTTACACATAATGCAGTTACTGTTTGGTTACACAATTTTGAATAATTTCACATTTAAGTGATATTGTGCTGGGGTGTACTCACTTCTGTTGTGTACTGTAAATAGTTTCATGTCCTTAAATAAGGTTCTGTGCAGTGAAGATGATCATTCTGACATGTTTGTTTTTTTCCCTACAGAATTTGAAGTAAATGTCGTCGTAGTCCTGCACGATGATCATCTCATTACAGAAAATTTCCCACTTAAGTTATATCGAATGTAAAACCTCAAAGAAAAAATAAGCTAAGCCCTAAATGTTGTACAGATGTCAGGATTAGGGTTTTTACCATATTACAAGTTAATTAAACTAGTGAGCTCTTTTGAAATGACCACACAACACGCGCACTTCTGCTAGGACCAATTGTTCAGTAAAGTTGTTGTTTTTGTGTAAATCTGAAGCACTTACTAGGAACATAGAAAAACTATGTAAACTAGGGAATCTAGCATTCTGGTCAAAATCTTACAAAATTTTTTTGTTGAAGCATAATAATTATATTGATTTAAGTATGTTATATCTCACATTTTTATACATTTCACTACAAGCTTAAAATAAAGAAGAGGAAAAAAAACTTGCTCACGTTCTTTCATAACTTACTTGAATCTTAAAGAGACCAAGTCAGAATTAAACTTATATGATTAAAAACTATTTTAAACACAAGAAAATACCCAGAGAGCCTTGGGCTCTGCATTGTTGTTTTTACTGTCCATCTCTTCCCTTTATAAAATAATGCCATGGTTTAGGTATCAGTTTGCATTGATCTTATTTATTTAACTAATAATACTGTTGAGATTAGTCTTTTATCTCATTATTGGATATTGTCCTTTTTAGATTAAAATGTTTTATATCTTCGTGATTTTAGTATTATATACCCTTGTATTTTTGGTATACAAAGAGTTAAACCAATCTCTTTAGGTGTTTGAAGATAGTTTATAGTATACTATCCCTGACAAATTTGCAAAGACTTTGACACAAAACACATAGGTTGTATTAAAGGGACATTAAACACTAAATAAATCCTAGAAAGATAGATGCATTTAAAGAAAATATTAGTCTGAGAATAACATGTAGATGTATTTATTTTTAATTTTTTTAGCTGTTTAAATATTGATGAAATAAGTGCAAAGAAGTTTTAGTGTCTATAAAACAATGGAAGCTGCCATGTTGTAACTTAGGTTACCTTCTCTGCTGTGGCCAATTAGAGACAGTTATCAATAGGTCACTAAAGTGTGCAGCCAATGGCTGTGTGGAATATAAGTGTTCTACACTTCCATTTCTAACAGGAACTGAAAAGCTCACCATTTTAGAATGGAATTACAGGAAAGGGGAACAAAATAAATAATGAAAGAATATTGCAGAGTTATTTTCATATATACAGTTTATCATTTTATATCATGATCTCAAAGTGTTTAATGTCCCTTTAAGGTGTCTACTGGCCTTTTATACTGTTAGCATTTTATACGGTTATGAATTAATTAAAGCTACGTTTTACTGCAGTCCCCGAACCCCTCTGGATATTTTCTGGTGAGCTATTATCAGTACAGTTTGTGTATTGTCTTATTTATTTTGGCGTACAATCACTTTCATTTAGCTGGTGGCTCTTTGTAAATAATCACCATAAACACTTTTTTAATAACAGCTTTAAATGACACAGAATAAACAAATGATAATGTTGCATAAGCAAATATAGCTGAGTTTGACTACTTTGAACACCTCAGATTTTTATGTTATTTTAAATATAACCAAATTATGACATAGATTGTGGTGAATGGGAAATATCCTGAACTTGAGAAGGTGTAATTCACACAGATAGGTTTGTCCATTCAATATTTTGATTAGGAACAAATGGATTTAAAAATCTTGTGTTTTCTTGTACAATTATCCTATTCAGAGGCACAGTACTAAGGTTGGCCTAGATGAGGAAGTGTGTATGTGAGATATTGAGGCCCATTTATCAAGCTACATACGGAGCTTGAGGGCCGTGTTTCTGACCAGTCTTCAGACTCGCCAGAAACAGCAGTTATGAAGCAGCGGTCTAAAGACCCTGTCCGCCTGCTCTGATGAGGTGGACAGGAATCGCCACAATTAAACCCGATCAAGTACGATCGGGTTGATTGACACCTGCCTGCTGGCGGCCGATTGGCCGCGAGTCTGCAGGGGGCGGTGTTGCACCAGCAGCTCTTGTGTGCTGCTGGTGCAGTGCTGAATACGTATAGCGTATTGCTCTCCGCATTCAGCGATGTCCGTCGGACCTGATCCGCACTGTCGGATCAGGTCCTACAGACACTTGATAATTCGGCCTCATAGTCTGTGAGCACACACATACTTATACATGTGTCAGGAAGAACAGGTGCCACACTGCTATGCAGAATGTCATTTCCATTCACCTAAGCAGTATAAAGATTGTGGGTTTTTACTGCTACTGCAAACTGGCACATAACATTCAACAATAATAAGAATACAGTAAATATTGCACAAATGTATACAGTAAATATTGTACAAACTTAAACAGTAAATGGGGTACAGACGTATACAGTAAATATGGTACTAACATATACAGTAAATATTGTACAGACGTATAGAGTAAATATGGTACTAACATATACAGTAAATCGTGTACAGACGTATACAGTAAATATGGTACAGACTTATACAGTAAATATTGTACAAACGTACAGAGTAAATGGGGTACAGACGTATACAGTAAATATGGCACAAACATATATAGTAAATGGGGTACAGGCGTATACAATACATATTGTACAAACGTATACAGTAAATGAGGTACAGACGTATACAGTAAATATTGTACAAACTTAAACAGTAAATGGGGTACAGACGTATACAGTAAATGAGGTACAGACGTATACAGTAAATATTGTACAAATGTATACAGTAAATATTGTACAAACTTAAACAGTAAATGGAGTACAGACGTATACAGTAAATATGGTACTAACATATACAGTAAATCGGGTATAGACGTATACAGTAAATATGGTACAGACTTATACAGTAAATATTGTACAAACGTATTAACATACACAGTAAATAGTGTACAGACGTATACAGTAAATATGGTACAGACTTATACAGTAAATATTATACAAATGTACAGAGTAAATGGGGTACAGACGTATACAGTAAATATGGCACAAACATATACAGTAAATGGGGTACAGGCGTATATAATACATATTGTACAAACGTATACAGTAAATGTGGTATAGAGGTATACAGTAAATGTGGTACAGACGTATACAGTAAATGTGGTATAGAGGTATACAGTAAATGTGGTACAGACGTATACAGTAAATGTAGTACAAGACTTATGCAGTAAATATGGTACAAACGTATACAGTAAATATTGTACAGAAGTATACAGTAAATGGGGTACAGGCTTAAACAGTAAATATTGTACAAACGTATACGGTAAATATTGTACAGAAGTATACAGTAAATGGGGTACAGGCTTAAACAGTAAATATTGTACAAACGTATACAGTAAATATTGTACAGAAGTATACAGTAAATGGGGTACAGACGTATACAGTAAATATTGTACAGACGTATACAGTAAATGAGGTACAGATGTATACAGTAAATATGGTACTAGCATATACAGTAAATGGGGTACAGACGTATACAGAAAATATGGTACAGACATATACAGTCAATATTGTACAAATGTATACAGTAAATATTGTACAAACTTATACAGTAAATGGAGTACAGATGTATACAGTAAATATGGTACTAACATATACAGTAAATATGTTATAAACATATACAGTAAATGGGATACATATACAGTAAATATGGTACAAACATATACAGTAAATATGGTACAGACATATACAGTCAATATTGTACAAATGTATACAGTAAATATTGTACAAACTTATACAGTAAATGGAGTACAGATGTATACAGTAAATATGGTACTAACATATACAGTAAATATGTTATAAACATATACAGTAAATGGGGTACAGACGTATACAATACATATTGTACAAACGTATACAGTAAATGGGGTGCAGATGTATACAGTAAATATGGTAATAACAAATACAGTAAATATGTTACAAACGAATACAGTACATGGGGTACAGATGTATACAGTAAATATGGTACAGACTTATACAGTAAATATTGTACAAACGTATACAGTAAATGGGGTACAGACGTATACAGTAAATATGGTACTAACATATACAGTTATTATGGTACTAACATATAAAATAAATGGTACAGACGTATACAGTAAATATTGTACAAACGTATACAGTAAATATTGTACAAACGTATACAGTAAATGTGGTACAGACATATACAGTAAATGGCTTACAGACATATACAATAAATGTAGGACGACAAAAGAAGACAGCGCAATACCCTATTCAAGGTACTATTTATTGAAGGGTAGTCACAACATGCTAGTAATTGAACACTTACTAGATGGAAGAAAATAATAAGCCCCAAAGGTATACAGGAGAACTCAGTGTCTTTGCAGCAATCAACCGCCAGTGCGTGCGTAGTCCGAACAGTCTAAACCAGTCAAATTCAAAAACTTCCGGCTTGTAGTAAAGCTTACGCAGCCACTCGTTGACGTCACTGTTACTCCTCCTACGGATGCTTGAACGGACCAAAAGTAACTTAACGCATTTCGCCGGTAACACACCGGCTTTCTCAAGAGTGATTTGAACCTTAACAGAAACAGTCTTTATTTAAAGGTCCTTGAATGACATGATTGGTGGAGCACACATAAAAGGCATAGTTACAACTTGCCCAAATTCATCACATATATATATATATATATAAAACAAATACAAATGCATTTAAAAATTCTATGTTTATACATTCAACCTAAAATAAAATATTCTTTTAATTTATAAAAAAAACAATTTAAAATAAGTCATTAACGGTCATGAAAATGTAACTGCATAGTCGGCACAAACATCTAAAGAAAATAAATGAATCCGTAAATATACATATAAATATATGAAAAGTCTACAATCAACTTTTAAAAATAATCTTTAATAAGAGAGATCTTTAGTACAAAGATCTTGTCATGATTCTTCCGTTCATCGCCGTGTCACCGCGGCTCCCGGATCTCCTCTGTGTGTATTATGTCACGTTGCCTAACAACGTGACGCGTCCTCTGACACTCCCTCTGATGACGGCTCCTCTCCTGCCTTTAAATCACGGCGGAGATCTTACTCGGGGCCCGTTTGTTTGTTTGACTCCGGTAATGTGAGTACTTTTGTCTGAACCTAACCTTGCTAATCTTTACCTTCAATCTGACTCCTGGATATCGACCTTTGCCTGTCTGACTTTGCTTATGCCTAGACCCTCAAACAGTCTCCTGGATACCGACCATTGCCTGCCTGACCTTGCTTTTGCCTTGACCCTCAATCTGTCTCCTGGATATATTAACCCTTGCCTGTCTGACCCTGCTTTTGCCTCTAATCCTTGCAAACCTGCTTAAAGGGACATTGTCCTTTTGTTTGTTACAAATCTGCTAAAAAGAACATTTAACATTTGCTGCAAACCTGCTTAAAGGGACATTTCCTTTTGTTTGTTACAAATCTGCTAAAAAGAACATTTATCATTTGTTTGCTGCAAACCTGCTTAAAGAGACATTATCTTTTCATTTGTTTCAAGAACTCCCCTCTTACATATCTGATTCCACACATTTTTTGAGAATACTAAGGGATATAAAATGGGAAGACAACTTTGTGCTAGTCACCTGTGATGTCAGCTCCCTTTATACAAACATAGAACATAATTTGGGAGTACAAGCAATTGAACAATTTTTCAAAAAGGATCCAGAGATGACTAGCACACAGAGTAAATTCCTGCTGAAATGTATTAAGTTAATTCCGAACAATAATTTTTTTAAATTTGAGAGCGGATATTTCCTACAGGTGAAGGGTAGGCTATGGGCACAAGGTTCGCACCTAGTTATGCTAATCTGTTCATGGGGTTTTTGAAAATGAAGTCATAGACCAATCCCAATGGGGTGCGAACCTTGTGCTCTATAGACGCTATATTGACGACTTGTTCTTTATATGGAGGGGGGACACAGAACTATTAGACTTGTTTATTGATGATCTCAACTCAAATAAGTTTGGCCTAAATTTTACTTATGAAAGTAGTAATCAGAGAATTAACTATTTAGATATAGAAATAGAAATAAAGAATAATGAAATAAAAACAAAGACCTTTTTTTAAAAGGTTGACTCTAATAATTATATAGACTCAGAGAGCTGCCACCACACCAAATGGAAAAAGAACATCCCAAAGGGTCAATTACTACTTGTAAGAAGGAACTGTACTGACATAGAATTTGAGGAACAGTCAAAAGTGCTTATAAAAAGATTTGGACAAAAGGGATATGACCCCAATAGAAATAGCAAATGAAGTTAAGAGTATAGACAGAGATGAACTATTACTGAAAAAAGTGAAGCAACTAAAGGAAGAGAAAAAAGAGATACTTGATATACCATTAATTACAACATACTCAGCTAATCACAAACAATTTCAAGGAATAATTAAGAAGCACTGGCACTTGCTACTGAAAGACCCACTAATAGGGCCTAATATAGGAAGAAACCCCAGATTCATCTATAGAAAGGCGAAGAATCTCAAATCAATATTAGCACCCAGTGAATTTAGAAGTGGAGAAAAGATGTGCAATAAAGGGTATAAAACCCTAAAAGGAGAAAAAATTGAGGGTTTTCTTTCCATGCCATCAGTACAAGTCCTGCAAACACAGCACAAAATTAAAACAGATAAAGTCAGACAAGGATGGGAGACTTATTAAAATAACAGATATTATAAGATGTACAGATACAAATATTATTTATATGTTACAGTGTAATTGCAATCTAAGATACTTTGGACAAACGGGACAGAAATTAAAAGACCGTATAGGTGAACACATCCTAGCTATAGAACATCTGAGTGAAGATACCATTTTGTACAAACATTTCAAAGAGGTCCATAATGGCAATACTAATGCTTTAAAATTTTGGGGAGTTAAAAAAGTAGTACAAGATGGGAGGAAATATAGGAGGGAAATTGCTGAAACATGAAGAAGAATTCATTTTTAATTTTGGAACACTTCACCCTAAGGGACTGAATAGTGAAATGGATTTGAATTCATTTATATAAACTATATAGGTCATTTTTTCTACCCAAAACAGAACTTAATCATACCATAAACCTAAATTCAGTTGTTAGTAAATGGTACAGTGGTTAAGAGCATCGTGTATATATATATCTTTTTTTTAATAGTAAAAAATACGTTTGGAAGTTCACGGTTTCAACCAAGGCCAACGTTACCACAATTAAAAGATTTTTTCTTTATATTTAATTTAGTATTTATTACTCTCTCTCTCTCTCTCTCTCTCTCTATATATATATATATATATATATATATATATATATATATATAATTGAATTAGCTAACTACAATTCCAGATAAGGAATGATTTTTTAGATCTACACTCTATAGACCACCCGGATAATTATATTGGCTAATGAATTAAAAGTAACATATTAATTCTGAATTTTCAAAAGTTATGGATGTAAAGTGAACAAGGAAAGTACAGTAGGATGCTGGCATAATGGGTAAGGCTTTAACCTTACAAACCAAAGGTACCAGGGTTCAAATACAAGGAAGAAATAAGAGACAAGCCATAATTTTAGAATTTGATCTATAGGGCTAAAAATAAGTCAAGTATACATGTTATGAATCTAGGAAGTAAAGCAATCTTGGTAGCATAATGGATAAGAAGCTAGTTCTCCACTACAAAGGTTGAGAGTTTGAACCCAGGATGGGTTCAAATTTTTTATGCAAAAAACTATTGGAGTTTGAAATTCATTTTTTATTTTTAATATTATTTTTATTTCAAACGTCGAGATCATGAGGTATAACTCATCTTAGGTATACATTTTTAATTGCTGTAATCATTTTTTAAAGGAATTTTTTATAATTCGAAACATTAAAATGCAAAGTGCTGTAAGGTTCATATGACACGGTAAAAGCCACTAGGAATAAGACGATACAATATGGTAGTTTTTTATTAAAAATTTTTTTTTACCCAATAGATATTTTGTTTAAACAAAGGAACCGGTTGAATGTTAAGAGTGGGGCAGTGATAAATACAAAATAAGAGACAAAGATCATTGAAAACTAATTGGGAGACAAGGAAAGGGTTAATGAAATACCCTTTAAATAAACGATCTCAGCTGGACGTAGGCATCTTGACAAAGGCTCCCTGGAGAGCTGAAACGCATATATTTGTCCACTATCCAGCTTTGCAGAGAGACACAGAAAGCTTTTTTACTCCCAGGACAGTCACACCATAAATCCACTGAATTACCTGGTTAGACGGTAGGAGTACAGACCAACGGAGGATCAACTAGTGTGCACACAGAGGCCTAGATTTGGAGTTTGGCGTTAGCCGTGAAAACCAGCGTTAGAGGCTCTTAACGCTGGTTTTAGGCTAACTCTGGTATTTGGAGTCACTCAAAAAAGGGTCTAACGCTCACTTTTCAGCCGCGACTTTTCCATACCGCAGATCCCCTTACGTCAATTGCGTATCCTATCTTTTCAATGGGATTTTTCTAACTCCTGTATTTAGAGTCGTGTCTGAAGTGAGCGTTAGAAATCTAACGACAAAACTCCAGCCGCAGGAAAAAAGTCAGTAGTTAAGAGCTTTCTGGGCTAACGCCGGTTCATAAAGCTCTTAACTACTGTACTCTAAAGTACACTAACACCCATAAACTACCTATGTACCCCTAAACCGAGGTCCCCCCACATCGCCGCAACTCGATTAATTTTTTTTAACCCCTAATCTGCCGACCGCCAACTACGTTATCCTTATGTACCCCTAATCTGCTGCCCCTAACACCGCCGACCCCTATATTATATTTATTAACCCCTAATCTGCCCCCCACAACGTCGCCGCCAGCTACCTACACTTATTAACCCCTAATCTGCCGAGCGGACCGCACCGCTACTATAATAAAGTTATTAACCCCTAATCCGCCTCACTAACCCTATAATAAATAGTATTAACCCCTAATCTGCCCTCCCTAACATCGCCGACACCTAACTTCAATTATTAACCCCTAATCTGCCGACCGGAGCTCACCGCTATTCTAATAAATGTATTAACCCCTAAAGCTAAGTCTAACCCTAACACTAACACCCCCCTAAATTAAATATAATTTTAATCTAACGAAATTAATTAACTCTTATTAAATAAATTATTCCTATTTAAAGCTAAATACTTACCTGTAAAATAAATCCTAATATAGCTACAATATAAATTATAATTACATTGTAGCTATTTTAGGATTAATATTTATTTTACAGGCAACTTTGTAATTATTTTAACCAGGTACAATAGCTATTAAATAGTTAAGAACTATTTAATAGTTACCTAGTTAAAATAATTACAAAATTACCTGTAAAATAAATCCTAACCTAAGTTACAATTAAACCTAACACTATACTATCATTAAATTAATTAAATAAAATACCTACAATTACCTACAATTAAACCTAACACTACACTATCAATACATTAATTAAATACAATATCTACAAATAACTACAATGAAATAAACTAACTAAAGTACAAAAAATAAAAAAACTAAGTTACAAAAAATAAAAAAATATCTACAAACATAAGAAAAATATTACAAGAATTTTAAACTAATTACACCTACTCTAAGCCCCCTAATAAAACAACAAAGCCCCCCAAAATAAAAAATGCCCTACCCTATTCTAAATTACTAAAGTTAAAAGCTCTTTTACCTTACCAGCCCTGAACAGGGCCCTTTGCGGGGCATGCCCCAAGAAGTTCAGCTCTTTTGCCTGTAAAAAAAACATACAATACCCCCCCCAACATTACAACCCACCACCCACATACCCCTAATCTAACCCAAACCCCCCTTAAATAAACCTAACACTAAGCCCCTGAAGATCTTCCTACCTTATCTTCACCATACCAGGTTCACAGATCCGTCCTGAAGAGCTCCTCCGATGTCCTGATCCAAGCCCAAGCGGGGGGCTGAAGATGTCCATGATCCGGTAGAAGTCTTCATCCAAGCGGGGCAGAAGAGGTCTTCCATCCGATTGAAGTCTTCATCCAAGCGGGGCAGAAGAGGTCTTCCATCCGATTGAAGTCTTCATCCAGGCGGCATCTTCTATCGACATCCATCTGGAGCGGAGCGGCAGCATCCTGAAGACCTCCGACACGGAACATCCATCCTGGCCGACGACTGAACGACGAATGACGGTTCCTTTAAATGACGTCATCCAAGATGGCGTCCCTCAAATTCCGATTGGCTGATAGGATTCTATCAGCCAATCGGAATTAAGGTAGGAATATTCTGATTGGCTGATGGAATCAGCCAATCAGAATCAAGTTCAATCCGATTGAATACAATGTAATTATAATTTATATTGTAGCTATATTAGGATTTATTTTACAGGTAAGTATTTAGCTTTAAATAGGAATAATTTATTTAATAAGAGTTAATTAATTTCGTTAGATTAAAATTATATTTAACTTAGGGGGGTGTTAGTGTTAGGGTTAGACTTAGCTTTAGGGGTTAATACATTTATTAGAATAGCGGTGAGCTCCGGTCGGCAGATTAGGGGTTAATAATTTAAGTTAGGTGTCAGCGATGTTAGGGAGGGCAGATTAGGGGTTAATACTATTTATTATAGGGTTAGTGAGGCGGATTAGGGGTTAATAACTTTATTATAGTAGCGCTCAGGTCCGCTCGGCAGATTAGGGGTTAATAAGTGTAGGCGACGTTGTGGGGGGCAGATTAGGGGTTAATAAATATAATATAGGGGTCGGCGATGTTAGGGCAGCAGATTAGGGGTACATAGGGATAATGTAAGTAGCGGCGGTTTACGGAGCGGCAGATTAGGGGTTAATAATAATATGCAGGGGTCAGCAATAGTGGGGGCGGCAGATTAGGGGTTAATAAGTGTAAGGTTAGGGGTGTTTAGACTCGGGGTACATGTTAGAGTGTTAGGTGCAGACGTAGGAAGTGTTTCCCCATAGACAACAATGGGGCTGCGTTAGGAGCTGAACGCAGCTTTTTTGCAGGTGTTTTTTCAGCTCAAACAGCCCCATTGTTTTCTATGGGGGAATCGTGCACGAGCACATTTTTGAGGCTGGCCGCTTGCGTAAGCAACTCTGGTATCGAGAGTTGAAGCTGCGTTAAAAATGCTCTACGCTCCTTTTTTGGAGCCTAACGCAGCCTTTATGTGGACTCTCAATACCAGAGTTATTTTTATGGTGCGGCCAGAAAAAAGTCGGCGTTAGCTACGCGGGTCCTTACCGACAAAACTCTAAATCTAGCCGTAAGGAAATTTGGAGAAAACTGCAAACATTCACTACAAGTGATACAGCGCGACCCCGGTGGGACCCAGGCGAGCAGGCTGAAGAGTAATTGCCTACATTACCGGAAGACCGGGTGAGTGTATTGAATTGCAAGATTTATCACGTGTGGAATTGGAAGTATTCCAAATAACAAACACAGACAATTCGATTGGTTGCGACATAAGAGACTCACAAGTACATAAAGAATACCACCATTTACCTGTTATATTTCATGCTACTTAAGAGACTTACAAGCCCTTACAGAAGAACACCAGTCAACAGCGCATATATAAATATGCGAACACTGCTTTAAATAGACTGATTTATTTCCAACACACAAAGAATACAAGTTACTGTGAAATCTTAGAGGAAGTCGCTGTAGTTATCATTCAATCCGGTCTTTTTCTCAACAGTGTGTTTTAGCTACATGTATTAACTGTTTAAGCTACATGTATTAACTGTTTAAATCAAGTTGTCTAACAGGCTATTATCTTATGTTTGCTAGTGGATAAAATCTGCCCTGCATCTAATGTGTTTTTAGTTAACTGATCAAATTCATTGCTTTTTAGAAGAAATAGGTTGTGTTTCAATTTCAAATTCAGATTGATTGGATACCGGTGTCTTAGTATATTAGTCATCCAATTTTTAAATGTTTGATTTTTTGTATTGATATGAACAATTCAGAGAGTATTATACATTTATGTATTATTAATAAAAAAAATTATGAACAGTAAGTACCTACAGCTACTTGCATTTTTATAATTTTCGATTATTAATTTTGTATTAAAAAATTTTTTTATTAAAAATTTTTTTATTATTAATTTTTTATTAATTATTTTTACTATCTAGATATAGTTATTTTTAAGAACTTGCAGTATTTCAAACCAGTTCCAACGGTTCAACTCTATAATTTTATTAATTGAGTTGGAGCTATATGTATTACTCATAAAATCAATATTATATTTGCCAGATAGCCTTTTGGCGCCGCCTCCACACTATGTAGTAAAATTTCATTTGTTTCAAACCTGCTTAAAGGAACTTTGATTATTTGTTGAATTCAAACCTGCTTAAAGGGACGCTTATCATTAATTTGTTACAAATCTGCTTAAAGGAACATTTATTTTTTGTTGGATTCAAAACTGCTTAAAGGGACACTTATCTTTTGTTTGTTGCAAACCTGCTTTATTTGTTTCCTGAGTGGGTCACGTCCTGGTTATTTCTCAGTGTGCTAGCATGTGTTTTACTTTTCACGCTAGCAGTTGGGTTAAATCCTGGGCTGATTTCTATATGGCTGACAGATCTTCTATAAAAATAATTTTATTTATAAAAACGCTTGGACATCAAGATCAATATTAAGACCCAGAGGGGCAAGACTTCTCAACCTATAAATCCATTCGGTCTCTTTCCCCCTTAATTGAAGTAATGTATTAGTGGTTCCCGGGGGTACCCAGTCAATGATTTGAATATGTAGACCTCGTACGTCACTACCATGTACAGATGTAAAATGAACTGGCACACTATGCTTATCAAATTTGGTTCTGATATTATAAATGTGTTCACTAAATCTTTTACTAGTTTTCCTTTTCATGCGACCAATATAAATAGGATCACATTTACAGGAAAGTAGATACACTGTATAGGTTCAGCCTCTTGTAATTAAAACAAAAGCTTTTTTAAAAGATACTGCAGAGACAATTAAGATTTTTGAGGGCCTTGAGTGGGGGGATGATCTAAGGTGGGCTACCTTTGACGTTTCGTCTTTATATACTGTTATTCCCCATAACAAACATTTAGAAGTGATTGAATTGGCTTTTAAAGGGTATGATATCCCTGACAATTATCTTAAATTTATCTTAGACTCTATTCAATTTATCTTTGAAAAGTGTGGTGGGGGATAGTAGGAGTTAATCAGTAATTAGATGTTGTACCTATTGTGTAAATCAAATATGGTATATAATATACCACTACTCAGTAATCACTTGTAATAATTATGGTGCACATCTAATGTGGATTCTTAGAAGGTAGAACTAAACAACTAGAAATACTAATTGTACAAGGAGATACACTTAGGATTATTAGAAAAGAATACCACAAAAAAAATTATTTCTTTAACTCCAAATAATCATATGAAATATGAGGATTACTCTATATGTTTAAAATGTTCCATTACATTCATACTTTAATACTTTATTGTTACAACTAGGAACAAACATTCACACAGAAGTAGCCTGAAAGAGTTAAAAACACTTAAACCTAGTTACATTAAATAGATATAGTCGGCAATGCTCTATGTATTTAGCCTGATGCCCACAATATTATTGTGCAAGATAAGCTAAGCCCTTACAATCCGAGGGCTATTTTACTTTTAAGTTGTTAAGATTTTTTAAAGGTAAATAGTAGGCACCAGGTTTCAACAAATATATAGGTATATTCAGATTCTATTATTAACTAGGCAAGCAGTTAAAAAAGCGACAGACAGGAGAGAACTAGCTTCTCCTGCTGGACCCCTGACGCGCGTTTCACAGAACGCTTCCTCAGAGGGGGTGCGGGCCGCTGCTACTCGGCGTTATTTATGTTGGTGGTTGTCCCACCTCAAGCCCCTGATTCGATGTCCCTCTACGTTTTAAATGCCACTGATTGGATGCTCATTCTGTCAATCATATGGGTAGACAGTGACATCCGGTATTACGTAACGCGAGGAGGGCGTGTGAGTAGGGGGGCGTATGTGTTGTCAGTAAAGGACCAATCAGCATTAAGTAAACAAGGGGTATGTGTGTTCAGTGGCAATGATTGGATGATCACTGCGGTTTGTAACATGAGGCATTGAGACTTAAGAATTACTTTGTATCATACCTTGCTATTGCTTAATAGTAAATTATTGTGTCTTACCGCAATGGTATAATTAGGATCTTGGTCTTTCAAGCAAATGCATAAAATCTGCGATTTATGTGCCGATGCACTACAGGATATAACGTGTTTATTCAGGGGTTGTAAGACAGACTGCCGCTTATGATGGCAGCATATTTGGGAAATACTAGAATGTCATAATATTATTGTTATGTGGATATGTTTATTTGTTAATATATAGATGGAAGTTGGAATAGCCGATCACGATATGGGATACTGTTTTATAATTGATACTACTGTAGTTTCAATATAATGCAGATTAGTAATTATACTTGGTAAAATAACGTGATTGGTATTCTTAATGTATATTATGTAGATGGGACTCACAAGGAAAAATTGGTAAAATTGGTATGAATCCGGACAGTAAATAGAACTGGTTGCATATAGTTATGTATTGAATTCGGTGCTATATTCCATTGTTTTTATTTCCATCTATCGATGTATCTATAATTTTAGGCTAATGCACTGATAGTGAGATAGGACGTATCCTGTCGTTTGGTCTTGGATTAGACTATTTTATTTTAATCTCCTTATATATATATACACACAGAGAGATAATTTTTGAGCTAGTAAATACAAATTAATGAAGTTTAATCTCGACTGTAGATTCATATTTAGAATCCCAGGTGTGGTTTATTGTTAGAGAGTGGCTATAGTGCTAAGTGACAAGGGGTGATAAGATTAAACACAGGAAATGTGATTTGTGAGGGATAAAACTGTATATAAATAAAAAAGTGAAAGGGAGATGAGGGAAAGGATTGAATAAATTATATACTTGTTTATAATATCTTCCAAATGTGAGATAATATGATACAATGATCAGTCTGTACTGTGAAGGAGGAAAGTGTGTGATATTCTTCACTGAATGAAATGTGATATTTATAGTGGGAAGTGATGCGTTTTTGTTGTAAAGTGTTGTGTAGTGATGTGGGGTTGGGCTAGAGGTGTACCCCTATTTTTTGAGCGAATAAAGTGGAGAGGAAAATGTCAAAATTAGTGAGTGGCAGATTGTAAATACCGGTAAAGGAAAGGAGACTAAAACTCGTATTGGTAATTAATTCTGTATGCTATTATGGTTGGTGTGTTATTTAACTGCGTTTTGTGATACAGAGAAAATATATAGTTAATTCTTTGAAGTTAAGTCCCTAATCTTACATTTTTTAGATAATATCCCCTGTGTTTATACACTTATAATGGTTATTGTATTAACCAAGATGTTTAACAGTAATTATCCTATGTAGGTTGTTCTAATGATAATGTGTGTTTTTTCCAAATTTAGGTGAGTATATAATATTGAAGACACAATTTTGGATGAAGATAATTTTTTAACTTAAGGGTTAGATATATACAAAAAAATTATTGAAGTCATTCATGCCAAACGGTTTAACCGCATTTAGGTGGTATATCCATTTGCACTCCATTTTTAATAAGGCCTTTTCGATGTTACCACCTCTTATGCCAAGAGATGCTTTTTGGATCACAGTGTATTTTAGGTCCATAGGTGAACCATTATGGTGTGATAGGAAATGTTTGGCCACAGAGGTGATTTTTTTGCCTTTATCTTTATCTCTTTGGGCATATTTGATGTTATACACATGTTCCAAGATACGTGTTTTTATCTCCCTTGTTGTCATGCCAACGTATGCCATTTGGCAAGAGCAGTAGAGTGCATATATTACTCCTATCGTGGTGCAAGAGAAATGTGCTTGGAGGTTATATATTTGTCCTGTTTTTTTAGTTATTGTTTTTGTTTTCAGAACATATTTACAGGCAGAGCAGGTACCACATGGGTACATACCTGGGTTTGTGTCTTTTTTCTTGGCAGTTCTTATGAAGTGACTAGATACCAGTTTGTCTCTCAAGTTGTTTGGTCTCTTATATCCTAATGAGACTCTGTCGCCTATTAATGGCTTAAGGGTTTCATCATTTTGGAGTATGTTCCAATGGTCATTAATAATTTTAATAACATGTGGCATCTGGGGGTTATATGTCGTAATGAGTCTAGGACATGACTCTTGGAGGGTTTTACTTTTTGGAATTAATAGTTCATCTCTACTTTTCCTGAGTGCTTTGTACTTAGCTCTCTTTATGGATTTCTTACTATATCCACGTGCCATTAGTCTTTGTGCTAAGGCTACACTTTCCTGTATGTAGATCTCATTGGTAGTGCAGTTCCGACGAAGTCTCAGAAATTCCCCGTATGGTATTGCTTTCAGGGTACTTGGAGAGTGGGCACTGGAATGATGTAGAAGAGTGTTAGTTGATGTTTCTTTCCTAAACATCGTAGTATTGATGAATCCTTCATTGTTTTTGAATATTTTTAAATCCAAAAAGCATATCTCCTGCTGGCTAGCCTCAAAAGTTAATTTGATATTAAGATCATTTTTATTAATTCTCTTCATAAAGGTTTCAAGTTGTTCATATGACCCTTCCCAGATGAAAAGAACATCATCTATGTATCTTAACCACATTGGGATGTGTTCAGTATATTTTTCGAGCTCATTAGAAAATACATAGAATAGTTCCCAGTAGCCAAGAAATAAATTCGCGTAAGTCGGCGCGCACGCTGTACCCATAGCGGTACCTTGGGTTTGCAAGTAATACCTGTCATTAAATGTGAAAAAGTTATGAGTCAGGACAAATTTCAAGAGTTGAATTATAAAGTCATTATGTAGATTGTTATCGTTATTATTTGAAGCCAAATAATATTTAATGGCTTTAATTCCATCTTCGTGTTTTATATTAGTATAAAGGGACTCGACGTCCGCTGTTACTAGCCACATATCCTCTGATAATTTGATGTTTTGTAACAGCTGCAGTACCTCCATTGTGTCACGTACATATGAGGGTATGCTTGTGAGATATTCCCTTAATCGCAAGTCTACAAATTTACTTGCATTTTCTGTTAAGTTGTCATTTCCTGACACAATAGGTCTTCCAGGAGGTATTGAGGGATTTTTGTGCACTTTCGGTAGAAAGTATAAAGTGGCTACTTTAGGGTTGTCCTTTATCAGATACTTTTTCTCTGAGTTAGATATTGTATTTGATTTCCAAGCACTTAATATCATCTTATTATATTGGGTAAGATATGAACTCTGCGGGTTGAATATCAACTGTTTGTAACAGGCAGAGTTGGATAGTTGTTTTTTAGCCTCATCCATATACATTTGTTGTGGCCAAAGGACCACGTTCCCACCTTTATCCGATGGCTTGATTAGAACATCTTGCCATGATTCTATCTCTCTTAATGCATTCATTTCATTGATATTGAGGTTTTGTTTGGCCCTGTATATGGGCAATTGTTCGATTTCTTTACAAACCATCTTACAGAAAATCTGTATCTCTGGGGATATAGAAAAGGATGGAACATAAGTGGATTTGGGTTTTACATTTGATTTCCAAACAGAAGATGCAGATTCATCTACTGGCGTATTCGTGTTGGTTATTGTTTGTGTATCTGTGCTGTCTGCAGATAGCTCCTGCAGTATGTCTACAGTAAGTAGATCTTCTGCATTCAAACTGTTTGGATTAAAGGCATATAATTTTTTGAGCAATATTTTTCTGGAGAACAGATGGATATCTCTTATTACCTCAAATTTATTTAGTGAATTTACAGGGCAGAAAGACAGTCCTCTGGATAGTACAGATTTATGTGTAGTACTGAGTGTATAGTCAGAGAGGTTAATAATCCTCATTTGTTCATCCTTGTCTTGCTGAAGGGACTCAATTCCCTTCTTCTTGTTGACTGTCTCACTGGGCCTGAGAATTTGCGTTTGTTGCCCCTGTTCTGAGTGTTGGTCTGATTGGCTGAGGTGACTGGTGGAGTTATATTGTGTGGGGTTTTGGACAAAAAAGATGATGAGGAAGAAGAAGATGATGTGGAGGATTGTACTGAGCTGTAGCTCTTCGGTCTGGCACTAATTGTGTCTGTAGTAGTACTTTCATTGTCAGTATTGGTGTCTAAGTCATTGTCTGAAATATCTGTTTCACTTTCTGCACTGCTCTCAGATTGTTGAACAAGGTATCTGTTACCTCTATATCTAGGGGTGACATTACTACGCCAACGATAAACTCTTTGATTTTGGAAATCTTCAATATCTCTCTGCAACTTTTGTTTTTTGGTTGCTATAATTTCTTGCTCCAACTTGTCCAATTCCTTTTGATATTTATCATACTGATTTTTGTAATCTATTTTATCATTAAATTGAGACAGTTGGGCATTATATTCTTCAATTTCAGAATCTAATTTTGTTAGTTCGAGTTTATCGTGTTTAATTAATATATTTATTAATTTGAGAGAGCACTCTGACAAGGCTGTTTCCCATTCTTTGGTTAAATCATTGTTATAAAGGTTGAAGGCTGGAAATACCTTCATCCTTAACCCTCTGGGAATTATGTTTTTTTCTGCATACTTCTCAAAGAAGTGCCAGTTCCACCATCTTTTAGATTGTTTATGTAAGGTTTGATGTAATTTACATAACACATTGTTTAATTCATCCTCATTAATTTGTATATTGTCCCTAGTGGAACTGTTAAAAATAGAGTTAAGTTCTGTAAGTCGTTTCTGATGGCGATTAGCCATATCTGATTGAATATTCATTTTGTGTATTTTGTTACTTATTAAACCCCCAAGGAAAAGGGCTAAACCCAGAAGAGAGACTCTGGGTATATTCTCCCAAAGAACTAAGCTTTGAAAAGTGTGGTGGGGGATAGTAGGAGTTAATCAGTAATTAGATGTTGTACCTATTGTGTAAATCAAATATGGTATATAATATACCACTACTCAGTAATCACTTGTAATAATTATGGTGCACATCTAATGTGGATTCTTAGAAGGTAGAACTAAACAACTAGAAATACTAATTGTACAAGGAGATACACTTAGGATTATTAGAAATTAATAAATATATCTCTCAAATTAATAAATATATTAATTAAACACGATAAACTCGAACTAACAAAATTAGATTCTGAAATTGAAGAATATAATGCCCAACTGTCTCAATTTAATGATAAAATAGATTACAAAAATCAGTATGATAAATATCAAAAGGAATTGGACAAGTTGGAGCAAGAAATTATAGCAACCAAAAAACAAAAGTTGCAGAGAGATATTGAAGATTTCCAAAATCAAAGAGTTTATCGTTGGCGTAGTAATGTCACCCCTAGATATAGAGGTAACAGATACCTTGTTCAACAATCTGAGAGCAGTGCAGAAAGTGAAACAGATATTTCAGACAATGACTTAGACACCAATACTGACAATGAAAGTACTACTACAGACACAATTAGTGCCAGACCGAAGAGCTACAGCTCAGTACAATCCTCCACATCATCTTCTTCTTCCTCATCATCTTTTTTGTCCAAAACCCCACACAATATAACTCCACCAGTCACCTCAGCCAATCAGACCAACACTCAGAACAGGGGCAACAAACGCAAATTCTCAGGCCCAGTGAGACAGTCAACAAGAAGAAGGGAATTGAGTCCCTTCAGCAAGATAAGGATGAACAAATGAGGATTATTAACCTCTCTGACTATACACTCAGTACTACACATAAATCTGTACTATCCAGAGGACTGTCTTTCTGCCCTGTAAATTCACTAAATAAATTTGAGGTAATAAGAGATATCCATCTGTTCTCCAGAAAAATATTGCTCAAAAAATTATATGCCTTTAATCCAAACAGTTTGAATGCAGAAGATCTACTTACTGTAGACATACTGCAGGAGCTATCTGCAGACAGCACAGATACACAAACAATAACCAACACGAATACGCCAGTAGATGAATCTGCATCTTCTGTTTGGAAATCAAATGTAAAACCCAAATCCACTTATGTTCCATCCTTTTCTATATCCCCAGAGATACAGATTTTCTGTAAGATGGTTTGTAAAGAAATCGAACAATTGCCCATATACAGGGCCAAACAAAACCTCAATATCAATGAAATGAATGCATTAAGAGAGATAGAATCATGGCAAGATGTTCTAATCAAGCCATCGGATAAAGGTGGGAACGTGGTCCTTTGGCCACAACAAATGTATATGGATGAGGCTAAAAAACAACTATCCAACTCTGCCTGTTACAAACAGTTGATATTCAACCCGCAGAGTTCATATCTTACCCAATATAATAAGATGATATTAAGTGCTTGGAAATCAAATACAATATCTAACTCAGAGAAAAAGTATCTGATAAAGGACAACCCTAAAGTAGCCACTTTATACTTTCTACCGAAAGTGCACAAAAATCCCTCAATACCTCCTGGAAGACCTATTGTGTCAGGAAATGACAACTTAACAGAAAATGCAAGTAAATTTGTAGACTTGCGATTAAGGGAATATCTCACAAGCATACCCTCATATGTACGTGACACAATGGAGGTACTGCAGCTGTTACAAAACATCAAATTATCAGAGGATATGTGGCTAGTAACAGCGGACGTCGAGTCCCTTTATACTAATATAAAACACGAAGATGGAATTAAAGCCATTAAATATTATTTGGCTTCAAATAATAACGATAACAATCTACATAATGACTTTATAATTCAACTCTTGAAATTTGTCCTGACTCATAACTTTTTCACATTTAATGACAGGTATTACTTGCAAACCCAAGGTACCGCTATGGGTACAGCGTGCGCGCCGACTTACGCGAATTTATTTCTTGGCTACTGGGAACTATTCTATGTATTTTCTAATGAGCTCGAAAAATATACTGAACACATCCCAATGTGGTTAAGATACATAGATGATGTTCTTTTCATCTGGGAAGGGTCATATGAACAACTTGAAACCTTTATGAAGAGAATTAATAAAAATGATCTTAATATCAAATTAACTTTTGAGGCTAGCCAGCAGGAGATATGCTTTTTGGATTTAAAAATATTCAAAAACAATGAAGGATTCATCAATACTACGATGTTTAGGAAAGAAACATCAACTAACACTCTTCTACATCATTCCAGTGCCCACTCTCCAAGTACCCTGAAAGCAATACCATACGGGGAATTTCTGAGACTTCGTCGGAACTGCACTACCAATGAGATCTACATACAGGAAAGTGTAGCCTTAGCACAAAGACTAATGGCACGTGGATATAGTAAGAAATCCATAAAGAGAGCTAAGTACAAAGCACTCAGGAAAAGTAGAGATGAACTATTAATTCCAAAAAGTAAAACCCTCCAAGAGTCATGTCCTAGACTCATTACGACATATAACCCCCAGATGCCACATGTTATTAAAATTATTAATGACCATTGGAACATACTCCAAAATGATGAAACCCTTAAGCCATTAATAGGCGACAGAGTCTCATTAGGATATAAGAGACCAAACAACTTGAGAGACAAACTGGTATCTAGTCACTTCATAAGAACTGCCAAGAAAAAAGACACAAACCCAGGTATGTACCCATGTGGTACCTGCTCTGCCTGTAAATATGTTCTGAAAACAAAAACAATAACTAAAAAAACAGGACAAATATATAACCTCCAAGCACATTTCTCTTGCACCACGATAGGAGTAATATATGCACTCTACTGCTCTTGCCAAATGGCATACGTTGGCATGACAACAAGGGAGATAAAAACACGTATCTTGGAACATGTGTATAACATCAAATATGCCCAAAGAGATAAAGATAAAGGCAAAAAAATCACCTCTGTGGCCAAACATTTCCTATCACACCATAATGGTTCACCTATGGACCTAAAATACACTGTGATCCAAAAAGCATCTCTTGGCATAAGAGGTGGTAACATCGAAAAGGCCTTATTAAAAATGGAGTGCAAATGGATATACCACCTAAATGCGGTTAAACCGTTTGGCATGAATGACTTCAATAATTTTTTTGTATATATCTAACCCTTAAGTTAAAAAATTATCTTCATCCAAAATTGTGTCTTCAATATTATATACTCACCTAAATTTGGAAAAAACACACATTATCATTAGAACAACCTACATAGGATAATTACTGTTAAACATCTTGGTTAATACAATAACCATTATAAGTGTATAAACACAGGGGATATTATCTAAAAAATGTAAGATTAGGGACTTAACTTCAAAGAATTAACTATATATTTTCTCTGTATCACAAAACGCAGTTAAATAACACACCAACCATAATAGCATACAGAATTAATTACCAATACGAGTTTTAGTCTCCTTTCCTTTACCGGTATTTACAATCTGCCACTCACTAATTTTGACATTTTCCTCTCCACTTTATTCGCTCAAAAAATAGGGGTACACCTCTAGCCCAACCCCACATCACTACACAACACTTTACAACAAAAACGCATCACTTCCCACTATAAATATCACATTTCATTCAGTGAAGAATATCACACACTTTCCTCCTTCACAGTACAGACTGATCATTGTATCATATTATCTCACATTTGGAAGATATTATAAACAAGTATATAATTTATTCAATCCTTTCCCTCATCTCCCTTTCACTTTTTTATTTATATACAGTTTTATCCCTCACAAATCACATTTCCTGTGTTTAATCTTATCACCCCTTGTCACTTAGCACTATAGCCACTCTCTAACAATAAACCACACCTGGGATTCTAAATATGAATCTACAGTCGAGATTAAACTTCATTAATTTGTATTTACTAGCTCAAAAATTATCTCTCTGTGTGTATATATATATAAGGAGATTAAAATAAAATAGTCTAATCCAAGACCAAACGACAGGATACGTCCTATCTCACTATCAGTGCATTAGCCTAAAATTATAGATACATCGATAGATGGAAATAAAAACAATGGAATATAGCACCGAATTCAATACATAACTATATGCAACCAGTTCTATTTACTGTCCGGATTCATACCAATTTTACCAATTTTTCCTTGTGAGTCCCATCTACATAATATACATTAAGAATACCAATCACGTTATTTTACCAAGTATAATTACTAATCTGCATTATATTGAAACTACAGTAGTATCAATTATAAAACAGTATCCCATATCGTGATCGGCTATTCCAACTTCCATCTATATATTAACAAATAAACATATCCACATAACAATAATATTATGACATTCTAGTATTTCCCAAATATGCTGCCATCATAAGCGGCAGTCTGTCTTACAACCCCTGAATAAACACGTTATATCCTGTAGTGCATCGGCACATAAATCGCAGATTTTATGCATTTGCTTGAAAGACCAAGATCCTAATTATACCATTGCGGTAAGACACAATAATTTACTATTAAGCAATAGCAAGGTATGATACAAAGTAATTCTTAAGTCTCAATGCCTCATGTTACAAACCGCAGTGATCATCCAATCATTGCCACTGAACACACATACCCCTTGTTTACTTAATGCTGATTGGTCCTTTACTGACAACACATACGCCCCCCTACTCACACGCCCTCCTCGCGTTACGTAATACCGGATGTCACTGTCTACCCATATGATTGACAGAATGAGCATCCAATCAGTGGCATTTAAAACGTAGAGGGACATCGAATCAGGGGCTTGAGGTGGGACAACCACCAACATAAATAACGCCGAGTAGCAGCGGCCCGCACCCCCTCTGAGGAAGCGTTCTGTGAAACGCGCGTCAGGGGTCCAGCAGGAGAAGCTAGTTCTCTCCTGTCTGTCGCTTTTTTAACTGCTTGCCTAGTTAATAATAGAATCTGAATATACCTATATATTTGTTGAAACCTGGTGCCTACTATTTACCTTTAAAAAATCTTAACAACTTAAAAGTAAAATAGCCCTCGGATTGTAAGGGCTTAGCTTATCTTGCACAATAATATTGTGGGCATCAGGCTAAATACATAGAGCATTGCCGACTATATCTATTTAATGTAACTAGGTTTAAGTGTTTTTAACTCTTTCAGGCTACTTCTGTGTGAATGTTTGTTCCTAGTTGTAACAATAAAGTATTAAAGTATGAATGTAATGGAACATTTTAAACATATAGAGTAATCCTCATATTTCATATGATTATTTGGAGTTAAAGAAATAATTTTTTTTGTGGTATTCTTTTCTAATAATCCTAAGTGTATCTCCTTGTACAATTAGTATTTCTAGTTGTTTAGTTCTATTCAATTTATATTGTCTCATAATTATTTTGAGTTTAGTGATAAATATTATTTGCAGTTGAAGGGGACTGAGATGGGGACCACTTTTGCCCCTGCATATGCTAATACATTTATGGACAATTTTGAAAAAAAATTCGTTTGGAATAATAACCCTTTTAAAAATAATATTCAGAAGTACTACAGATATATCGATGATGTCATTATACTCTGGAAAGGGACAGAAGAAACCCTTTCTGACTTTACTGACTACATCAATAAGAATGATTATAATCTAAAATTTAGTGGAAATAGCTCTAACAATAGTATAGAGTTTTTAGATATTGTTCTATCTGTTGATACTAATAGTAATAAGATATTTGTCCGCAATTTTAGAAAATTAGTAGATAAAAATAGCTTTGTTGATGCAGGGAGCGCCCACTTGAAGAGCTGGAAAAGTAATATCCCTGTGAGCCAATATATTCGCATTAGATGAAACTGTACTAATATTTCTGATTTTGAAAAGGAAGCTTTGTTTTTAGATGAAAAGTTTATAAGGAAAGGTTACAGTAGGGAGATTTTAGAAAAACCTAAACTAAGGGCCACTAACTGTGATAGAGGGAATTTAATAAATAGAAAAATACATTCACACCCCTCTTTGTTGCCCCCCCAAAAACAATAATAATAATTTAGTAAATAAAAATCAAACTCGTTTTATTACTCGTTTCAATGAAGGGGCCCCTATTATTTCTAAGAAGTTAAATAAACATTAGGGGATTTTAAAATCTGATCCCATTTTAAGTAATGAAATAGGTGATAAACCAACTATTACGTTTAAGAAAAATAAGAATTTAAAGAATTTTTTGGCCCCAAGTAAACTAAGTAGCCTTGACTCTAAAAAAAGCTTATCCAATGGAGGCCTTTACAATTGGTTGTCAGCTCCAAGAGGTACTTTTAAATGTAACAAATTGAATTGTTCTATGTGTCCCTTTGTTAGGAAGAGTGACACATTTTTTTTAACTATAATGGTTCTGAATCTTTTTTTTTTTTTTTCAAAAGATTTTTATTTATTTTCAAACTTATAGAAGTAACAATGAGGGACACGCAGGTCCCAAACACAAACATCAATGGCATACAGGAGTATATGGTGGTTCTGAATCTTTTAATATGAGACATAGATGCAATTGTCAAACAACCTATACAGTGTATCTACTTTCCTGTAAATGTGATCATATTTATATTGGTCGCACGAAAAGGAAAACTAGTAAAAAATTTAGTGAACACCTATATAATATCAGAACCAAATTTGGTAAGCATAGTGTGCCAGTTCATTTTACATCTGTACATGGTAGTGACGTACGAGGTCTACATATTCAAATCATTGACTGGGTACCCCCGGGAACCACTAATACATTACTTCAATTAAGGGGGAAAGAGACCGAATGGATTTATAGGTTGAGAAGTCTTGCCCCTCTGGGTCTTAATATTGATCTTGATGTCCAAAACGTTTTTATAAATAAAATTATTTTTATAGAAGATCTTTTTACTAAAGATCTCTCTTATTAAAGAATATTTTTAAATGTTGATTGTAGACTTTTCGTATATTTATATTTATATGTATATTTACTGATTCATGTATTTTCTTTAGATGTTTGTGCCGACTATGCAGTTACATTTTCATGACCGTTTGATTTATTTCTTCTATAAAGGTAAGACGAGTCCACGGATTCATCCTTTACTTGTGGGATATTATCCTTCCCTACAGGAAGTGGCAAAGAGCACCACAACAGAGCTGTCTATATAGCTCCTCCCTTAGCTCCACCCCCCAGTCATTCTCTTTGCCTACTCTAAGTACTAGGAAGGGTAAAGTGAAAGCGGTGATAAAATATTAGTTTTTAATTTCTTCAAGCAAGAGTTTGTTATTTTAAATGGTACCGGATTTTACTATTTACTCTCAGGCAGCAGATGGATGAAGACTGCTGCCTGGAGGATGATGATCTTAGCATTTGTAACTAAGGTCCATAGCTGTTCCCACAGAGGCTGAGGAGTACAGGAAACTTCAGTGTGAGGAACGGTTTCATGCTATGCAGCAATGAGGTATGTTCAGTCATATTTTTCTGGAGAGACTATGTATTTCAGAAAGGCTGACATTATACCCAAGAGAGTAAGGGTAAGCAGTAATCCTAGATCTAAAAGAAGGGCATTACTTAGCTTGTATATGGGGCCAATTACTAATATGGTTGACACTGAATGACAAATGTTTGTGAGCAAACGTTTTTTTGTTGATTTGGGAGTGCTTTAACGTTTTTTGTGGGCAATTTTATTAGGGCACACATGGCTTAATTTTCGGGTCTTAGACACACATGGCTAGTTATAACCGCTCTGGTGCGGTTCTTTAAGGCTGAGGAAACATCGAGTGAGATGGGCAGGGCCTATTTTCGCGCCTCAGATGCGCAGTTAGTTTTGTCAGTAAGCAGCAAGCTCTAACTCCTGAGGGACCTGGTGTATGTTTTGGGCCAAATCGAGGCTTTTACCCCACACTTTCGATCCCAGAGGGCAGGTAGGGCCACAGCAGGGCTGTGGCAAGGTGCTGAGAGTGTTTTTTTCCGGATCTGGGACTATTTTCGATCCTGTTTGGAAATTAAGGGGTTAATTGTTAAAAAAAAAAAATTGTGGTGCAATCTTAACTACCTATAGTGTGTATACATACACTATGTTGAAAAAATTGGTGCATGTTTAGGCTGTTTTGCAGAACGTGTATGCTTTTTTTCTCTTAAAGGCACAGTACCGTTTTTTAAGATTGTTATTTTTTTCACTAAAGTGTTTTCATGCTTGTTTGCAGTCATTACTAGCCTGTTCAACATATCTGACATTGAGGAAAGTCAATGTTCAATATGTTTAGAAGCCACTGTGGAACCTCCACTTAGAATTTGTCCCTCATGCACTGAAAAGTCAATAAATTGTAAAGAACATATTTTAGCTACTAAAAGTATGTCGCAGGATGATTCTCAGTCAGAAGAGAATCAGGTTATGCCATCTAATTCTCCCCAAGTGTCACAACCGTTAAGGCCCGCACAAGCGACGCCAAGTACTTCTAGTGCGTCTAATTCTTTCACTCTGCAAGATATGGCCGCAGTTATGAATACTACCCTCACAGAGGTTTTATCTAAGCTGCCTGGGTTGCAGGGGAAGCGCAGCAGGTCTGGTGTGAGAACAAACGCTGAGCCCTCTGACGCTTTATTAGCCATATCCGATGTACCCTCACAATGTTCTGAAGTGAGGGATTTGCTGGCTGAGGGAAAGATTTCTGACTTAGGAAATATGTTCCCTCAGACAGATTCTGATATGACGGCTTTTAAATTTAAACTAGAACACCTCCGCTTATTGCTCAGGGAGGTTTTAGCGACTCTGGATGATTGTGACCCTATTGTAGTTCCAGATAAATTGTGTAAAATGGACAGATTCCTAGAGGTTCCTGCCTACACTGATGTTTTTCCGGTCCCTAAGAGGATTTCGGAAATTGTTACTAAGAAGTGGGATAGACCAGGTATTCAGTTCGCTCCCCCTCCTACTTTTAAGAAAATGTTTCCCATATCAGACGCCGTGCGGGACTCGTGGCAGACAGTCCCTAAGGTGGAGGGAGCTATTTCTACCCTGGTTAAGCGTACAACTATACCTATTGAGGACAGTTGTGCTTTCAAAGATCCTATGGATAAAAAATTAGAGGGTCTCCTGAAGAAAATATTTGTTCATCAAGGTTTTCTTCTCCAACCTATAGCGTGCATTGTTCCCGTAACTACTGCAGCATCCGTTTGGTTCGAGGCTCTGGAAGAGGCTCTTCAGATTGACACTCCATTAGAGGATATTCTGGATAGAATTAGGGCTCTCAAGCTAGCTAATTCTTTCATTACAGATGCTGCTTTTCAATTGGCTAAATTAGCGGCGAAGAATTCAGGTTTTGCCATTTTAGCGCGTAGAGCATTATGGCTAAAGTCCTGGTCTGCTGATGTGTCATCAAAAGCTAAGCTTTTAGCCATCCCTTTCAAGGGTAAGACCCTATTCGGGCCTGAACTGAAAGAGATAATTTCAGACATCACTGGAGGGAAAGGCCATGCCCTTCCTCGGGATAAGACGAATAAGATGAGGACCAAACAAAATAATTTTCTTTCCTTTCGAAACTTCAAAGGTGGTCCCTCTTCCCCTGCTGCAAAGCAAGAGGGGAATCTTGCTCAATCCAAGTCAGACAGCATGAAGGGGTAGCGCCCGATCCGGGACCGGATCTAATAGGGGGCAGACTTTCTCTCTTCGCTCAGGCTTGGGCAAGAGACGTTCAGGATTCCTGGGCTTTTGAAATAGTAACCTAGGGGTATCTTCTAGATTTCAAAGATTCTCCCCATCTCCATCTTTCTCAATTGTCTGTAAACCAGACAAAAAGAGAGGCGTTCTTACGCTGTGTAGAAGACCTATATTCCATGGGAGTGATCTGCCCAGTTCCGGAAACAGAACAGGGGCAAGGGTTCTACTCCAATCTGTTTGTGGTTCCCAAAAAAGAGGGAACTTTCAGACCAATTTTGGATCTCAAGATCCTAAACAAGTTCCTCAGAGACCCATCCTTCAAGATGGAGACCATTCGGACTATTTTGCCAATGATCCAGGAGGGTTAATATATGACCACCGTGGACTCATAGGATGTGTATCTACACATTCCTATCCACAAAGATCATCACCAGTTCCTCAGGTTCGCCTTTCTGGACAAGCATTTCCAGTTTTTGGCTCTTCCCTTCGGGTTGGCCACGGCTCCCAGAATTTTCACAAAGGTGCTAGGGTCCCTTCTGGCAGTTCTAAGGCCGCGGGGCATAGCTGTGGCGCCTTATCTGGACGATATCTTAATCCAGGCGTCAACTTACCAACTAGCCAAGTCTCACACGGACATCGTGTTGGCTTTTCTAAGATCTCACAGGTGGAAGGTGAACGTAAAAAAGAGTTCACTTATCCCTCTCACAAAAGTTCCATTCCTGGGAACTCTGATAGATTCGGTGGACATGAAAATTTTTCTGACGGAGGTCAGCAAATCAAAGATTTTATCCATCTGCCGAGCTCTTCATTCCATTCCTCGGCTGTCAGTGGCTCAGTGTATGGAGGTAATCGGTTTAATGGTAGCGGCAATGGACATAGTTCCATTTGCTCGCTTGCATCTCAGACCACTGCAACTTTGCATGCTCAAACAGTGGAATGGGGATTATGCAGATTTATCTCCTCAGATAAATCTGGACCAAGAGACCAGAAACTCTCTTCTTTGGTGGTTGTCACAGGATCATCTGTCCAAGGGAATGTATTTCCGCAGGCCAGCGTGGGTCATAGTGACGACGGACACCAGCCTATTGGGCTGGGGTGCAGTCTGGAATTCCCTGAAAGCACAGGGTTTGTGGACTCAGGAGGAGACTCTCCTCCCAATCAATATTCTAGAACTGAGAGCGATATTCAACGCGCTTCAGGCGTGTCCTCAGCTGGCGTTGGCCAGATTCATAAGATTTCAGTCGGACAATATCACGACTGTAGCATATATCAATCATCAGGGGGGAACAAAGAGTTCTCTAGCGATGATAGAGGTTACCAAAATAATTTGATGGGCAGAGACTCACTCTTGCCATCTATCAGCAATCTATATCCCAGGAGTGGAGAACTGGGAAGCGGATTTTCTAAGTTGTCAGACTTTTCATCCGGGGGAGTGGGAACTCCATCCGGAGGTGTTTGCACAATTGCTTCAGCAATGGGGCACACCAGAATTGGATCTCATGGCGTCTCGTCAGAATGCCAAACTTCCTTGTTATGGGTCCAGGTCAAGGGATCCTCAGGCAGTACTGATAGATGCTCTGGCAGTACCCTGGTCGTTCAACCTGGCTTATGTGTTTCCACCTTTTCCTCTCTTTCCTCGTTTGATTGCCAGAATCAAACAGGAGAGAGCTTCGGTGATTTTGATAGCACCTGCGTGGCCACGCAGGACTTGGTATGCAGACCTGGTGGACATGTCATCTCTTCCACCATGGACTCTGCCACTGAGACAGGACCTTCTGATTCAAGGTCTGTTCCATCATCCAAATCTAGTTTCTCTGCTTCTGACTGCTTTGAGATTGAACGCTTGATCTTATCCAAGCGGGGGGTTCTCTGAGTCGGTCATAGATACCTTGATTCAGACTCGAAAGCCTGTCACCAGGAAAATTTATCATAAGATATGGCGTAAATATCTTTATTGGTGCGAACCCAATGGCTACTCATGGAGTAAGATCAGGATTCCTAGGATTTTGTCCTTTCTCCAAGAAGGATTGGAGAAGGGGCTATCAGCTAGTTCCTTAAAGGGACAGATATCTGCTTTATCAATTCTACTGCACAAACATCTGGCAGATGTTCCAGACGTTCAGTCGTTCTGTCAGGCTTTAATTAGAATCAAGCCTGTGTTTAAACCTGTTGCTCCGCCTTGGAGTTTGAATTTGGTTCTTAAAGTTCTTCAAGGGGTTCCGTTTGAACCTATGCATTCCATAGATATTAAGCTTTTGTCTTGGAAAGTTCTGTTTTTAGTTGCTATCTCTTCGGCTCGAAGAGTTTCTGAACTATCTGCATTGCAATGCGACTCGCCTTATCTTGTTTTCCATGCTGATAAGGTGGTTCTGTGTACCAAACCTGGATTCCTTCCTAAGGTTGTTACTAATAAGAATATTAATTAGGAAGTTGTTGTTCCTTCTCTGTGTCCTAATCCTTCCTCTAAGAAGGAGCGTCTATTGCACAACTTGGACGTGGTTCGTGCTTTAAAGTTTTACTTGCAAGCGACCAAAGATTTTCGTCAAACATCTTCTTTGTTTGTTGTCTATTCTGGAAAACGTAGAGGTCAAAAAGCTACGGCTACCTCTCTTGCCTTTTGGCTAAAAAGCTTCATCCGTTTGGCATATGAGACTGCTGGACAGCAGCCTCCTGAAAGAATTACAGCTCACTCTACTAGAGCGGTGGCTTCCACATGGGCTTTTAAAAATGATGCTTCTGTTGAACAGATTTGTAAGGCTGTGACTTGGTCTTTGCTTCATACCTTTTCCAAATTTTACAAATTTGATACCTTTGCTTCTTCGGAGGATATTTTTGGGAGAAAAGTTCTTCAAGCAGTGGTGCCTTCTGTTTAACCATCTGTCTTGTCCCTCCCGTTCATCCGTGTCCAGTAGCTTTGGTATTGTATCCCACAAGTAAATGATGAATCCGTGGACTCGTCTTACCTTTATAGAAGAAAACTAAATTTATGCTTACCTGATAAATTGATTTCTTCTATGGTAAGACGAGTCCACGGCCCGCTCTGTCATTTTAAGACAGATTATATTTTTTTGATTTAAATTCAGTCACCTCTGCACCTTGTAGTTTCTCCTTTTTCTTCCTGTACCTTCGGTCGATATGACTGGGGGGTGGAGCTAAGGGAGGAGCTATATAGACAGCTCTGCTGTGGTGCTCTTTGCCACTTCCTGTAGGGAAGGATAATATCCCACAAGTAAAGGATGAATCCGTGGACTCGTCTTACCATAGAAGAAATCAATTTATCAGGTAAGCATAAATTTAGTTTTTAAATTGTTTTTTTATAAATTAAAAGAATATTTTATTTTAGGTTGAATGTATAAACATAGAATTTTTAAATGCATTTGTATTTGTTTTATATATATGTGATGAATTTGGGCAAGTTGTAACTATGCCTTTTATGTGTGCTCCACCAATCATGTCATTCAAGGACCTTTAAATAAAGACTGTTTCTGTTAACGATCAAATCACTCTTGAGAAAGCCGGTGTGTTACCGGCGAAACGAGTTAAGTTACTTTTGGTCCGTTCAAGCATCCGTAGGAGGAGTAACAGTGACGTCAACGAGTGGCTGCGTAAGCTTTACTGCAAGCCGGGAGTTTTTGAATTTGACTGGTTTAGACTGTTCGGACTACGCATGCACTGGCGGTTGATTGCTGCAAACACACTGAGTTCTCCTGTATACCTTTGGGGCTTGTTATTTTCTTCCATCTAGTAAGTGTTCAATTACTAGCATGTTGTGACTGCCCTTCAATAAATAGTACCTTGAATCGGGTATTGCGCTGTCTTCTTTTGTCGTCCTACAGCTTTTTATTTCTCTGTGGAGAAGAAACCCACTGATTTTTGCACAGCGGCATTCCCCTGGCTCAATACAGCCGACTCTTGGATTTAGGAAAGTTTCAGTCCAGCTCCAAGAATAACGGTGTACGGTATATAGCGCTGCCTTCTGTTGTGATAATATACAGTAAATGGGTTACAGACATATACAGTAAATAGGGTACTAACATATACAGTAAATATGTTACAAACATATACAGTAAGTGGGGTACAGACGTATACAGTACATATTGTACAAACTTATACAGTAAATATTGTACAAATGTATACACTAAATGGGGTACAGATGTATACAGTAAATATGGTACTAACATATACAGTAAATGGGGTACATACGTATACAGTAAATATTGTGCAAATGTATACAGTAAATGGGGTACAGACGTATACAGTAAATATGGTGCAAACGTATACAGTAAATGGGGTACAGACGTATACAGTAAATATGATACTAACATATACAGTAAATATGTTACAAACATATACAGTAAGTGGGGTACAGACGTATACAGTACATATTGTACAAACTTATACAGTAAATATTGTACAAATGTATACACTAAATGGGGTACAGATGTATACAGTAAATATGGTACAGACGTATACAGTAAATGGGATACAGGCGTATACAGTAAATATTGTGCAAATGTATACAGTAAATGGGGTACAGACGTATACAGTAAATATGGTGCAAACGTATACAGTAAATGGGGTACAGACGTATACAGTAAATATGATACTAACATATACAGTAAATATGTTACAAACATATACAGTAAATGGGGTACAGACGTATACAATACATATTGTACAAACGTATACAGTAAATGGGGTACAGACGTATACAGTAAATATGGTACAGACTTATACAGTAAATATTGTACAAACGTATACAGTAAATGGGGTACAGACGTATACAGTAAATATGGTACAGACGTATACAGTAAATATTGTACAATCGTATACAGTAAATGGGGTACAGACATATACAGTAAATGGGGTACAGACGTATACAGTAAATATGGTATAGACGTATACAGTAAATATTGTACAAACGTATACAGTAAATGGGGTACAGACGTATACAGTAAATATGGTACTAACATATACAGTAAATGGGGTACAGACGTATACAGTAAATATTATACAAACGTATACAGTAAATGGGGTACAGACGTGTAGAGTAAATATGTTACAAATTTATACAGTAAATGGAGTACAGATGTATACTGTAAATGGGGTACAGAGGTATACAGTAAATGGGGTACAGAGTTATACAGTAAATGTGGTACAATAGTATACAGTAAATGGGGTACAGATGTATACAGTAAATGGAGTACAGACGTATACAGTAAATGGGGTACAGACTTATACAGTAAATGGGGTACAGACGTATACAGTAAATATGGTACTAACATATACAGTATGTTACAAACGTATACAGTAAATGGGGTACAGACGTATACAGTAAATATGGTACAGACTTATACAGTAAATATTGTACAAACGTATACAGTAAATGGGGTACAGACCTATACAGTAAATATGGTACAGACGTATACAGTAAATATGGTACAGACTTATACAGTAAATATTGTACAAACGTATACAGTAAATGGGGTACAGACCTATACAGTAAATATGGTACAGACGTATACAGTAAATATTGTACAATCGTATACAGTAAATGGATTCCAGACGTATACAGTAAATGGGGTACAGACATATACAGTAAATGGGGTACAGACGTATACAGTAAATATGGTATAGACGTATACAGTAAATATTGTACAAACGTATACAGTAAATGGGGTACAGACGTATACAGTAAATATGGTACTAACATATACAGTTAATGGGGTACAGACGTATACAGTAAATATTATACAAACGTATACAGTAAATGGAGTACAGACGTGTAGAGTAAATATGTTACAAACTTATACAGTAAATGGGGTACAGATGTATACAGTAAATGGGGTACAGACGTATACAGTAAATGGGGTACAGACTTATACAGTAAATGTGGTACAAACGTACACAGTAAATGGGGTACAGATGTATACAGTAAATGGGGTACAGACGTATACAGTAAATGGGGTACAGACTTATACAGTAAATGGGGTACAGACTTATACAGTAAATGTGGTACAAATGTATACAGTAAATGGGGTACAGACGTATACAGTAAATGGGGTACAGACGTATACAGTAAATGGGGTACAGACTTATACAGTAAATCGGGTACAGACTTATACAGTAAATATTGTACAAACTTATACAGTAAATAGGCTACAGACATATACAGTAAATGGGGTACAGACGTATACAGTAAATATGGTACTAAAATATACAGTAAATATGTTACAAACGTATACAGTAAATGGGGTACAGACGTATACAGTAAATATTGTACAAACGTATACAGTAAATGGGGTACAGACGTGTAGAGTAAATATGTTACGAACTTATACAGTAAATGGGGTACAGATGTATACAGTAAATATGGTACTAACATATACAGTAAATGGGGTACAGACGTATACAGTAAATGTGGTACAAACGTATACAGTGAATGGGGTACAGACTTATACAGTAAATATGGTACTAACATATACAGTAAATGGGGTACAGACGTATACAGTAAATGTTGTACAGATATATACAGTAAATATGGTACAAACATATACAGTAAATGGGGTACAGACGTATACAGTAAATATAGTACAGACTTATACAGTAAATATGTTACTAACATATACAGTAAATGGGGTACAGACGTATACAGTAAATATAGTACAGACTTATACAGTAAATATTGTAAAAATTTATACAGTAAATGGGGTACAGACGTATACAGTAAATATGGTACAAGACTTATACAGTAAATGTGGTACAGACGTATACAGCAAATGTGGTACAAGTCTTATACAGTAAATATTGTACAAACGTATACAGTAAATATGGTACAGACTTATACAGTAAAAATGGTACAAATGTATACAAGTAAATGGGGTACAGACGTATACAGTAAATATGGTACAGACGTATACAGTAAATATTGTACAAAAGTATACAGTAAATGGGGTACAGACGTGTACAGTAAATATGGTACTGTACTAACGTATACAGTAAATGGGGTACAGACGTATACAGTAAATATGGTACAGACGTATATAGTAAATATTGTACAAACGTATACAGTAAATGGGGTACAGACGTATATTGTAAATGGTGTATAGACATATACAGTAAATGGGGTACATACGTATACAGTAAATATTGTACAAACGTATACAGTAAATATGGTACAAACGTATACAGTAAATATTGTACAGACGTATACAGTAAATGGGGTACAGACGTATACTGTAAATATGGTACTAACATATACAGTAAATATGTTACAATCATATACAGTAAATGGGGTACAGACGTATACAGTAAATATGGTACAAACGTATATAGTAAATGGGGTACAGACGTATACAGTAAATATGGTACAAACTTATACAGTAAATATTGTACAAACGTATACAGTAAATGGGGTACAGACGTATACAGTAAATATGGTACTAACGTATACAGTAAATGGGGTACAGACGTATACAGTAAATATGGTACAGACGTATATAGTAAATATTGTACAAACGTATACAGTAAAAGGGGTAGAGACGTATATTGTAAATGGTGTATAGACATATACAGTAAAGGGGGTACAGATGTATGCAGTAAATATGGTACTAACATATACAGTAAATGGGGTACATACGTATACAGTAAATATTGTACAAATGTATACAGTAAATATGGTACAAACGTATACAGTAAATATTGTACAGACGTATACAGTAAATGGGGTACAGACGTATACTGTAAATATGGTACTAACATATACAGTAAATATGTTACAATCATATACAGTAAATGGGGTACAGACGTATACAGTAAATATGGTACAAACGTATATAGTAAATGGGGTACAGACGTATACAGTAAATATGGTACAGACTTATACAGTAAATATTGTACAAACGTATACAGTAAATGGGGTACAGACGTATACAGTAAATATGGTACTTTGCTCTGTATGAACTGTGGTAAGGAAAACTTACACAGTGCAGCCAGAGAACAGCTCTATTTGAAGAGAACAGCCTAATGTGGAGCAGCGATTAAAAGTTCAATGAACAGTTACTGCAAGTGTCCTGTTCTTTATGCAGACCTGCTGCATTTTCTGTGATGACATCTCAGATCACTATATGTTCTGCCTTGGGGACAATCATATACAGTAAATGGGGTACAGACATATACAGTAAATATGGTACTGACATACAGTTAATGGGGTACAGACGTATACAGTAAATATGGTACAAAAGTATCCAGTAAATGGGGTACAGACGTATACAGTAAATATTGTACAAATGTATACAGTAAATGGGGTACAGACGTATACAGTAAATGAGGTACAGACCTATACAGTAAAAATTGTACAAACGTATACGGTAAATGGGGTACAGACATATACAGTAAATATAGTGCAGACGTATACAGTAAATTTGGTACAAATGTATACAGTAAATGGTGTACAGACGTATACAGTAAATGAGGTACAGACGTATACAATAAATATAGTACAGACGTATACAGTAAATTTGGTACGAATGTATACAGTAAATGGGGTACAAATGTATACAGTAAATGGGGTACAAATGTATACAGTAAATGGGGTACAAATGCATACAGTAAATGGTGTACAGACGTATACAGTAAATGAGGTACAGACGTATACAGTAAATATGGTAGTGTTTGTACTGTATACAAGTCTGCTACACTATGTTTTGGGTGCGCACCCCTCCCCTGGAATACAAGCAGTTAGAGAAAATTATCTGATTTTACACTTTCTGAAACCTGCTGCTATTTTCTTCATCTAAATTCTATACAGCTCTTCATTATGCCTCATAAAGAGTACAGCAGTAATGTCTAGTTAAAATCTCACAACTATGTTAGGTTACAACAAGAAAATTCTCTGTTATAGCATTTTCTCATTGCATATAACTGTGTGTGTATCCCTGCAAAGCGGTTAAGCACATAGTTGAAGTCAGCTTATATATGACAATACATTGCTGATTTTGAGCTCAACGCCTGCCAGTGAGTTAGTCAGAAAAGGCATATTTGTGTATCCGCGAGTCACCAGCCATGTCTTTTTCTGGAGCTGATGTTTATCTGTGTGTTGCAGCAATAGTAATCTAATGCATTAGAGCATTTTCAAATTGTACTTTTAGTTTGATACATAATTTGGGACAATGCCCCTCCTCAAGTTTAAAAACAAAACCCCACTCAAATCTTCATATTTTGTATAACAGTATCCAAAAACCTACTGTACATCTGCTGGTTGATATTAGGAAATCTAACCTTATTGTAGTATTGGGAGCTGTTGTGCTCCCTCTAGTGGTATGACTGTAGAATACAGAGAGGGAGACCTGACAGTTCCTCTAGTTTGCTTTTTCACAAATTTATACAATCCGCTGACAATACCAGAGGAACTGACCTGTGGGCCCCTAAGGGTTAAAGGCCTATTTGATCACTCCCCAGTCTAAGACTTACCAACTTATACTAATAAATAAATGAGACTGACACACTTTCTTGTGAGTATAAAAAACCAGGCCGTCACGGCCAACTTTATTAAATACAATTCAGTAACTCAAGCAGACAAGCCCAACTTATGGCGACATTAGGGTTGCCACCTCAGCCATGTTTTCCTGGACACTTATGAGTTACACATGCTGCAGGGTGTGCAGGGAGGAACGTGTATTGTGTTTCTAGACAGCACTATTCATATTCCTCCCTGCACACCCTGCAGCATGTATAACTTATAAGTGTTCTGTATTTTAAGGGACAGGTGGCAACCCTAGGCGGCATATTTACATATCTAAAGTAAACCCAGAACAACAAGAGGACAGCGGCTTTCGGCCTACTGCAGAGGGCCCTCTGCTTTTGGTAAGAACATGATAATCAGGGATTTTCACAGAACTTCTGGCCTACCTACACAGGGGGGAAGGGCACACAGGGGGACCTGTGGGGGACCGCCCCTCCCGTCAACCTGGCCATGACTCTCCCTGTTCTCAATTCCTTTTTTCGCACCTAGCCGCTGCCTCTCGCCATAAGGGTGCTGTACTTCTCCAACATAAGGCTTGGTGTCCACCAGCCGCTAAGACCGGCTAGTCAACAAGGGAGGTACCTATATTAAATTAATGGTCTTACATGAATGGCTTTGATTAAAACCTTTCCGGGTGGCCATTAATGACCTATTTGTTCATAAACTATCATTTATTTATTATTATAATTTATTTTTTTTATTTTTTTTGCCGCAAAAACAAAAAGGGGGAAGGAGGGAGGGAGGGAAAACGTTCAGCTCAGGATCACAAGAAGAAGAGGCTGGAAAAAGCACTGCATGCACTTTTTAAGGTAGGAAGCCTCCCACAAATCTGCAACACTGTTGCTACCTATGCACCACCTATTTTCCTGTCCCTTTCCCTAATGCCTAAACCCTTAGCACGTTACAGGCCCATTTAGGTCCCTACACTAACTTAAGGGTTAAAGGCCTATTTGGTCACTCCCCAGTCTAAGACTTACCAACTTATACTAATAAATAAATGAGACTGACACACTTTCTTGTGGGTATAAAAAACCAGGCCGTCACGGCCACCTTTATTAAATACAATTCAGTAACTCAAGCTGACAAGCCCAACTTATGGCAGCATATTTACATATCTAAAGTAAACCCAGAACAACAAGAGGACAGCGGCTTTCGGCCTACTGCAGAGGGCTCTCTGCTTTCGGTAAGAACATGATAATCAGGGATTTTCAGAGAACTTCGGGCACAAAGGGGGACCTGTGGGGGACCGCCCCTCCCGTCAGCCTGGCCTGTTCTCAATTCCTTTTTTCGCACCTAGACGCTGCCTCTCCCCACCAGAGATCTACGTCTCACCGCCAACCTCTAACTTACAGGAAGAACCAAATACTAACCCAGCCTATTATTCATAGCAGGGTGCTAAGCACTATTCTAAAATCCTGCAAATATATATCTAGACCCGTATTAGATAGATGGACCCTATCAGGTCTATATAAAAATTCTTTGTCAGCCCTTATGGATTCGTGTTTAACCACGAATCCACCCTCTACCGTGACGGCCTTTCCTAATTCTCTATTGATACTTTTGCGCACCCTATACGCAGCACTAGCAGACGACATATGTCGTTAATGGCCTCGAGATATTATATTCGACCAACCTATACGGACCCCTTGAAAGGCTGAATGTATCCATTTAATGTCAGCTTTCATAATGTTAACCAATTCGAGAACTGGCAAAGCTCCCATATCATTTCCTCCTAGATGCAGGATAATGATTTGTGGTTTCCCCCACCTATTTCTGGCATCTGAAAGGAACCCTGGTAATTGAGGTCAAACCATTCCCCTGCTTCCCAACCACCTTATGGACTTATGTTCTGGATTAAAACCTAAGTTTTGACCCCCTGGGAGGGATATAGCTTGAATGGAAGCCCAATGTACAAAGGAATGTCCCACGATCCAAATCCTGGTAGGACCACGAACCATACCTGCAACGAAATACAAGTTAACAACTGGAAACAATAGTTAGTCACACTATAAAACTTCAGGGCGCACATACATTTTATATTTGTTGGAACGCCAGCAACCCAGGCATCTAATAACGTCTTCTGATGATCCCTGCATCGCTGCTGACGTTGCCGGTGATTCTGGTAATATCAAAGCCCGTCTGGGTCGCCGCGCATGACAACAACTTACGAAACTGGAATTTTGATAATGCCGTCCCATCCTGGTGTATTAATAGCGTGCCCGGCTTATCCGGCCGTATGGTTAGGAAAAAGGTCAAGTTTTTAACTGGGCAACCTAACTTCCCTGGATTTTGCGCCAATGTTAGCCAAACTCCTCTGGCATCCTGGTCTGTTTTTGACCGAGGTATGAATAGCAGAACTGCGTTGTCCGTTAGCTTAATATGCTCCCTAAGAATACCCTGTTCTAAATTATTTTTAGAGTTAGACACCAGCTCACCTATTCTCAATGCTGCTGCAAAAGCTAAGGCAAATGCTAAAGTAAACAGTGACGTCTCGTAGGACGAAGTACAAATATTGGGTAACACAGAGACTAGCTGCTCAAGCCGGTCCCCTGTTATAGGCTCCCTAATATATTTTTTGGGTACTTGTTCCCTGCCCCAGCCTTTAATAATTTGCCTAATTAGAAAGGAAGATGTGGGGTCAGGCAAGGACAGAATTTTAAAGAAAAATGACAAGGCTGACAAGCGAATTTGTACTGTACTCTTGGTGCAGTTAACCTTTCGTAAACTCACCAACTATGCTCCTAACAGATCCTTTGACCCATGAGTGGCTTCTGCTCCATGGGCCTGACAAAATTGCTCCCAATCTTGCCAATACTTACAATATGACTGCCAAGTAGTTGGTGCCAATGAAGAGCAAACTAGGGGCAGGAGGGCGACCCAGGCTGGAGAAGCTGCCAAAGAAAATAAGGACATAACAAGCCTTGCGTTGCCACATGAGGCGCCAATTTCCTAAATGTCTCCCAATCACCTTGTGACAAAGCATCCGCTAATGTATTATTAACACCTGGGATGTGCCTAGCCTGGAAGTGAATGTTGAGTTGTAGACAGCGCAATACTAAGTGTCTCAGCAAAGTTACCACCCAATGTGATGAGGCAGATAAGCCGTTGATTGCGTGAACAACACTCACATTGTCTGTCCAAAAGACAACACATTTATTCCTAAATCTAGTGCCCCATAACTCAACAGCTAGGACTATTGGGAAGAGTTCTAATAAAGTCATGTTCCTGATTAATGGCCTATCCTTCCATGTGTGCGGCCAGGACCCTTCGCTCCACTCCCCTTGGAAGTATGCCCCATAACCACAAGACCCTGCAGCATTTGTAACTAAATGCAAAATTTGGTTTGGAATTGGATCTGAGCGCCAATAACAGATTCCATTAAAATCCTGCAGAAAAATGCACCATACTTTCAAGTCATTGAGTAAACTTTTAAACATGATAATTTTGTCATTATGCCTACTTTTTCCACCTAGCTTGGCTTCTAATCGCCTATTAAATACCCTTCCCATGGGAATGACCCGGCATGCAAAGTTTAATAGCCCGAGAAGAGATTGCAAACCTCTCAGCGTTATGAAAGTAGAGTGCATGGCTTGTTCCACTGCTAATGACATTGCTCGAACTTTATCTAAAGGAAGCCTACACTGCATGTTCACTGTGTCTATCTCAATACCTAAAAAGGTTAAACAAGTACATGGCCCTTCAGTCTTTTCGCTTGCCAAAGGTACGCCTAAGGATTACATTATCATAGACATACTGGACATTATCCGCTTATATTTGTCTGACTGTTTTTCACCAATAACTAAGAAGTCATCAAGATAATGTGCTATGTTATCGTAACCTACACTATGGGCGACCACCAAATGTAAGAATGTACTAAAACATTCAAAATAAGAGCAAGATATTGCACAACCCATAGGCAGACAGTGAACTACATAGAATCCTTCTTGAAATTTGAAACCTATCAGGTAAAATGAATCTGGGTGTAATGGAAGCAGTCTAAATGCTGACTCTATGTCCAACTTTCCTAATAACGCCCCTTTGCCAGACTCTCGAATTAGCTGCAAAGCTCCGTCAAAAGACTGGTTCTTGACTGAGCTCAATTGAGGATCAATGGCAACATTTACTGATCTTCCTTTTGGATAAGATAAGTGGTGAATCATGCAATATTTACCTGGCTCCTTTTTGGGGACCACCCCTACGGGTGAAATGATTAAATTGGGAATGGGAGGTGACTTAAAAGGACCCACCACTCTCCCTAAATCTAATTCTTTTCAAATTTTTGACTGCACTACATCTGGATACAAATAAGCTGATTTAAGATTGCGGTAGCAGGCCGACCCCAATACACCCTCTTCAACTGGTATTCTAAAACCCTCAGAAAACCCCGTCCTTAAGAGGTGCGCGGCTTGTTGATCAGGGTATGCCCTTAACCATGGCTCAAGGGCGAGGGCCAGGATTGGCGTTGGCGCACTTTGTTTGAGAAGGTTCAGCTGATCTGTCAGCTCCAGCCTCCCTTTTTCTACTGCAGTCATCTCCTGGGTGTAATCCACCACAGTGTTTGCAGATATGCCTGAAAAGGCATGCTGCACCCTTTTCACACCACCTCTCCTGATATAGCCAGCATTCCCTACCTTTCTTTATATTTCTAGGCGTCTAAAAGGAATTGGGCCTATTTAGGGAAAAAGGGGAAGAAGGGCGCTCTGGGCCCATTCTAGCCTATAGTTACATGTCCGTAGTATCGAACGTTAAAGCTGGGTTTCCTGCCATTTTCATCCGGTATTCCGAATCGTAATCCCGCCAAGCTCCCTCCTTATACTTTTTAAATATCCAATGAATCGTGTCCGTGTATTTAATAATAGCTTCTGCCTGTGTGGGATATTTGGCTAGATAGCATGTCGAGAATACCCTGAAACATTGAAGCCATTCTTCAAATGACTCTGGCCTTTTTACCCGTTTTGATCCTAAACCCTCTACTCTCCTCTGCTTTTTCCTGTATGCCTCAATTGATAGTTCAAAAACATTCACGTACTTTCCTTGCTGTATTTTACGTACAGTTTTTGGTTTAAGGTGTTCGTGTAGTGAATGTATAGGGCATGGATAGGAATCCCCATGTAAAGCCAATTTCCTATTAGAAGCTACCAGGTGCGAGGTCCCTATAACGTTCTGTACTGTCTCAGGTTGTGTTAAAGTTACAGTGGGATTAATGGTACTGGTGTTGTGCTTATTTACCTTTTTTAATGAATTTAGGTCATGCAAAACTTTCTTAACCATTTTAAACATTTTTTTCTGACCTTGTCCCATATTGCCAACCGATGTGTCACTGTCAGTATTCGACTCGGTTGAAGACATGTCAGATGCATTATCTCTTAAATGACAAAAAGCAGACTTACCCAATTGCTGTGATGCAGCTGACGTACCCTGAGTCTCTGTCCTGCCACTGGTTGTAGCATTATCTCCACCACTACTAACGGTTGCAGGAGCCTGAGTAATAGGTTGGTGTTTGCTCTGTGAAGCTGTCCCCGCCATTTCTTTCAAATGCTCCCCAACTTTGACAGCTTCCTGTAATAGAGATAAAATATCGCGAGCACCAGAGGTAGGATCTGTAGAAGGCCTAAGTACAGCACCCAAACTATCACTAGCCACATCATTAGCAGAAACAACAGTTGCATTTAATACCTGAGATGGCATGACACCTTGCCCAGCACAAGCATCCTGGATCCCACACACACTGCATCCAGACACTAAACCTGCCCTGTTGCTTGGTGAAATAGCTTGCCTAACATGTTCCCTTACTGATGTTGTTATGGCAGCATCCCCAATTGCATTTGTGGAACCCCTTACATTATCCGGTAAGTTAACATGCAACGCATTCTCATTTGCGCTCATCGAAACATTAACACGGCGAATGACGGTTCCTTTAAGGGACATCATCCAAGATGGCGTCCCTCGAATTCCCATTGGCTGATAGGATTCTATCAGCCAATCGGAATTAAGGTAAGAAAAATCTGATTGGCTGATTCAGATTGTAGTTCAATCTGATTGGCTGATTCAATCAGCCAATCGGATTGACCTTGCATTCTATTGGCTGTTCCGATCAGCCAATAGACCGTCATTCGTCGTTAGTCCGTCGGTTGAAGAGGATGGCTCCGCGTCGGCTGGCTGGAAGATGGCTCCGCTCCACTCCGGATGGATGAAGATAGAAGATCCCGCTTGGATGAAGACTTTTACCGGATGGAGGACATCTTCTTGCTCCGCTTGGATGAAGACTTCAGCTCGGCTGAGTGAAGACGACTGAAGGTAGGGAGATCTTCAGGGGGTTATTGTTTATTTAAGAGGGGTTTGGGTGGGTTAGAGTAGGGGTATGTGGGTTGTGGGTTTTAATGTTGGGGGGGGTATTGTATTTTTATTTACAGGTAAAAGAGCTGATTACTTTTTAATTTAGAATAGGGTAGGGCATTTTATTATTTTGGGGGGCTTTTTTGTTTTATTAGGGGGCTTAAATTAGGTGTAATTAGTTTAACTTCTTGTATTTTTTTTTATTTTCTGTAATTTAGTGTTTTTTTTTGTATTATAGATTAGTTTATTTAATTGTATTTTAGTTTAGCTAATGGTAATTTTGTAATTATTTTAACTAGGTAGCTATTAAATAAATACAAAGTTGCCTGTAAAATAAATATAAATCCTAAAATAGCTACAATGTAACTAATAGTTATATTGTGGCTATATTAGGGTTTATTTTATAGGTAAGTATTTTTAAATAGGAAAAATGTATTTAATGATAGTAAATGTATTTAGATTAATTTAAATGATATTTAAGTTAGGGGGGGTGTTAGGGTTAGGGTTAGACTTAGGTTTAGGGGTTAATAAATTTATTATAGTAGTGGCGACGTTGCGGGCGGGAGATAAGGGGTTAATATTTGTAGGTAGGTGGCGACGATGTTAGGGAGGGCAGATTAGGGGTTAATACTATTTATTATAGTGTTTGCGAGGCGGGAGTGCGGTGGTTTAGGGGTTAATACATTTTTTATAGTGGCGGTGAGGTCCGGTCGGCAGATTAAGGGTTAATAAGTGTATGTAGGTGGCGGCGACGTTGGGAGGGCAAATTAGGGGTTAATAAATATAATGTAGGTGTCGGCTATGTTAGGGGCAGCAGATTAGGGGTTCATAGCTATAATGTAGGTGGCGGTGATGTCCGGTTGGAAGATTAGGGGTTAAAAAAATGTATTACAGGGTTGGCGATGTGGGGGGGGGGCCCGGTTTAGGGGTTCATAGGTAGTTTATGGGTGTTAGTGTACTTTATAGCACAGTAGTTAAGAGCTTTATGTTCCTGCGTTAGCGCATAAAGCTCTTAACTACTGACTTTTTTTTTGACGGTAGGAGTCTTGTTGGTAGAGGCTCTACCGCTTACTTCTTCCAAGACTCCAAATACCAGCGTTAGGCAAATCCCATTGAAAAGATAGGATACACAATTGACGTAAGGGGATCTGCGGTAGCCTGGAGTCGCGGAAAGAAAGTGAGCGGTAGACCCTTTCCTGCCTGACTCTAAATACCAGCGGGCGGTAAAAAGCAGTGTTAGGACCCCTTAACGCTGCTTTTGACGGCTAACGCCAAACTCTAAATCTAGCCGTATGTTTGCTGGCTGCAGTGTAATGTTATGCAGTCACTGTTTTCACTTGAGGGTCTGAGATATCAGAAATCATTTCCTTTTAATAGTACTTAGTCTAGTGCTCACGCTGTGCATTAGAAGTACTTTGCTGACACCTAGTGGCATTTATAAATATGCCACCTGTTGTTATAGGATATTTATTTTAACCAAGGGCTTAGTGTGAGCAGCAATGCTGTTTTCCTCCCTTCTTTTTTCTGCGTTGCCAAATAAGTCAGCATTGTCTTTTGGAAACATACATGGTCCCTGTAGCCTACCAGTGTTTTTGTACAGTGCCCAGTAAGGGGTCCTAGTGATCCATAGGGGATAAATATCTGGTGATCTGGCTAGTAGTAATGTCTGTTTATCTCAGACATTCTCAGGGCTTCTCCATCCCTTTGTTTATTATTGTGCCCTTGGATGGTAATTTAGTTTTCTTTACCATGGTTAATAGCTGCAGGTAGCTGGCAGTTAAATTTGGGGGTTAACCCTTAGATGGGGGCTCTTTATATATACAAGCAAAGTCCAGAACACACAGCTGGCAAAGTGTCTATAGTGTATCCAGAAAAAAGCAGGCAGCACAGGGAGCTTTGGTAAAAAAAAGCCTTTTAATCCACCAACGTATAAACAAGAGGGCCTTAACCCATAACGTTTTGGTTCTGATGTGAACCTTTTTCAAATGGAGCCCATGGAAGACATAAAAAACCCACACATAAACCCACCTTATATACCCAGTGAAGGTACAAACTGTGAATAGTTACCCTGATACCAGCCCTCCCGCTCTGCTGCCGACCTCCCACCACGCTGCCAACACTCCATGCGTCTATGCGCATATTGATGACGTCATACGCCACAGCCGGCCCGAAGCGAGCTGTGAAAAGGATGTCATGGTAACGGTAAACAGACCGTTCAAAACAAAGCAGTGTGGGAGAAAAAGCGGCCAGCTGGGAAGTGTACACCACAAAAACTGTGTACAAGGACATTACATCTAAGTAATAACATACAAATATAAAAACACAATTATCTATATATGCAAAAAAATTCTATGCGCTAAGTGACAACCCTGATATACAGGGAAAAACAACAACTTAGATTCAGCTAAACAGTGGTGCTACATTTATGGGTGTAGTAAATTACTCTAAAACAGGCACACGTTTGTTAGTGTGTCAATAAGAGACCAATCTATACACCTTTGGTATCAATGGAGAACTACACCTAATGCATACACATATTATTCTATAGGTGCCATCCATGCCCATGGAGTTGGTAGAAACTTATTTGTTTATGGTCCCATGGAGGAGATTCCCGTAAGAGATTAATTTGTAACAACATCCAAAACCGATTATCGTGTTCAGGCCCTTAGGGGTAACGGTATTAAGATCAAAGATCCACCTTGCCTCCAATCGTAATAGAGGCAACGCTCTACCCCCCCCCCCCACGTCTCAAACGTGGAACATGATCAATGAGTATTACTTTTAGCATGGATACCGAATGTCCTGCTTGTAAGAAATGTCTTGCGACTGGTTGATCGGAGCTACCCTTGTTGATGGCTTGGCGTATAGCAGATTTATGATGATCCACTATCAAGGATAATTGGAAAATTGTGGCTAAGGATCTATAAGAGGTCTAAAAACCTACAAGATCTTTTGGCCTTGAATGACCCCGTGCACTGTTATGAACATCGAACTTGGTTACTAAAAGCAAAATTGGGTTGCTACAGATGCGGCAACTGTGTCACCTGTAACAATATGGTGACCTGTAACAGTTTCCATTACCCACATACTAATAAGCGATTCAAGATTCAACATAGATTAACATGCACATTGGATTCCGTAGTCTACGCAATCATCTGTCCGTGTTCCTTATATTATATTGGAAAAACGGTGACAACCTTCAGAGATCGGCTAGCGAATCATAAATCTGCTATACGCCAGGCCATCAACAAGGGTAGCTCCGATCAACCAGTCGCAAGACATTTCTTACAAGCAGGACATTCGGTATCCATGCTAAAAGTAATACTCATTGATCATGTTCCACGTTTAAAACGTGAGGGGGATAGAGCGTTGGCTCTATTACGATTGGAGGCAAGGTGGATCTTTGATCTTAATACCGTTACCCCTAAGGGCCTGAACACGATGATAGATTTCAGATGTTGTTACAAATGAATCTCTTACAGGAATCTCCTCCATGGGACCATAAACAAATAAGTTTCTACCAACTCCATGGGCATGCTTGTTACCTATAGAATAATATGTGTGTGCATTAGGTGTAGTTCTCCATTGATACCAAAAGTGTATAGATTGGTCTCTTATTGACACACTAACAAACGTGTGCCTGTTTTAGAGTAATTTACTACACCCATAAATGTAGCACCACTGTTTAGCTGAATCTAAGTTGTTGTTTTTCCCTGTTTATCAGGGTTGTCACTTAGCGCATAGTATTTTTTTGCATATATAGATAATTGTGTTTTTATATTTGTATGTTATTACTTAGATGTAATGTCCTTGTACACAGTTTTTGTGGTGTACACTTCCCAGCTGGCCGCTGTTTCTCCCACACTGCTTTTGTCTGTTTACCGTTACCATGACATCCTTCTCACAGCTCGCTTCGGCCGGCTGTGGCGAATGACGTCATCAGTATGCGCATAGACGCATGGAGTGTTGGCAGCGTGGTGGGAGGTCGGCAGCAGAGCGGGAAGACCGGTATCAGGGTAACTATTCACAGTTTGTACCTTCACTGGGTATATAAGGTGGGTTTATGTGTGGGTTTTTTATGTCTTCCATGGGCTCCATTTGAAAAAGGTTCACATCAGAACCGAAACGTTATGGGTTAAGGCCCTCTTGTTTATACGTTGGTGGATTAAAAGGCTTTTTTACCAAGCTCCCTGTGCTGCCTGCTTTTTTCTGGATACACTATACACACTTTGCCAGCTGTGTGTTCTTGACTTTGCTTCTATTTAAAATTTACTGCAGTGCACCAGGATAGATATATATATATATATATATATATATATATATATATATATATATATATATATATATATATATATATATATGACATCTTTTGTTTTATCTGAATATTACACCAGGTACTTGTTTTAATAATAGGTACTCATTCGGTACCTATAATTAAGTATGCTGAACCCCTGCTACCTTGGGGTGATTTTAATAGCCCATCACAGTTTAACTTATTTATATATGTTTTTATATAGAAGTGTGTGTATATATATATATATATATATATATATGTATAGTATATATAGAGTGGTCTCTTCTCCTGAAGGTTTTCCGAGCTATCGCTCAGGTGGGGGGGTTTTGGCGATTGACATCATGGCTCTTGTCTCTATGCCAATCTACTCTCATACGGGTCGAAATCGAGAGCCTCAGGCAGTGTTGGTAATGTCTTAGAGGTTCCATGGAGGTTCAAGCTCATATTCTGTTAACCTCTGTTTACTCTTCCTTCTCGAGTCATCACCCTCATCAAACATGAGCAAGCTTCTGTGACTCTTATAGCTCCATCTTGGCCTCACAGTACCAGGTTAGCAGATCTTGTGAGGATGTCTTTCCCTCTTCTTAGTACAGGAAAGGACCTTGAAGTAGATCTAGATTCTCTGAGGCTGACTGTGGGGAGATGGTCGCCTAGTCCTAGACAGTGTTCCCTGATACCCTCATATAATCTAGTAAGACAGTCTCTCCTCGTTTTTCCACAAGGTGTGGCGTACCTATCAGACCTGGTGTGAGGAACGAGACTTCCCTAGGCTCAAGGTGAGGGTTCCTCGGATCTGTTGTTTCTCTAAGAGGATTTGGAGAAGGGGCTGTCGGACAGTTCCCTCAGTATCAGATCTCGGCTTTTTCTTTATACTACATAAGAGATTGACTAATCTTCCCGATGGGTAGTCCTTTGTTCAGGCTCTGGTTATATTTCAGGCCTGTGTTAAATCCTGTTTCTCCGTCTTGGAGCCTTTTTCTTGTTCTTCGTGTTCTGCAGCAGGCTCCATTTGATCCTATGCATTCTGTGATCTTAAGCTTTTATCCTAGAAGGTTTTGTTTTTGTAGGCTATCGCCTCTGCTCCCAGATTTTCTGAGAATTCTGCCTTACAGGGTGACCCCCCTTACCTTGTGTTCCATGCTGATAAGGCGGTGTTACGTAGCAAATAGGGTTTCCTACCTAGGATGATCTTGTATCGCAACATCAATTAGGGATTGTTGTTTCTTTTGTTTCTTATTCGAAGGAACTTTTGTTCCACAGACTGGATGTGGTATGTGCCTTAAGATCTTCAAACATCCAAGGATTTCTAACCTTCTTCATCCTTGTTTGTGTTATATGCCGGTATATGCAGGGCCAGAAGGCTTCTGCGACTTCCCTATCTTTCTGGCTGAGAGGATCATCCGTTTGGCCTATGAGAAGGCCGGTCAACAGCCTCCTGGGAGGATTATGGCTCATTCCACTAGAGCAATTTCTTCTTCCTGGGCTTTTAGGAACAAAGCTTTTGTGGATCAGAATTGTAAGGCAGCTACATTGTCCTCTTTCCTTACTTTTTTTAATTTGATATTGATGTTTTTGCTTCAGCTGAAGCTGCTTTTGGGAGATAGGTGTTGCAAGTGGTGGTGCCTTCAGATTAGGGACCGCCTATTCAATTTGCCCTCCCGTTTTTCATTCCCTGTCCTCTATAGCTTGGGTATGGGTTCCCAACAGTAATGAATGACGTTGTGGACTCTCCCTGCCTTTGGAAAGAAAGCAACATTTATGCTTACCAGATAAATTCCATTCTTTCCTGGCAGGGAGATGCCACGATCCCGCCCAAAGTATTTGGTGGAATCCTTTTCTTGTCTTTTGGCACCTCTATCCCTTAATGTTTCTCCTGTTTTTCCTCGTTCCCTTGGCCGAATGACTGGGGGTATGGGGGAAGTGGGAGGGATATTTATGGCCTTTGGCTGGGGTGTCTTTGCCTCCTCCTGGTGGCCAGTTGATATTCCCAACAGTAATGAATGAAGTTGTGAACTCTCCTGCCAGGAAAGAAATGAATTAATCTATCTTAAGCACAAATTATTTATTTTTCTTCTTAAACGGGAAGAGTCCACAGCTGCATTCATTACTTTTGGGATTTCAGAACCTGGCCACTAGGAGGAGGCAAAGACACCCCAGCCAAAGGCTTAAATCCCTTCCCCACGTCCCTCATCCCCCAGTCATTCTTTGCCTTTCGTCACAGGAGGTTGGCAGAGAAGTGTCAGAAGTTGAAGATAGTCTCTTATGGAGGGTAGTACTCTTCAAAATGGGACTGGAGTTTTAAGTAATCCTGTCAGCCTCTCAGTGAGAGCATGGATGAAAGTTAGAGTCCGGAGATGCAGGGAGTGTCGTCTCTGCGAAACCATCCCGACTCATGATAACAGCTCCTTGGCAATCAGCGTTGAAGAGTTTCGCTGCCTTCCTTTATTCTCTCAAGTCCATGTCAGAAGCGATGCTACTATCTGTCACACTTAAAGGGCAGTGTTCCTGTTCCACGGCGTTGATTCCAGTAAGATCGTTTAATTTTATTTCAATATGGGAATGTAATGTTAACGAAAGAAGTCAGGGTCCCAGTGGGACTCTTTTTATCTTATGGAATCAAGGGTTAATATCTCCTGTGAGGGGTTATTGAACAGGGGGACTTTAATTATGTTTGTTATGTGATTCTGTCTTCTAATGTGTAGTGATGCTTGGGCTCAGGGCTATTTGGAACATAACGGCCTATCATCAGACTGAGTGGTCCTTTTGGACCGGCGCAGGCTTTTTTTGCTAAGCTTACACGGTGCACCACGTGACCTGGTGTGGTCACGTATTTCCATTACCGTACTTTGACCGAGTAACGACGAAGTGAGTCTGTTCGTTGGCAGTCTGGTTCACAGGAGGTGGTGAGTGCCCCAGTCATCGGGGGTGTAAGGTGCCGTTTAGCTTTTGTCCGTATTTGCAATTTTCAAGTTATGGAGGATTTAATTTTTTAGAGACGGACATCTCCGATTCTGAGTATACGTCTTGTGAGGAGTATGAAATGGCCCATCAGTTATGTTCCGATTGCCGTACTAGAGTACTCTCTTCCCCTGATTCAGGGAGTGTAGAGTGCATTAAGCCATCCATGTCCAGTGAGGCGCGTGCCCCAGAACATTCTTTTGTTACGCAAGCAGGTGTCCCTAGAGCCGTTACTCCTTCTCCAGAAGGCAGCTTGTTTCCTCCAGAGGTTATGGCATGGTTCTGCATGGCCATATCGATGGCACTGGCGCATTTATATCTCCCAAGAGAAGTATTTCTAATATACTGTCCGTGTTCTGTTAACAAGGGTCATCGAGCGTGAGATCGCCTGAGTCAGTTTGACCTTCTGGACAAGCGATGTCCTCTGAGGCTTCAGGGGTCCCTCCCTCGGGCCGGAGTTGTCCATTGATCTGGCGGGAGAACATTTTGCCTTCCATTATAGACTGACACGCCTTTGTGTACTACTAAGGCATGTTTTGGTGGTGCTGGAGGATTCCAGTCCTACTGGACCGAGGGATCATTAGTCTCCTGTGCCGGAGTGCAAACCAAGTTAGACGTAGGGGGATTATTTTATTTGATCCGGTTAGGATGTGTTTAATTTGTTTTACGAAGCTAATTTTTTTATAGTTTCCGTTTCGGAACGTTTCTTCTCTGGAACTGATACTTGCGATTTTGTGGTCGCTTGAGCACTTCTTCAGAAGTTGCACAGTACTATATAATACATAGTTATGTTTATAGTTTGTTATCGATCCCTTCTGGGATTTTCCTTGGACCGGGGACAGTTTCGGAATGTTCTCATGCCAGGCGGGTCCTGGTCAGGCACTTGATGCTGTTCCTTACGATTCATGTCCTCCACGGGATGCCGATGAACTGGTTACCCTGTCAGGTGCTGAGTTCACTTTGAGTGTTTTCTTGTTGCCTCCATGCTAGAAGACGGAAGGCTGCTTAGCAGGACTAAGTGGCCTATGGGATAACTACCCTGCATAGCAAGGGCCCACCTCCTATTTTTCTACTTTTGAGGGGGGGTTTCTGTGGTAGCATGCCTGATTATTAAACTCAAGATAGGAGTTTGAATCCAACCCTATGTGCTAATCTTTAGGGGGTTCCTGGATCGGAGCCTACTGAGGCTCATTGTGGGAGGCCTTTGGCCTGGGAACCGAGTTTTCTCCATTTCCATCGGGTTTGGAGGTTTGGATGACCTCTAGGCGTCGGGGGTGCCAGTTGGATAGCTATTTTCCTTTTCACTCTTGGTATCTCTGGATGTCTAAATTTTGTGGTAGTGCCAGGCACCTCTCGTAGGTGGCTGGGGCTACTTACCCCCTTCTTGGGGGTCGGGTTGTCAGTGTTTGGAAGTTCAGATTTGCTCCTTTTACTTCCTCCTTTAATATGTTGCGCTCTTCTATAGGAGCGCAGGGGTTGGGGTTCTACCCCTTTGTTTTTCCCTGGTTTTCTCCCCTGGTCGATTTGTCTGCCAGGAGTTGTGAGGCTCCCATGTATTTTCCTGTGAGGTACAGGATTTCTGGGAAACTGATCCTGTGAGGATCTTTGAAGATATTTTCATCTTTTCATCCTATGGACTGGCTTGGTGTCTGTCCCTTGTACTCTGTGGTCTGTAGAGGGGGGTGTTCCCTTCGACTCTCTAACACATCTTACTCCGTGGATTTCAGCAAGGGGTCCGGGATCCGGTTACAATTTCGGGTGCTGGTTGCCCTCTTCCTTGACCTGTTAGGATGTCTCCTTAGACTCTTTGGTCTGTATCTCTTTCGAGAAGGCCATGATCCAGGGACATTGGGATACGAGAGTGCACTGCAGGGTGCTCTCCTCCATCTGAGATCACTGGACGGTCCTCATGGGGTTAGTACTTTGATCAATTTCGGGTCCTGGGAGTCTGGCTTATGGCCATGTCCTTTGTCTGAGATTTTGGAACCAGTTCTGGATCGGTCCTAGGGAAACCAGCTGCAGCTCTTTACACCTTGAATGTGTGTTCCTATGCTGTTTAAGGTCGGTTTCACGCTGGGGGTTTGCATCCTCCGCTTGTCCCTCCAGGGACAATTTGGTATCTGTCTGAGGGCTAGTTTTGCTATCTCTCAGCCGAGATCTTACGGTTGTTGTCAGGGGCAGCTATTGCACATTGATGTGGGCTCGTGGTTGTTGGTTTCACCTGAGCTGTCGGTATCTTATCTATGGTTTTTACTATTTTACTCTTCTCTTTGCCAAGCCTCTTTGTCCTCTATCGAGGCAGTCTTTGAAGTGCTACAGTTTCCTTGAGGTCTCATAGGTCCTTTCTTCTAATTTCCGAGGGTTTCTGCTCTCCTTTGCGTACAAGAGGTCCTGGGGCTGGATTCTGGTACTGGGACACTGTAGTTCAGTGTCCTATCTACCTTGTTTGGGAGTGGTCCTTCTTAGGAAGGGAGCTGTATAGGGGTTTTGGATCCCGAGCACTCTGTCTGTCCTGACAAGCTAATTTAAATACCGGCCAGAGTTGTTTTCCTGTGGGTTCGTTCCCTTCTGGGGTGTGGTTCAGAGAATTTTGTATTCTTTGTTTTCGGACGTTGCCAGTTCTTTGGACTGGGTCCGTTACCTCGGAGGGGGATCTGACTGCTCTGTTGAGTCTTGACCGTCTACTGCTTCCAGTTGCTGCAGGTCTAAGTGGCATATGGGTTATCTCCCAGTCTAATAGTTGAGGGTGAATCCTGCTGTGGCAGCTCTCTAACCTTGTTCCTGCCTTCGGTGGGGGATCACAGTATTCATCCCTCCACTGGTTGCATATGCTGCTGGTATGGAATGTTCTTCTAAGGTCTGGTGTCCTAGACGAGAGTTGTCATCAATTTTTTCTGGCATTCTCTGTGGGATGATCTCCCACGTTGGCTTAGGGTCAGTTTTGCTGGCTTGAGGCTGGAGTTTGCGAGTTCTTGTTCAGAGGGGGCTATGTATTTTCTTGTGATAGCCTTTTTCTGTGATCCTACCTATGTTTTTCTAGTTTAGCTTCTGTATTGCTAGACTAGGGTACAGTGGGAAGCTCGTGGCTTCCTTGTAGCACCATAAGTCATATGGTGTTGTGTCAGAGATCTAAGGATAGACCTTATACAGGTAAGTATAATTTAAGTTTTTTTTCCGACCTGACTTGGGACCCAGTCCCCCAGGCAACTTCCCTCCAAGAAGATTTAAGAAGACTCTGGGTGAATTAGGAATGACGATTACCTCTGTTATGTGCTTTCCATAACCCTAGTGGGTAATCTAACAGGTATAGCTGCCCTTTAGGCATTGTAGGGATCCATCCCTAGTCTCCCCCTGAGGGGTTGCAGGTATATCCACAGTATCCTCTGCAGTATAGTTACTTACACTGGATGGGCTCTCTAATGGGTCTGCAATCAGTGAGGTAGAAAGGGCTCAGCATGCTGGTAAAACAGTGAAGGGGTGCTTCAGTCCAGGTAAGTAACTCAGGCACTACACAGTCCAGGAGCTATCCAGTAGTACTCTCCTTACAGGTACTACATAGCTGGGGGTCCCAGCTTTACATATGAGGAGCTTTACCTATGTGTTTAACATAGGCATTTGGCGGAATGAGGCACAGGATAGTTCTAATCTAGCATCCTTAGGACTCCTTAGCAGCTCAATTTACCATTTTTTAGAAATACTGCATTTAATAGAGCGACTAACTGCCTTGTGCAGTTATCAGTTACATCTCTCAAAGTACAGTTGGGCAGAGATCTTAGGAGAGGTGTTTTTTTTTCACAATTTTACATTTTAAAAGTTTATTTAAAACTCGTGTACAAGTTTTGGGCCTGCATATCTGCCCCCTCTCCTTGGCAACCTTTTCCCCTTCTCTGCTTCAGCTGCTGTGAATTTGATCTGGTGGATTCTAATGCATTTTGCCATCTTAAATGATTGTTTCCTCTGTGTAGGACTTTGAGTGCTTAGCACAATATGGAGCCTGACTGCAGGGACAATTTTCTGGGGTAATATATGTTAGGTACGGAGGGGTGGTACTTCTGTTGGAAATCTTTTGAGACTGTCCTGCATGTTTCTGTTGCAACCATGTTTTAAAGGTTTGTATTTTACAGTCTTGGAGATGGTACGGTTTAATAAAGTGAGTTGGCTTGTTTGGAGAGGTATGATCCATTCGTGTTGGTAGTGGGACTTTAGTAGCTAGATGGGGTGTTTGTGCGGATAAATCATTATCCCCTTTTGCAGTGACATCTGGTGCTTGTGTATTGTTTCTTTGTACAGTGTCTATTTTACCCACAAATCTTGGCGCATTATTATACGGCTTGAATGCCAAGTTTGAGTCATCTATGTGAGGAGTATTCCCAGGGAGCTCTTGGGCTCGTTCAGCAAGTGGTGTTCCAGCCATTACCATGCTCGTTAAAGTCATCCATGGTGCATAAGAGGGGGCAACTTCTCTTTGATCTGTGGCCACTAGAGCCTAGGATCTTGTGAGGTAACTTGGTAAGTGTTGATTCCAGTCTCGTGTTGATTAACTGAAGTAATTTTTAGATATTGGGTCCTCTCTAGTTGACTGTGGGATTTGACTGAGATCGTATCTGCGCCATCAGTAATTAAGGGTATTATTTCTATAGATCCTGTGAATATGTTAAGCGTTGTATATTTGGCAGCATAAAAGCTTAGAAGGTTATCCAAAGGGGCTCTTTCCATCAGGTTTTGCGTGAGTTTCTCATGTTTCTCAAGATACCAATCCAAGTGCTCCTGCAAGTTAAATTCCCATGTGCTTTCCATTGTTAGACACCACAGCACAAAATCTATGATCTATTAATCTGGTTTGATGAAGTTAACAGCTTAGTCCAGTTAAAGGAAACCACAACACCTGGTTCAAATATTCTAAACTAACTTGTTCTAATAGTGCAAAATAAACTAACCAACAATTATGTATGCAGTCTTTATCTTTTTATTCTGTTGTAGAAAACCAGCTTCATAATTTAAACAGATTAATCTGCAGCCTAGCACTTGCTATGTAAGCTGCCATGTTCTAACGCCCGTTCTACATCAGTACTGTAGGTCACGTGACTCACACGGCACCTTCTATTTATAATGCTGAGGAAGCAGAGCACTGCAGTGTTTAAGACGAATGGCTTCAGACACTGCTATGATTTATAAATACCAAGAGCAGGGAAGGAAGGGGGAGGAGGGGAGGGAGACTCAAGACTCCTGAGACTGTGAGTAACTTAGATGAATGCAGATGTTTCTTTTTACATTTATATCTGCAGCAAGAGTTTGCGTTCTGTCTCCGGAGCCTTTCTTCCCCCTGTGCATTCCTCTCCCCCTCCCACTTCCTTCTCTGCTCTTGGTATTTATAATTATAGCAGTGCCTGATGCCGTTTTTCTCAGACACTGAACATGATCACTCTGCTTTCTCAATGTTAGTAATAGAAGGTGACGTTTTTGTCACATGACTCACTGTAGTGGAAAGTAATTCCCAATATGGCAGCATACATAGCATATTGTAGTCTGCAGCTTAACATTCAAATTATAAAGGTGTTTTCTGCAACAGAATGCAGTAAGATGATGACCACACACAGAATTGTAGTTAGTTTATTTTGCATAATCATAGAAAGTTAGTTAAAAACATTTCAAATCAGGTGTTATGGTTCCCTTTAAGGCTGAGTATCTCGGAATACCAAGGGGGAAAGCGTTGCCTATTATGAGCTGCCGCTCTAGGCTCTTATTGTCCATTTCTGGGCTACTGTGTCAAGAATACAGCACAAATGGTTGTGAATGTCTCTTCTCAATATAAAGCAGCACATGGTGTATAAATTAAGTGAATTTGCTGTAGGATGCCTCTAATAATCGGCGGATTACCTGTGATTCAGTTCAAGCTCATGAAAATGCGACCGCTGGACACGCCCCCAGAACAGGATACTTTTAAGCACAAATACCAATACATGTATGCTTTGTGGTCATGTTACTACTGAGCTCATTTATATATACTTAGACCAATCTCATTATTTTGAGCAGTATAGAGTCTGTTTTTGACAGACCATGTTTATTTCATTTATCTCTGATACTAAATGTTATGTTCAGCTACATGCAAACATGGATCTATGAAAATATTTTAGCACTTCCACCAACACGCATTGCTAGTCTAAATACACACTATGTAAAGCTTAGTGTTAACATACCTAGAATAAAAAATAAGGAATCTAGAGATTGATTAGACATGTGAACCCTGTTTTCCTCTATAGTTTTATTTGTGTGTTTTAACATATTTTTTATTATACAGAAAGTGTCTGATGCAAGTTTTTCCTCAGCCCTCCTGTGCTTCAAGGGCAAAGCAGAGTCTGCAAACCAGGAATTACAGACTCATTCTCAGGTACAGGTGTGATAAGGTGCTATGCTTTGTATTTCACTTAGATTTCATGAGTCTACCTAGGAAATGTGGAAGGTAAGCCCTAATGCTCAGGCAGCTTTTACACTGTCTTACCAGGTTCCTATTTTCCTTATGGCTCAAAGGTACTTTGTTTCCTCGCTCTATAGCGTTTATTCATCCTTTTTTGCTTTCCTTTCTTTGTTTTCAGTGCTCTCATCAGCACTCGCCTGGTCCGGAGAATACATCTGGAGGTCTTGAGGTCTGCAAGGAGTTTGGTTCCTTCTGGAGGCAAGGTTACCACTCAACATTCTGGAACTGTGAGTGTCCATTCTCAGTCAAGTCCCATCTACATTTATGGAAATTTACAGCAATTGCTTAAATCAACTACCAAGGAGAGGCTTGCATCTCCCTCACCATGCAAGAAATGTCTTTCTTACTGTTATGAATAAAGAAGGAAACAGCTGTTCTCTATCAACTTCTTATTTAAGGAGTGAACAGTTGGGACGCTGACTACTTTAATCTGTTGAGTAAGGAGAATTGGTTCTTTATCAAGACATATTCAACCAGTTTATTCTAAATTGGGTTTTACCATGTATATATCGAATGGTGTACAAGGTTGAATCAAAGCTTCAAGCAAATTGTGCAAGATATAGAGATTCCAAAGCTCTATGATAGATCCCTTAGTTTGTCCCTGAATATTTATTTAACGTTCCTGTTTTCCCAATTTGTACTTCTTTCAAGAGCCATTGCAAGAATAAAACAAGATTCAGCTTCAGTAATTCTCATAGCTTTGGTGTGGGCCTGCAGAACTTGGTATGTGGACCTAATTCAGATGTCTTCTATTCCTACATGGACTCTACCTCTAATAAGGATCTTCTGTCTCAAGGACCTCTGTTTTCCCCCCAGTTCTCAGTTTGCTGATTTTGATGGCGTGAAAGTTAAACGCTTAGACCTCAGTGGTTTCTCTGACTCAGAAATCTATACTTTGCTTCATGCAAGTAAGCCAGTTAAGCAAAAAATGTATCAGAACATCTGGAAAGCTTGCTTTCTTTGGTGTTCTGCTTGAGGTTTTTTCTTACAAAATTTCCACAATTCTTCAGTTTCTTCAGGATAGACTAGATAAGGGTCTATCAGATAGTTCTCTAAAGGGTCAGATATTGAATGAACTGTTTTGTTTCAGAAAAAGTTGGCTAAGTTGCCAGATGTTCAAACTTTTGTTCAAGCCTTGGTGAGAATTTGTCCTGTTGTTAGACCAATTTCTCCTCCTTGGAACTTGAATTTAGTTGTCTCTGTTTTGCAAGGTTCTCCTTTTGAACCTATGCATATTTTAGACTTTAAACTGTTGTCCTGGAAGGTTCTTTGTGGAACCAAATATGATTTTCTTCCGAAGGTGATATCTTCAGAGAATATTAATCAGGAAATAGTTGTTCCTTTTTTGTGACCAAAGCCTTCTAATCCAAAAGGAAAGATTACTTTGCAACCTTGATGTTGCCAGAGTTCTATATTCAGGCTACTAAAAAATTTAGACAAATTTCCAGTTTATTTGTCCACTACTCTGGTCCTAGGAAGGGTCCAAAAGCTACAGCGGTGGCCTTGGCATCCTGCCTCAAGCAGATTATTTGTAAAACGTACTCTGTAGCGGTAAATCTGCCACCAAAGAGAGTAACTGCTCACTCCACAAGATAAGTATCTACTTCTTGGGCTTTCAAGGATGATACCTCATTGAAACAGATTTGCAAGGGGGCAACTTGGTCTTCCCTTCACACTTTTTAAAAATATATAATTTTGGCAGGAAAATCCTTCAGGCCGCAGTGTCCGGCAAATAGACGCTGCCTACTTTTTATCCCAGCCGTTCTTAACATGGACTGTCAGCTTGGGTATTGTATCCCACATGTTATGAAGCTATGGACTCTCATCAGCATCAGAAGGAAAGCAGAATTTATACTTAATTTATTTCCTTGAGGCTGATTAGAGTCTATAGCCCCCTCCCTATTTTTGTATATGGGTGACAATACTAATTTGCACCTCGTAACCCTGCTTTCTGTCTCGCTCCTCTGCTCGGCTATACGTAAACTGGAGAGGGAGAGGCTCTGTGAGGGTTCTTGACCTCCTCCGAATAGGCTGAAATATATCCCATATGTTATAAAGCTATGGACGCTCATCATGTAGTGAGGAAAAAAACAAGCGATGAGTCCCAAAAAGTGTAAATCCGTACGTTTATTGGATTCGAGCCTTAGGGTACAGTAAGGTGCTCCCTATGTCTGATTGATAAATAAGCTCCAGTGGAGGAGAGGAACTACAGATAAAGATAGGAAATTGAGAAATAAACAATAAGCTAAAATATAATATGATAAAATAATATACATAAATAAAGAAACTTCTTCAATCTCATTTGGAAAAACATATACAGTATATATATCTGATGATGTAAGGAAATGATATAGAAAAAAATGAAATAAACATGAAGTTAAAAAGTAAAGAAAATTAAAAAATAAGGAAAATAAAAAGCAAAGGGTAAATATCAATAACATTTAGTAACCTTGGGTTGATAAAATGAATTAAAAAAAGTGTACTATCATCAAATAAAAGCAATATTAAACATCAAAGAAGGAGGTAGAGGAGAGGAGATGGAGACATATGTATTCTTATAAATAAAAAGGGAATATTCTTATAATATATTAGAATCCTTTACTTGTGTTAGTTGTGTAAATTTGCTTGCACAACAAGATTATTTTTTTCTTCTTTCCTAAGTTTACTCCTTATTGTGTTCCTCTTTTTTATCCTTCTTATGTAACTCTCTTAAGTGGAAGGGGATTAATGAATACCACTCTTTATCATATTGACCATTTATTTTCTCTATACGCAAGTTCATTTTTAGAGTTAATATTTATATATCTTTTGATATTGATCAAGGGTATATTATGATATAGTGGTTCTTGATGGAACAAATAGTTTTGAACTCATTGAAATATATTCTCTATTCTCTACTAGGATCAGATGTCAGAGTGTTAAAGTGTGGATATTGGTGCTATTCTAGTATAAGTTTACTACTACCTCGGATAAAAATAGAATATTTGTTATGTAACTTACTCTATAAATAGATTGACATCATATCTCCGATTAATACCTTTGGGGTTCTAGTTTCTAATGTGAAAATCCAGTATACTTCTCTTTTTAGCAGCTTTTTTTAATCGGTCACCTCCTAATGAATTTTTTTTTCTATTTGTTCAATAGCTGTGAAGGAGAAATTAGATATGCCTTGTTCATGTAAATTAAAGTGTTTGGCTACCAGTGTTCTAGGTATTTCTTCTTCGATTGAATTGAGGAGCTCTCTGATTCTGTCTTTTAGAGGGCGGGTTGTTATGTCTGTGTACTGTTGTAGGCAGTGTTTGCATGTAATCAGATATATTATGTATGTGGATGTACAATCTATTCTCTGTCTAATGTAATATGTTTTATTTCTTTGCATAGAAATTAATGTAAGACACTTCTTAGTCTTACATTAGTCATGTAGTAACTTCTACATGGGCCACATCTGTAGTTGGCTTTGATGGACGACAACCAATTTGTAGTAGCGTATACTTTTTTATGGAATCTTTTGGTGACCATGTCACGTATAGTCGATGCTCTTTTGGCCACATATTTTATGCCATTTTCAAACTTATTTCTTAGTGAAATATCTCCATTTAGTACTGGTAGGTATTTCCTAATAATGTTTGAGATGGCATAAAATTGGTTGCTATATTTCGTTGTGAAATATATATCTGTATTGGCAGTGTCTCTAATCTTGGTGTTCTTTGTTCTTGACTTTTTTGATGTTGTTATTAAGATGGATTTGTCTATCAAGTCTTGCTACTTGTTGTTTAATGTTGTGGAGTGTATTTTTTTTGTATCCTCTTGTTATTAATCTCTCTGTGAGCTCATCTGCTTGTTTCCTATATAGAGTTAAGGAGGTATAATTCCTCCGGATACAAAGGTATTGGCCCTTAGGGATACCTTTTCTCATGTGTGGGGCATGACAAGAGTCTGCCCTTAGAACGGTGTTCCTGGATAATGGTTTTCTATAGGTATTGCTGATAATGTTATACTCTAGATCGTGATCCAGTCTTAAGTCTCGAAAATCTATTGATGCATCGCTTGTCTTGAAAGTAAACATTAGACTAAGATCATTGTTGTTGTAATATTCTATCATGTCTTTTATAGACAATTCACAATTGTCTTTGTAAATAAGTATGAGATCGTTGATGAATCGACCGTATATAACCACTTTGTCTTCTAGGGCCAAACCATCACTGAATACATATTGGGTTTCAAAGTATTCCATGTATATGTTGGCATATGTGGCAACGTTGCCGTGCCACATTGTTGGAGATAGTAATAGCCCTCGAACACAAAGTAGTTATGGGTAAGCAAAAAACGTGTTAGTTGTACTAGAAAATCTATGAATTTGTCAGGAAAATTAGTATGTCGTTTTAACATGTATTTAATCCTTCCTCGTGGGGAATGTTAGAGTATAAAGAAGATACGTCTATGGTGAGCTATGTGTAATTGCTGTGCCATTTGACTTTGCTTAGTTGTTGAATAAGATGTGTACTGTCGCGTATGTATCCTGGTAAGGACTTGACTATGGGTTGGAGAACATATCCAGCCAATCTCCCACTCTTTCACATAGTGACCCTCTGCTGGCCACAGTGGGTCTGCCTGGTGGATTAACCAAGATCTTATGGATCTTGGGGACTATGCAAAAGGTGGAAATACAGGGAGTGCAGAATTATTAGGCAAATGAGTATTTTGACCACATCATCCTCTTTATGCATGTTGTCTTACTCCAAGCTGTATAGGCTCGAAAGCCTACTACCAATTAAGCATATTAGGTGATGTGCATCTCTGTAATGAGAAGGGGTGTGGTCTAATGACATCAACACCCTATATCAGGTATGCATAATTATTAGGCAACTTCCTTTCCTTTGGCAAAATGGGTCAAAAGAAGGACTTGACAGGCTCAGAAAAGTCAAAAATAGTGAGATATCTTGCAGAGGGATGCAGCACTCTTAAAATTGCAAAGCTTCTGATGCGTGATCATCGAACAATCAAGCGTTTCATTCAAAATAGTCAACAGGGTCGCAAGAAGCGTGTGGAAAAACCAAGGCGCAAAATAACTGCCCATGAACTGAGAAAAGTCAAGCGTGCAGCTGCCAATATGCCACTTGCCACCAGTTTGGCCATATTTCAGAGCTGCAACATCACTGGAGTGCCCAAAAGCACAAGGTGTGCAATACTCAGAGACATGGCCAAGGTAAGAAAGGCTGAAAGACGACCACCACTGAACAAGACACACAAGCTAAAACGTCAAGACTGGGCCAAGAAATATCTCAAGACTGATTTTTCTAAGGTTTTATGGACTGATGAAATGAGAGTGAGTCTTGATGGGCCCGATGGATGGGCCCGTGGCTGGATTGGTAAAGGGCAGAGAGCTCCAGTCCGACTCAGACGCCAGCAAGGTGGAGGTGGAGTACTGGTTTGGGCTGGTATCATCAAAGATGAGCTTGTGGGGCCTTTTCAGGTTGAGGATGGAGTCAAGCTCAACTCCCAGTCCTACTGCCAGTTTCTGGAAGACACCTTCTTCAAGCAGTGGTACAGGAAGAAGTCTGCATCCTTCAAGAAAAACATGATTTTCATGCAGGACAATGCTCCATCACACGCGTCCAAGTACTCCACAGCATGGCTGGCAAGAAAGGGTATAAAAGAAGAAAATCTAATGACATGGCCTCCTTGTTCACCTGATCTGAACCCCATTGAGAACCTGTGGTCCATCATCAAATGTGAGATTTACAAGGAGGGAAAACAGTACACCTCTCTGAACAGTGTCTGGGAGGCTGTGGTTGCTGCTGCACGCAATGTTGATGGTGAACAGATCAAAACACTGACAGAATCCATGGATGGCAGGTTTTTTAGTGTCCTTGCAAAGAAAGGTGGCTATATTGGTCACTGTTTTGTTTTTGAATGTCAGAAATGTATATTTGTGAATGTTGAGATGTTATATTGGTTTCACTGGTAAAAATAAATAATTGAAATGGGTATATATTTGTTTTTTGTTAAGTTGCCTAATAATTATTTTGTTCTCACGTATAGATGCTTTATACTGTTGGGTCATATAGTGATTCACATTGTTGAATGTTACAGGTCTTATAGCAATAAATAAAAACCATCCTGGAAGTTACCTGATTCAGGTGCAAGGGTAAATGAGTGGTAATTTAACCCCTTGTAAATTCCAAGATATGCAGCTTTAGACTTTATTTATTTAACAACTCTATATCGCACCTAAGATTAGTAAAAATATTTATAAATGTGGGTTCCCTTCAAGAAGATCTTTGAACATATATAAGTGTGGCAACATTTGAATCAAAACTCAACACATATTGCAACAATTATTGAGTTAAGATTGAGCTATATTTATACTTATGCGATTTGTTTGTGAAATTATCTGGACAAATCGATATTTATAATAGTATGATTATTTTTCATTTTTACTTGCTCACTTCAAGATAATTGTTGGGTTTTTGTTTGAGGCCAAAACTCAAATAAGACAAATTATAACGTTATTGTCTGCAGTATAAAGTTTATTGCTACCATCGGCTAATATTTTATTAAGAGATACACAATTCATGCCATGTATGGTCGTAATAACAAAGGATTAATTATGTGCATTTTGTACAAATAATTATTCACCTGAGTTTAAGCTAGTTTTAAACAGTGTGTGTGTGTGCATGAGTACTAGTCCAGCCGGACTTATTATTTTATTTTATTTTCTCCAATAAAGTTATTTAGTATAAGTCTGTATGCTTGGGACAATTTGTATCTTTTCACTGATCCTTCTGTTTGTCTCACTAAACAAATTTGAATGGGTTATTTGTTATTAACTGTTTCAGAGACAGGCAGTCTTTTTTCTCTGCGCTGCAAAGTTCTTTGCATCCTTTTGTACATTCATGTGTATATTACTGTCCTATGCTCTGGAATTTAAGGGTTAAATTAATAAGAAACAATGATATTTAAAAAATCCTAAATTCTGATTTACAGACCCAGAAGATTTTCCCTCACTTTTTCGTTGCTTTAAATCACTGAATACATATTGGGTTTCAAAGTATTCCATGTATATGTTGGCATATGTGGCAACGTCGCCGTGCCACATTGTTGGAGATAGTAATGGCCCTCGAACACAAAGTAGTTATGGGTAAGCAAAAAACGTGTTAGTTGTACTAGAAAATCTATGAATTTGTCAGGAAAATTAGTATGTCGTTTTTTTTTTTTTTAAATAATCTTTTATTGAGGTTTTGCAAAAGATAAAGTACATGTAACTTACAATAACAGGTGCATATAGTAAATAACAATAGACTGTCATAGGGCACAATACAATGCAAATTTTAAGCAAAAACAATTGACAGACATAAGAAGTATCACAACCTTAACTGAAACCTCCATTTTATATATACAGTATTTACTATAAATGACTAGTTATCCGGGAACTCATGGACCCTTTAATATAGGTAGTATAAATGCTAGAGTACGGTAGTCATATTGTTGACCCTATTGGGCCTAATGGCACTTTCAGAAAATGTTATTCAGCGGGTAAGCACCACTTGAAATGAAATGGTCACATATTGACCATGGGCGGACAACATCCTATATATGATAGTATAATATGAAATGGTAATATATAAAATGGGATGTGGGGGGGGGGGGAGGTTATCATCTGAGGCATAAAAGTTTACCTGCGATGGGGAGAGTAACCTTAGTGGAACTGGATTATGATACGACTAAAATAAATGGGCTAGCTTGGTTCAGACAAGCATGTAGGCTTATACTTAATGCCTTGGATTAAATAACTATGTGTAAGCAGTACAGGGTGTTCCCTACAAATAAACTTATTATCTTCCAAGTGCTGCATGAGGTAGCTCCATTGTAGTAGCAATATTATCAGAGTATACAATGCAACAATGGCTATCCATCTAAAACAAAAGAGAAACCTAAAGTCCAAGAGTTTACTCCAAAGGGGTAGCTCCTTAGGTAAGGTAGGAATGAGGGTTATCCAAGAGTTAACAGCCAGTCCAATTTTTGACACACAAATATAATATGACTGATTAAATGCAAATGGGAACAAGGAGCCAGGGTTAAGTAATCTCCATCTCCCCTGCCGGCACAGGGAGAGAGAGGACCCCCATTGGCCCTGGAAATGAGGCTAAAGTTCTCCCCATGTAGGGACGATACTCTTAAGGCTCTGTCCTGTTGAGCATGTGAATTTAAGAGGAGCCATAGTTAAAGGGAGATAGAAGCAATAAAAGTGGATGTAGGTCACTGTGCAAAGGTTTACTCTAGTCCCCAGAGAGCTATATGTTTAACAGGCTAATCTCAGTTACTATTAAAGCTGTGAGTTAGGTACTAGTGTAGGTTTTTAGCTTTTTGCATCAATATATATAAATATATTGCAACAGATCATCACAAGCCTTAATATAAGTCTAACATAGCCAATGGGATGTTAACTAATAAGAACAAACAAAGCCATTTTAACACATCAGTGTAAACAGTAAAAAGCTATACAGGTGGAAAGGAGCATGTGTTTCTTCCACATACAATATGTTTCTTACAAAAAGCAGAACTATCAAGTAGAGTAAGTCAATTACATAGTTTGGAGATTCCCCTAGGGGTTGTTGTAGGAGGTGGAGGGGAAAAAGGGAGGGGCTGCTTTAAATTGTCCTAAGTTTTTATGGGTTGTGGGATCAGACTCAGGCCTCGATGATTGAAAGCTGGTTTTTAAAATGATATGATGTAAAGATGTTCGCACCGGAGTGCGAATATAATATCGGAATGAATGAAAGTGTTCGAAATTGATTGCGTGTATGTATTCGAAATGGGCGTTTTTTCGTCATTCGACATACGCTGCGAATGGTTTTTTTGGTTTGCGTAATGTTAAATACCCACTTCGTATGTGTAATTCTGAATTCGTAATTTTGTTAAAAAGGGTCTATTGATCAATTGTATTATCAACTTTGAACTTAGAAATTCAGATTTGTATATTATAAATATTAAATGTCCAAAACTCATGTATTATTTCAGACTTCTGTTTATTTTGAAAAAAAAAGAAAATTAATACAATTGCATTCATAAGTAAAGCAATGCAATGCAATGTAATTATACAGTTTTAAATCAAAAATAATTATTAATCATGTGTTCCCTCACACTGGTGTTTACAGCAGGGTCCTGTGAAGAAAATTCATTTTGAATTATTCCATGTTCATCATCATAATCCACATCAATATCTAGATTATTTTCAATGGCTAAATTATGAAGCATACAACACAAAGTTATTATGTCTGCAGCCTTTGTCGGTTGATATTTTAATGCTCCTCCAGTTTTATCAATACAACGGAACCTACTCTTAAGAAGTCCAAATGTACGTTCAATAGCTGATCTTGCTTTTGAGTGTGCGTCATTGAACTTCATTTCTTTTCTGTTTGCTGGTTTGGAGACAGGTGTGATTAACCATTTGTAACATGGGTATCCTGCATCTCCTGTTGGATGTATGATTTATGGTTAGTATTACAAATAATTAATTTTATGTATTAGGCAATTAAACATCTTAGTACATAACTTACCAAGTATCAAACCATTTCCACAAATTCCTGCATTCATATCTTCATAAAGGAGTGATTGCTTTAGAATATACGAGTCATGTGCACTCCCTGGAAAAGCTGACAATAGAGAAATAATTTTGTATTTGTGGTCACATACAACTTGAGTGTTTAGAGAGTGCCACCCCTTTCTGTTAAAATATGTTTCTGGATGATCAATTGGTGCACAAATTTGTATGTGTGTGCAGTCAATACATCCTACAGTATTTGGTATTCCATAATGTTCATAGAAATATTCCTTAATTATATTTTTTTCATTTTCAGTCATTGGAAATTTTATAAATCTGTCAATATTTTTCTTGAAAACATTAATTACCTGGTTAAGAAACCTGGAAAAAGCACTTTGTGACACACCTGTAATAGAACTGGTGGTATGTTGGAAAGAACCCGTTCCCAAAAAATGAAGTGTGGTCAATAATTTAACAATTCCTGGTATTGCTCTATTTCTCCTTGTTCTAGGATCCAAATCATCTTTAAATAATTCATAAAGGGTAATTATAACTGATTTGTTAAATCGAAATCTTTGAAATACAATATCATCAGGCATGTCACTTAAAAATTGTCTTTCTCTGTATGTTCTGGGCCTGTATACCCTGTGTGTCCTCATGGTTGTTGTTTCTGAAATTAATCCTTGAGATTGTTCAACATCATTTTCATTCAAGATTTCTATCCTATTTGTATGATGTGTTATCAACCTCCTTCTTCTCCTTTGAAATCTTCTATGTTGAAATAATGTATAATATATATATTCTGCCATCTGTAATAATAAATATTAAATAGAATTGTAAATTAAATATTTTATTAAATTTAAAATCATATATTTCGAAATAATTTTCGTAAACTTACCTTCGTAAATATAATTTCGCGCACTTTTTTGAAAATTACGTCAAAATATTTATAGTCTCCCTAATTGCTTATTACGACGCTCTTTGATCACGTAATGTTTGATCATTGCACATTTTGTAATAAAGTTTTGCATTGAAAACATACGCAATCATCCTTCGCTATTTCAATATAAACTTCGTAAATGTGTTTGTGAATATTCGTAACTGCAATCGTTACGTAATTTGACATTATAAAAGTCCACTTTTTATGGCGCGAAATTCTCTATGCTACTTTCAGGAGTAAACTTAAAATTCGATTTTCATTTCCAATAGAAAAATAAGTGTATTTAAATTACGAAAATATTAACAATGGTAAGTACATATAATCCACCATATTATATATATTTATTGTATATGTTATTTTACATTTACTTTTATTTATTTAAAGAAATATGACATTTAATGGTAATGTTATTTTAATAAAAAGACATTTAAAATGTATTCATAGGTTCTACCAACTGGAGTATCATCACAAAATAGTGAGTCTGGTAGAAACCCTGCATTCACAGAAGATGAAAATCTGGTATTAGCACAGCAAATGCAAATGTATTATGATAAACTGTTTGGATCCATGGCTGCAAAAACTTCTAATTTTGAAAAGAATTCAATATGGGAAAAAATTTCAAAATCTGTATCAGCTGTAGGTGTTAGGCCCAGATCAGTGACCAAATGCAAAAAAAGATACTCTGATTTAAAAATTAAAGTTAAAGCAAAAATGGGAAAAGAAAAAACTGAAAGAATGAAAACAGGTGGTGGAACATATGTACCAATCACATACTCTGATTCTGAAAAAATAATTAGAGAATTAATCCCAGCTGCAATGGTTTCTGGAGTTCCTGGACTTACTAATATTGGTGTAAGAACAGGTAATTTTTATTTTGTTTCTGGATAATGTAATTTTAAATATGTATGTGAAATAATAAATATAAAATAAACCAAAAAACATTTTTTTTTTTTTAGTGGCAGAAGAACAAAATGAAAGCTCACAAGAAAATCTTGAGACACCATCATTGGATCTTAATGAATCTAATATTAATGAAAATGAAATGTTGGATAATTTAGAATGTAATATAACTAATAAAGAAATAAGTATTGAAAGTGAACTACCACCCAACAATATATCATCTCAAAATGAAATACCAATAAATGTAGTGTTGGATTTATCACAAGCCACATTTTCAAATAGTAACATAGAACAGGAGGAGGAAAACAACAATAGCAATGAAGCTGAACATACAATAATTTTTTTAAAAAATGAAAATAATTCATTACCATCAGAAAATGAGAACAATCCTGAGGACAATGAATTTTATAAGGATGTTGGTGAATTTAGTTATAAATTAATACAACATAATGATTTATTACGCGACAGACTTGAGATTATGAATAACACAATGCTTGAATTTAAGGAAGAAATAGTTAAACAAAATCATGCTATTAAAAATTTAAATGATTCTGTTGAAAAAAGTAATACACATTTGGAACACATTAGTGAGTCCTTAAAATCAATAGCTCAGTCAATGATTTTATTATGTCAAAAAATGATTGTACTAATACTCCTTTAAATTTAAATGTTAGGTCTTCAGAAAATCCTGAAAATTTAAATTCATTTGTAACCGAATCAACCAATTTAGGTAATTCAGATATTGATGGAATACATTCTGATGTTATAATTTCTGATGGAAAAAGAAAAGGACATCAGAATTCTGATGGTAATCTTCAAGCTAGTAAAAAACCAATAAGAAAATATAGAAAAAGAAAATAAATTTAATATGTGTATATTATTATTCTTTGAGTTAAACATAGTAATTTAAAATAAATGAAGATAAAAAACTTGTAAAATATTAGTAACTTTTATTTTTGAAAAATATTAAAGGGACAGTGCACACAAATATGCAGACACATGTGTATTATAAACTAATATAAGTAAGAACATGATTTGATAATGATATATACATCCATGTTCAATAATTATATATTCATACTTGTGAACACCCCACACTGAAATCATAAATCAAATGTACACGTCCCTTTAATACATGTGTGAAAATATGTAATGTGTTGTATGGTGTATAAATCTAACAAATAAAAAGACCAATTGTAAACATTCTTTTTATTAACTTTCTAAACAACAAACCAAAAAACAAACATAAGATATTAATGTGGATGATAAAATGGTCCACCACGTGTTTTAACCCCAGAATAAAATGCCCTTCCCTCCCACCTTCTTTCTCTGAACATTAGAGCACGCTGTTCTTTTTGATTTTCAATCACTCTGGTTAAAAGTCTTCTTACTTTTTGATTGTGAAGTCTTTTTTTTTTTAAATTGTGAAGCATAGAGTCTTTTAAAATGGTGAGATTGTTGTTTATATTCTCTATCAAAAGACACATTTTATCCCATTTATTCTCTTCCATTTTTCCTGTTAGACATAAAACAAATATCATATTAAACTACATTACAATTGAATTGCACTAAGCACATATTTAAAATATTGTTATGATAAAGAAAAAAATAAAAAAGGAATTGATAGTTCATGTGTTAAAAATAAAAACTGTGACAATTTTATTTTTACATTTAATATAAAAATGCACACACATATAAGTGACATTCTTTATTAACATACAAATTAACATGGTAAGGTGTAAATGAATACATACCTTGTTCATGTGGTTGAGAATCTTCTCCATTGGCAGCATCAACCACATTTGTACTAATTTCATTTTCATCATCTTATAAAAAAAATAAATGAAATTATTTAGAAACATATTTATATATTAATTTCTATATTACAAGTATTGAATATAAAATATTGTGCATCCATTAATGTATAACAAATCCCTTTTATGGAGGCATAATTAATAACCATCCATTACAAGTGCTTTTCACATTATTTACAAATCTGAAGCCGGTTTTTGGGGTTAAACTTAGCAGATGTAAGGAGATATCCTAACATGTTATAGATCAGGGGATTTACATATTGGTCTATAGGGAACTTTGTCATATAAAAAAATGAATATATATTAAAAAATATAACGCTTAAAGGGACACTGAACACACTCATAGAACATGCAATTTTAAGAAAATATCTAATTTACTCCGATTATCAAATTTTCATAATATTCTTGCTATCTTGATTTGAAAAAGAAGGCATGTAAGCTAAGGAGCCAGCAATTATTTTGGTCAGCAGTTGTTTATTTGTGTGTGAACTTATCCAACAATCAAGAAGAACAACCCAGGTTGATTGCCAAAAACCTACATTATAGCTTTTCGAATAAAGATAGCAAGAGAATGTATAACATTTGATAATAGGAGTAAACTAGAAAGTTGATTTTAATTGCATGCTGTATCTTATTCACAAATTAAAGAATGTGGGTTCATTGTCCCTTTAAATTGATGTTTAAATTTACATGCTAAATGATTATAAAATAAAAATATCCACATATATACCGGTAATGATGAATTCAATATTTTGAATTGCTGGATTTTCAAATTGTTCACTTCCACATGCTGCCTCAGTGCTTTCAGCAAGTAATGCTGGTGATGTAGTAACTTCTTGCACTAAATTAAAATAAACTTGATGTAATTTTTTATAAGGAACATGATATGTTAACTAAATAAATAAAAAAATTAAATATTACCTTCATCCACATCCTCAGAATTATTTTGCTGTGAAACATCACTTTCTGGGCCAACAGAGACATCTACATGTTCTTCACACAAGGGAGAAGTCTGGGAAGATGATGCTGAAGTCGACTGTTGCTCAATGTCCACATTAGGGTTTACAGACATTAAAAGTTTAATAAATATTCTTTCATATTTTAAAAATCGCCTCCTCCTCTTATTCTTTCTTTGAACTTTCCTTTTAATGTCTGCAACCCTTTTGCGACATTGAGCAACAGTCTTTATATGTGTGGCATTTAAATTAACCATTTCAGCAATATCTTCCCAGATTGCATCCCTTGTCTTTAAACTAGTGTCACGCCTCTGTGGTCCAAAAAGCATGTCATAGTTTGGCTCCAGAGCAGATACAAGGATTTCATTCTCCACAACTGTAAACCTCTCAGCAACCATTTTCAAATATCTCATCAACTGCCTCACAGAATAAAATATGATATCTATATAAATATACATGTAACCAGAGTAAAATGTAAAATACGCTGTGATTGGAGAATATTAAGGAAGTACTCATAAATATGCGTACATAAATGTATTGCAAGGTATTATGGTAACAGAAATAATATAACAATAAATATGATTGGTTAACAAATATTGCACATTGAACATTGTTTAAAACATATACGCAATTTCGTAATAAGACAAATGAGTGAAAATATCTAAATAAAGAGCGTAAAAATATTTATTGTACGATTTAAATAAAAAAGAATAACAAAATATAACCAGAACAGTAAAAGCAGAATTCATTGCGAAGGAGAGTTTCATTGCGAAGGAGAGGGCGTAAAATGGGCGTTCCATGGGCGTAACCTGAGTAAATCTCGCAAGTTTCACAGATATGTTACGATGATATAAAAACATACGCCATACGAATCGCACATTCAACTCACATACATATCTCGCCAGACATCCTTTGGCGAAATAACATGAATAACATTATTTACAATATTTATTTCATTTTAAAAATAATACGATATAACGTATTTAGACAATATACTATAACTGTAGTTTTACATTTTGAAATATGCAAACACAAACTGAAATAAAGTGATTCATTAAAATTACGAAGCGACGCAATGATATATGGAAACCCATTTCGAGGGTCGTGAAATGATATAAGGAGGCGAAGTCTATAGTTTACTATGGACAGCTTATCGCGTAACGTATTGTTTACAATGGACTGCCCACTTTATACGATCATTACGCAAGGCGTGAAATTTGCGAGAGTTGCGAGACAGAAATACACATTTCTCGCCGCAAATTACGAACTTTCAATCATCGAGGCCTCAGTCTTCTTCCCACTGTTATTCCATCAAGGTATATAGATATAGCTTGCTCCCTATCCCATATAGTGCAACATCAGTATTGAAATAGGGTATCTTTTTCCTCACGTAATTAAGTGATAAAAAACATTTGTCTGTATTATAATTATATTGCTAACTGGTAATTCTTACATATTCTCATAATTGAGCTATTGGTAAAGTTTAATATATTTAAAATATTCTTTTCCTTTTTATTTTTTAATGGGTGCAGAATCTTTGTTTAACAGTTATTAACATGAGTAATTACTAACAATGCATCACACTAGGGGTTAAGGATTTAGAGGGAGTGTCTTTGCCATCTGCTTGCATTTGCATAACTAATGGATAAACCAATCAGCTTTGCCCTTAGGGTATATACATGTTCAGTATTATATTGTATATAGGTCACAGATGAAGGCATGAGCCGAAACGCGTCTGACCGTTCCTCTCTACATGTAGTCTGTTTTATATATTTTTTTAATAGCTTTCCATGTTTTTGACCCCAATAAAGGTGTTTTTTTGTAACTTCCACTTCAGCTCTGCTTTTTTGTATTTTTTGCTCAATTACATAGCAATGTCTACATATAACAATATAAGACAGTGACAAAATAAAAGCAGGTAACGCCTGTTCATCTATAAATATAGGGGATCACTTTTAGGTTTCAAATGGTATATCTCTTTTCTATAGCAGTATTAGCTGTAAGTTATGAAGCACTATAAATGCCATGCTGTCTCAGCCGCTGACAGCACAGTAAAGCACAATGGTGGGTGTCAGTATGTCGTTTTAACATGTATTTGAGAGCATTTAATCCTTCCTCGTGGGGAATGCTAGAGTATAAAGAAAATACTATGGTGAGCAATGTGTAATAGCTGTGCCATTTGACTTTGCTTAGTTGTTGAATAAGATGTGTACTTTCGCGTATGTATCCTGGTAAGGACTGGACTATGGGTTGGATAACATTATCCAGCCAATCTCCCACTCTTTCACATAGTGACCCTCTGCTGGCCACAGTGGGTCTGCCTGGTGGATTAACCAAGATCTTATGGATCTTGGGGACTATGCGAAAGGTGGAAATAGTGGGATAGTCAATAAGGCAGAAATCTGCTAGTTCCTGTGTGAGTAGACCTTCTTCTGTTGGCGTATCTAGCAAGGTGTGTAGCTCTTTTTTGTATTTCTCTGTAGGATTATACGTTAATTTCAAATATGTTTTGTGTCAGTCAATTGGGAAAGTATCTCTTTTCTGTAGTCAGTTTTATTGAGTAAAACTATAGCTTCCCCTTTGTCAGCTGGGGTTGCAACTAAGTCCTGGTTGTCTATTAGTTGTTGATTAGAACAGGTGAGGGGAGCTATTATATGTCTAGAAATAAGTGTAGAGATAAGTAAATATATATATATTACTGGTGTCTGTAGAATAAAAGTGAATGTCTATATAGACTGACAGATATATATACTTTCGCTTAGTATAAAACAATACTATGGGGTAAGTTTAAATTAGAAGATGTGTTTGTAGTTAAAGGGACACTGAACCCAAATGTTTTCTTTTCTAATTCAGAAAGAGCATGCAATTTTAAGCAACTTTCTAATTTGCTCCTATTATCAATTTTTCTTCCTTCTCTTGCTATCATTATTTGAAAAAGAAGGCATCTAAGCTTTTTTTTTTGTTTCAGTACTCTGGACAGCACTTTTTTATTGGTGGATGAATTTTTCCACCAATCAGCAAGGACAACCCAGGTTGTTCACAAAAATGGGCCGGCATCTAAATGTACATTCTTGCATTTCAAATAAAGATACCAAGAGAATGGAGAAAATTTGATAAATTTTGATAATGATAGGAGTAAATTAGAAAGTTGCTTAAAATGTCATGCTCAATCTGAATCACAAAAGAAAATTTTTGGGTACAGTGTCCCTTTAAACGTAACTCAGTGAGATATGCAAGACTATGTAAGAAAATAACTTCAAAAAATGCAAGAATTAACCTAAAACAATGTAAAATTTAAATAAGTACGTTTTTAACCTCTTAAGGACATATGACGGAATTTTTCCGTCATAAAACAATTGAGCAAACTGAAAGCTGTGTCCTTAAAGGGTTAATACAATATTGCAAATAACAAGAATTAGCAAAAAATAAAAGTAAATATTCGATATTAAAACAAGGTTGTATAAGATATGATACAATAATGATTCATGTGAGCTCAAACGATGATTCATTTAAAAAGAGATTAATCTTTGTATAAAAGATTACTTTGTTATAAAATGTCTTTAATGCCTTAAAATTGGTGTATCACACTGCAGTGGATTATAACAAAAATAGATAATGTCACTTAATAGCCGTCTTATTTTTAGACACCACTATGGTAATGTAGGTAGATGATATCTTAGGTAAAAACAATGAATAAAAAGTACCTTTGGGTGTACTGTCTCACACTACTACTTTTAGCTTTTGTTGAGAAAGGACAGAGTTTTATGTCTGCCCTCCAGATTACTTGCGTGTTTTGAGATAAGCTTTATTGAAAGAAGGGATGATCCAAGGGGGTATATATAATACCAAATGATGTAGAGGTGCTATTAGTAATAGCTGTGGATCTGGAGTATTCATGTTGTCCGTTCTTAACGTTTCTTTAGAAGATCCAAAATGGAGAAATGATCCGAAGAGGTATATGCAATACCTATGGTGAAGAAGTGCTATTAGTTATAGCTGTGGATCCTGTGACAAGATGATGTCTGCAAAACCTTCTTAAGGTGACGAAGTCCCAGTGATTTGGTTCAATGTGGGATACGTTCTTTTGCAGGACTGTTGTTTTTGTAGTTCCCAAGTTGGAGTGATCTGTGTGGACTTGTTAGCAACTGACATCCGTTGCAAGGTTTATAGTTAGAAAGACGTTGCTAAAGTCTGTAGCTGGAAGCTGTGGCTGATGTGGGATGATCTGTGTATCTTAGTTCATAGACACTGCTTGTGACTTTGAGCCGTTATCAGCTTGCATATCTGGTTATGTTGCTGGCGGCAAGTAAATAATTAGAAGCGGCTATCTCAAAAACAGTCTGTGCCAGCTCGGGTAAATAAACTGTGTAATCCAAACACAGTATATAGTAAGAGTGTGGGCAGCTCTACGCGTTTCAGCCGTAGCCTTTATCAAGATGCCCAAAATGACTTTTAGTTACACTTATAAAGGGTAAAAGTGTGATCCTATTGGATGTTGGTAATTAAGTCTTAGCCAATGGGATAACTTTAAAATTCAAACTAGCGTGGAATGATAGTGGGTTAGGGATGGAAATGTTGATAAACAAAATTTGTTGATCATATTGTAGATACACCAGTTTTTCGAACAGTAAATACACCATAAATTATATATCACCTCATTTTCACATTGTATGAAAACCTTGATGATTAGATATAACAGCTGCATTCCACGCTAGTTTGAATTTTAAAGTTATCCCATTGGCTAAGACTTAATTACCAACATCCAATAGGATCACACTTTTACCCTTTATAAGTGTAACTAAAAGTCATTTTGGGCATCTTGATAAAGGCTACGGCCGAAACGCGTAGAGCTGCCCACACTCTTACTATATACTGTGTTTGGATTACACAGTTTATTTACCCGAGCTGGCACAGACTGTTTTTGAGAAAGCCGCTTCTAATTATTTACTTGCCGCCAGCAACATAACCAGATATGCAAGCTGGTAATGGCTCAAAGTCACAAGCAGTGTCTATGAACTAAGACACACAGATCATCCCACATCAGCCACAGCTTCCAGCTACAGACTTTAGCAACGTCTTTCTAACTATAAACCTTGCAACGGGTGTCAGTTGCTAACAAGTCCACACAGATCACTCCAACTTGGGAACTACAAAAACAACAGTCCTGCAAAAGAACGTATCCCACATTGAACCAAATCACTGGGACTTCGTCACCTTAAGAAGGTTTTGCAGACATCATCTTGTCACAGGATCCACAGCTATTACTAATAGCACTTCTTCATCATAGGTATTGCATATACCTCTTCGGATCATTTCTCCATTTTGGATCTTCTAAAGAAACGTTAAGAACGGACAACATGAATACTCCAGATCCACAGCTATTACTAATAGCACCTCAACATCATTTGGTATTATATATACCCCCTTGGATCATCCCTTCATTCAATAAAGCTTATCTCAAAACACGCAAGTAATCTGGAGGGCAGACATAAAACTCTGTCCTTTCTCAACAAAGTTTGCCACTCGCTAAAAGTAGTAGTGTGAGACACTACATCCAAAGGTACTTTTTATTCATTGTTTTTACCTAAGATATCATCTACCTACATTACCATAGTGGTGTCTAAAAATAAGACGGCTATTAAGTGACATTATCTATTTTTGTTATAATCCACTGCAGTGTGATACACCAATTTTAATGCATTAAAGACATTTTATAACAAAGTAGTCTTTTATACAAAGATTAATCTCTTTTTAAATTAATCATCGTTTGAGCTCACATGAATCATTATTGTATCAAATCTTATACAACCTTGTTTTAATATCGAATATTTACTTTTATTTTTGCTAATTCTTGTTATTTGCAATATTGTATTAAAAACGTACTTATTTAAATTTTACATTGTTTTAGGTTAATTCTTGCATTTTTTGAAGTTATTTTCTTACATAGTCTTGCATATCTCACTGAGTTACGTTTAACTACAAACACATCTTCTAATTTAAACTTACCCCATAGTATTGTTTTATACTAAGCGAAAGTATATATATCTGTCAGTCTATATAGACATTCACTTTTATTCTACAGACACCAGTAATATATATATATTTACTTATCTCTACACTTATTTCTAGACATATAATAGCTCCCCTCACCTGTTCTAATCACTTACCTCACTGACAACTGTTTGGAGGAACTTTTGTCTTAATGTTGGGTTTAGAGCTCTCTTAAAAATCACATATTTTATATTTTAAGGTGCACTCACTCCACCCTGTTTTGTAATAATGTCTATTAGTTGTTGTAATGCTTTCCTTTCACTGCTTTTTATTTTATTTTATTTTTTGTATAGATTTGTTTCTTTCATGTTTTTTTTTAAACATTTTTATTGAAAATTGTTGTTATACAATGGTGTAAAAGCAACTTACAGCAAAGGTTACATTATAATGTGGCAAGAAAAACACAACATAGACAATAACTCTACACTGATTTAAATAATCAGTCATTAACTCATAAATCAATTTGAAGAATATTGCATATCAGAGAGATAGTCCTTATTGTATAGTGATCCATAAGGGTCCTTGGAATGAGAAAAAGAAAACATTCTGTTGTGCCTTTATAAAGATACATTACTCAATTATCAGCAAAGTCATAACTGTCAGTTGTATCTTCCTTTGTGTCAGTCATGTGTTGTATGAAAAGTGAATTTAAAAGAGAGAAATAGCTGGGGAAGTGGACAAGGAAAGGTGGATAAGGGAAAGTGCCACTTTAATCCAATTTAATGTATATGTTTTAGGTCTGGTATTCGCTAAACTTGGAGTCTGCCCCACAGGTCCAAAAGCTCTTAATTATATTCCAGCTTGTTTATTTTTAGATAGTGGAAGCATTCAAGTTGTAATATATCTGTAGTTTGTTAGTGCCATTCGCAGAGCATATGTATTTTGCTGGATTTCCAGTGTTTAGGAATTAATTTCTTGGCGCTATTAATCATTATAAGAAAAATTGTCATGTTTTGGTTTCCTCTCATTGCACCTTTCAACAATTACAACCCATCTCTTCCCTCACATTTTCCTCATTCGAAACCCACACGATTCGCTTATTCTCTCCCCTCACTATACGTGTTGCAGTCATATACCGACCCCCTGGCTCATCAACTCAATTTCTAGATCACTTGACTGCCTGGCTACCATATTTCCTTTCCTCAGACACCCCTGCCGTCATTCTTGGCGACTTCAACATCCCTCTTGACAATCCCACTGCCTCTTCTGCAAAACAACTTCTGCAACTCACTTCCTCTTTGGTTTGTCACAATGGACTGATTCTCCCACTCACAAAGACGGTCACTCCCTTGACCTGATCTTTAGCTATCGATGCACTCTCTCAAACTTCACAAACTCCCCTTTTCCACTTTCTGACCACCATCTCCTCACTTGCAACATATCATCCCTCCCTACAACTCTCCCTCCTTCTACTCCTCATACCAAACTTCACAGAAGCATTATATCATTAGATCAGCAACAGCTTACTAATTTCCTTGAACCTCTCCTCTCATCCTTCTCCTCCTTTTCCTGCCCTGACCAATCTATCTGCCACTATAATTCCACCCTTACATCCGTCCTTGACAATTTGGCCCCTCTTACCATAGCTTGGAAATCACACACTCATCCTCAGCCCTGGCATACTCCTCTGACACTGTACCTACGCAGATGTTCCTGTACTGCTGAGTGGCACTGGAGAAAATCTTGATTTTCTTCATTACAAATTCATCTTGAACTCCTACTATTCTGCCCTTAATCTCTATAAGCAACATTACTTCTCAACTCTTATCTCTAATCTGTCTTCAAACCCAATACGTCTGTTCTCCACTTTCAATACTCTTCTTCGCCCACCCCCACCTCCTAATACAACTTCTCTGTCAGCTCAAGACTTTACCAGCCACTTCAATAACAAAATCCACTCTATCAGCAACTAAATCAGCTCTCAACATAATTCCATTCTCTCACCCCCTCAAACGCTTTTAATCAACCACAATTCACATAGCCATAAACTTAGCTCTTTCTCCCCTGTTATTGAGGAAGAGGTTTTGGCACTTATTCTGCGCTCTCACCTCACTACCTGTCCCCTTGACCCTATACCATCTCAGCTACTCCCCTCCCTCTCTTCTACCCTTACCCCTAAACTCACACATATTTTCAACCTCTCCTTCAACACCGGTATATTTCCCTCATCTCTGAAACATGCACTGGTCACACCTATCCTCAAAAAACCTTCCCTTGATCCAACCTCTCCATCCAACTTCCGCCCTATTTCCCTCCTCCCTCTTGCCTCAAAGCATTTCAAAAAACTTGTATATGCACGCCTATCCCATTTCTTTACATTAAACTCCCTCCTTGACCCACTGCAATCTGGATTTCGTCGCCATTACTCCACAGAGACAGCAATTGTTAATGTTACCAATGACCTACTTACAGCAAAATCAAAAGGCCACTTCTCTCTGCTTATCCTCCTTGATCTGTCCACAGCCTTTGATACTGTTGACCACCCTCTTTTGCTCCAAACTACCTGTCTGTCTTCCTACCTGTCAAACCGTACCTTTAGTGTAGCCTTCTCTGGGGCCTCCTCTGCCCCGTCACCACTTTCTGTCAGAGTACCGCAAGGCTCTGTCCTTGGTCCCCTTCTATTCTCAATTTACACGTCATCACTAGGTTCCCTAATAAAGTCCTACGGTTTCCAATATAATTTGTATGCCGACGACACCCAAATCTACATCTCTACACCAGACCTACCCAGTGTCACTAACTTTCTTTCTCACATCTCTAACTGGATGTCCTCTCACTACCCTCAAGCTAAATCTCTCTAAAACTGGGCTCCTTATTTTCCCCCCTTCTTCCAAAATCTCCACCCCAATCTCTCTATAACTGTCGACAACTCCATCATTACCCCTACCCCGCATGCCCGATGTCTCTGGGTCACATTTGACTCAGATCTTTCACTCCTCACATTCAGTCCTTGGCTAAAGTCTGCCGCTTCCACCTTAACAACATCGCTAAAATTAGACATTTCCTTACACAAGACACAACTAAGATTTTAATTCACTCTCTCATCCTTTCCCGCCTCGATTTCTGCAACTCTGTCCTCTCTCGTCTCCCCACCTGCTGCCTAGCTCCTTTACAATCCATAATGAATGCCTCTGCCAGGCTCATCTTCCTTACATGTCGCTCTTCATCTGCTGCACCTCTCTGCCAATCCCTTCAATGGCTTCCTCTTGCCTCTAGGATTAAACACAAAATGCTCACTCTGACATACAAAGCCCTCAACTGCACTGCTCCCCCCTATATCTCAGACCTTGTCTCCAGATACTCTCCCTCCCGTCCCCTTCGCTCTGCTCATGACCTCCTACTCTCCTCCTTTCTTGCTACCTCACCACACTCCCGTTTACAGGACTTCTCCAGACTGGCTCCCATCTTGTGGAACTCTCTGCCTTGCTCCAGAAGACTTTCCCCTAGTTTTGAAAGCTTCCATCGCTCTCTAAAAACTCTACTGTTCAGGGATGCATACAACCTACACTAACCTTTCTTTATACCAGTTCCTCTCCTCCATTGCTATCCCCTGAACCCCTTTAGCATGTATGCCTAAGAGTCCAGCTGTTCGTAGATCACCTTTTTAAGAGCTGACTACAACAGTGCAACTCTTGGCAGGGCCCTCTACCCATGTGATCCCTATAATTGTTTTGTTGTACTCTGCATTTGTTTATAGCGCTGCGTAATCTGTTGGCGCTCTATAAATAACCGATAATAATAAATAATAATGGTAACACCTATTACCGTGGAGATAGATTTAAAGACGCCTTTCCAAAATTTTGTGATGTGGGGACAAAACCACCAAATGTGTTGCATTGTGCCTGTGTGTCCGCATGCTCTCCAGCATTTGTTGCTAATGTGGGGGTTAGATTTATGTAATCTGGAGGGTGTTAAGTACCATCTGCTAACAAACTTGAAATGCATTTCCTTTATGGTGGCAGAAATTGAGGCTTTTATGGCTATTTAAAACGACTTATACCAGTATGTTCTGAGCTTTTATTTGTTTTAAATGTTCTAGGGGCATTTTTATGATTGACTTCCGAGGTTTATGACCGAGTATATTAGGCTTAAGGTGGATACTTGGATAGGCAGTAGCACTTGTTTTTGGGGATCAAAGCTAACGAAATTAAAGTATTATGATGTGGTAGAGAAGGGTGGAGAAGTAGGAGAGGGGGTTAAGGTGGAAATTTGTGTGGGAAAGGAAGAGTTGGAATATTAGAGTTAAGTATAGGAAAGAGAAAAAGGAAGGAAAGAAAAAAAAGACAAAATAATATTTAGGAATGGGGTTCTGGGGGAAAAAGGTGTAGTACTGGGGATGTGTCCCCGTGGCAAATGTGCAATAAAATAGTATTTAAAATAGTGAAATGGGAGTGAGGGATCTCCCCTCCTCTCCGTTCTGAGGAGAAAAGCAACCAATCCGGTTGTAATATATCATATAGATGGTTTTTAGAGTATTATGATTAACCTAGGGTTATTGATGTCTTACTTATCATAACGGATTTTATCCCAAAAACCTGGGGATACAAATTCTCTACGGAACGAGTGGTGAGCGAGGTTTCTTAAATTCAACACATCAGGCGGGTATGAGTTTTATTAATTGAGGGATGATGTAGTTCCCTGAGTAAAACCCCGCTAAGGAGACATTTCAGTAGAGTACAAGTGTTTAGTAAGAACTGTGACTATAGTGTGCGCAACCAAACATTCACAACATTTTTAAACAGTACAAGCATAGAAGAAAACGTGAATATAGATGACAAAACATTTTGTTCCTTACAATTTCTATTAACGTTTTTAGAATGCAAAATCAATTCTTCAGTATTTTCAGGTGTCACTACTCACAAGGGCGGTGTGTAGTATTTCCAAATTATGTTGCCTATCAGGTGTGAATAAGTTATTCTATTTTAAAGATGATATAGCTCCTTGAGGTAAGGCAAGTCGAGTAGATATTTTGGTTATGCCCAGATATTAGTAAAAGACTGTACCTGTAGTTTGTTTAACATAATGATAAATGTATAAAACAAAAAGTTTTGTTGTCTCTATTCATATTCTCTTGTGCAGTTAAAATGCTTGAAATTGATCTTTATTTTAAGTTTTTGAATACAAAATCAGCATGAAAAAATGTTGTCCTGCATTATTTCTAAATATGGAAACATTTTTATTTACATACTTTTCATGAAAAGAATCCACCCTTTTGGGGTACGATAAGTTGGGAGTGCATTGACAGAGGGAACATTTGTGAAACCAAATACCCTTTAGAGGTTGTCCTGATTGGATAACCGATCAGGGTGGCGTTAAGTATATAGGTCCCGAAAAGTTTCAAGTCCACTGATATGGGAGCGTGGTGGTGTTAAAAAAAAATGTAATGTAAGATCCAAGGGGAACTTAAACCCTGAGAATAAGTCAGTGGGGCTGGGATTCTGCTTTAAGCATAAAAGCTATTCTACTTAAAGGGTACTTGGCAGAGAAAAGGCAAAAGTCTTCTACAAGTGATATAGAGAGAAGAAGGGTATTTAGGCTTTACCTGATCTTGTCATGGTGCTTCTGCTCTGTTTCTTTTTTTTTTTTTTTCTTTTTTTTTTGTCTGGTTTCCATGATAGGGATTATATGTCAGGATATCTGCCAGCCGTGGCACCTTCTAGTTCTGTTCGTTGTGGCCTGACAGATGCTGCAGGCCCTGGAGTCGAGATAGCAGCTGAAACTTTGATGGAGAGTGACTGACAGAACTGTTCCAGGTCGTCTTCCGAGCGATAGATAACATGTTTGTTATCTTTGGTTGCGATGATTGATACTGGAAACCCACAGTGGTACGGTATCCTGTGGGCCTGCAGAGAAGACATGATGTGTGACAGAAAACATGAAGAAAAAGAAAATCCAGTGATTTATTTTCAGGTACACACACAATTAACAATATGTGGGGTAAAAAAATATATATAAAAAGATATAGATGAGCTATAGTGCTGTGATACAAAGCTTCCTGCCGGTCTTACGCGTTTCAGCTGTAAGAAAAGAAAAAAAAGCCTTAATCATAGACCATAATGCACCTTCCGGTGTTAACCCTTATATAGCAACCTCGGTTGCGTAAGGGTTAGCAGCTGTGTGTGACAGCGTGATGAGTACCACTGAAGTGATTTGACATACTAGTGATCACTGTTCTCATACAATTGTAAAAGGATCTGACATAATCACTTCGTTGAAGGGAAACAAAGTATTGCCTATAACATTAAGCATATGTTGTCTCAAAATAGAGATAAACAAATTATATCTACGACCCTTTTGTTTCTTATTTGACAAGTGATCACTATTCTCATATGATTGTACACGGATCTTAAAAGTTGACTTGAATAAAGGGATACAAATTAATGTCTACTCTAAGTATAATGTTAAACATGTATTGTTTCATAATAGAGATAAATTAATTATATAAGTTACTCTTTTAGTTTCTAAGTAGACTGAATTATATAAATGATTTATACTGTCTCGAGGTAGATTATTTTTTTTTTATATATATTGTATATGTGACCCTATTATTCCCTGTAGACTAAGCTGTGTACATAATTTATAGATCTTTGAGAATAAGATACTGAACTATGATCTATAGGTACCAGGTTTAGATAATATCAATTTCCTGGTTTCTTATATGTTTCAAGATCAACATTGACCAAAAAAGGACAATGAATATTAGGATTTTGTAAGCAATTAATGTCTTACATTTCATATAAACACAATCCTAATAGGGAAATAACCAATATCCTTTCCGGTCAATGTTGTCAATTTACCAGATTAAACCCTTAAATGAACTGGCTGGCTCTTTATAAAGTTAACAAAGCAATAATTAGGCTTTCCAGTGATTGATAATGTCGCCTGATGCATTGAAACCTTGAGGACGTCTAGTTCGCAAGGTAAAAATCCAAAAGGCCTCCCTATGGAAAAGTTTTACAGTTTTATCCCCTCCCCTAGGGGCATTCATAATATGTTCAATCACCTGCCATTTAAATGTGTTAACTGTTTTGTTATGCACTGTTATAAAGTGGTGTACCAAGTCAGAGACATCAATGTCTTTATCGATATTATTGAGGTGTTCTCAGATTCGTGTCCTCGTCTCACGTGTAGTACAACCTACATATTGTTTATGGCATTCTGTGCATTCTACCAGGTAGACTACACAGGTGGTTCTGCAATTAGTACAACTTGAGGAAAGAAAAACTCTCTGGGTGACCCTTGATTGAAACCTGTTAGTGACATTAGTATGACTGCACGTTATGCAGCCAGAAAAATGGCATCTAAAATGACCCTTAATTGTGAGCCAACTACTTCCTCCTGCAGTGGCCTTTTTCAACATACTGGGAGCCAGAATATTCCCCAAAGTGCGTCCTTTTCTGGAGACATAGTTACAACCTTCAGAAACCAAACTTTTTAAACTATCTTCTCCTGTCAACACAGGGAGATGTTTGTCCAAAATACTACAGATTTCTTTAAATTGAGGACTAAAAGTAGTTACAAAAGTGTGTTTCAAGTTGTCAAAGTTCCTATTAGGATAGACCTTATTTTGTTGGAGCATAGTTGATCTATTCAGTTTATTCACCTCAAAGTAAGCTCTCTTAATTGTTTTAGGATGGTAACCTCTCTCCTGGAGTTGTCTCTTAAGTATGTTGGCTTCAGTTTGGAAATCAGTATCTGAAGAACAGTTTCTCTTAAGTCTTACAAACTGACCTTGGGCCACCCCAAAACCTGTGTGTCTTGGGTGGTTTGATTTAGCATGCAAGATCGTGTTTGACGTAATCGGCTTCCTATAGAGTGTTGTCTCTACCTTGTGATCATTTGTGTTCCCTATTAAATAAATGTCCAAATATGGGACCCTATTTCTATCATAGCTAGATGTAAACTGGAGGTTCAGATCATTAAAGTTCAAGTAAGTTACGAACATTTCAGATTCTGCTTCTGTTCCAGTCCACACAAACAGCAAGTCATCTATATATATTTTATATGACTTAATCTTGTTCCTGTGTGGATTCCTGTCTCCAAAGACGTGGGACCTCTCCCACCAGCCCATGAAGAGGTTCGCATATGAGGGAGCAAATTTAGCACCCATAGCGGTCCCACGTCTTTGTAGAAAGAAATGTTCGCCAAATTTGAAATAGTTATGATTTAAAAGGAATTCCAAAACTCTCAACAGAAAAAGCTTTAATTTCTCGTCGTAGTTACTGTACATATCAAGTGAAGTCTTAATTGATTTCAAAGCATATTCGTGTGGGATGCACGAATAGAGCCCTACTACGTCAACAGTGATCCATGAACATTCTGCATCCCAGACAACATGATCTAAACTGTTTAAGAGATGTGTGGTATCCTTCAGATATGAAGGTAGTTGTAAGACCATGGGTTGCAGGAGGGACTCGACCCAACCAGATATTCTTTCAAAAAGAGAGCCTATGCCCGAAACAATGGGCCTCCCTTTCACCTCCTCCAAGGATTTATGTACCTTGGGGAGGTGATGAAAAAATGGAATAACTGGTGCGGTCACATTAAGATAATCAAAAGTATCTTGGTCCAAGATCCCCTCCTGCAATCCATCGTCTAATATATCTAGAAGCTGTAGTTTGTATACCAAGGTAGGATCCCTAGATAATGTCAGGTAGACCTCTGTATCAAAAATCTGTGTTTCTGCCTCTTTGACATAATCCGATTTGTCAAGCACCACAATGCTGCCCCCCTTATCTGCCTGGCGAATAACTATCTCTTCTTTCTTCTTTAATTCCTCCAGAGCAAGTCTCTGCAACTGAGTTAGATTTGGGGGGGCTGCATTGTGATATCTTGACAAAAGTATGAGGTCTTCTTCGACTCGTTTGTGAAACGCCTCCAGAAAAGGACCCCTCTCTTTTGTAGGGTAAAAAATTGATCTAGGTTTGTAACCAACATGGTTGGTTTTAATAAAGGGGTTATGTACATCTGACTCAAAGAATAGATCCTGGAGAAGATCAAAATCACATGCTTCTCCAAAATCTATGGTGTTCATTATCGGTGGGAGATCATTGAGAGTATCAGGGGGGTATGTAACATTATCAGAGATGTCATTAGTGTTCCCCCTTGTCCAAAATAATTTTTTAAGCGTGAGATCCCTCACCAGACGATTTACATCCGTGATTGTCTCAAATAGGTCAAAGGTTACACTAGGGACAAATCCAAGGCCCAAACTTAGGACTGATATTTCATCGTCACTGAGTATGGTGTTTGAAAGATTTAAGATTTTTATATTTTGTATTTGTTGTATCGCCCCCTTCCCCTTCGACCTCTGTGACCTCTTTCTATGCTTCATCCTTTTCCTCCTCCCCCTTCTGTTTCCATCCCTACCTGTCCTAAAGGGTGTTGACTGGAATGTTGTGTTTTTAAACATGATTTGGTTAGAACACAGTGTTGGAGAATCACTATCAATGTCACTAAAAAACTCCTTGCGTCTATTATCCAAACTTTGATGATTTTTATCTTTGTGGCTGGTGTTTCTAGTGATTATGGGTTCTACCCCGCTGTGTTTTTGCTCCTTGTTTGGGCCTTACAACTAATCCCTCCCCTTCTGATAGATCACTGGAACCACTCCTGCCGGAGGGGCCAGTTTGTTCTGTCACTAAACTCAGAATCTGAGAATGTCACTTTCTTGTCTAAACTAGTGGTTTTATTTTTATTGTTGGACCACCTTCTCTTTTGTCTATTTTTTCTGTTCGATGCTTGCGAGTTATACACTTTATTGTTTATGTAATCTTCGTTGTCACGATTAAATTTCCTAAATTTGAAATGATCTAATTCTACTCTAAAAAGATCCACACTTTCTTGCAACATTTTATCTAGTTCATTATACTTTGGATGCTCAATAAATTCATTTTGCTGTATCTGAACTCCTGCTAGTTCCTCTCTAGTTTTTATAAGTTGTCTAGCTTTATATTTAATAATCAAACCCATCAGAATTTTGGAGCAATCTGAGAGTGCCCCATTCCAATTCATTCACAAAATCAAAATCATCCACCTGAAAGGTGGGAAACTTTTTTTAATCTCAGTCCCCTGGGTATGAGTTCAAGTAAGAGATACTTTTTCAGAGCTCTCTTATGCCACCAAATCCGGTATTCTTTGATGAGATTTTTTCCATATGAAGAAATATATCACTAATGTCCAAAGTTTCCTGTTGTCTAATAAAGGTGTCTTCAAGAGTAAGTCTGTGATTGTCAATATCTGTCAGTAGTTGCTGAGAAAAAAAGCTCATATTAACCCCTCTATGTGTATACCTCTTTGTGAAAGACTGGTATGCAGCAAGCATACAAGTTCAATGATTAGAGACGGCGTCTTTTGTAGAGCATATGGCTGATCCCATGCAGGGAAAGACAAGACACAACTTAGTAACAATATTCAAAAAGGAGAATCCTCTGCTCGTGAGCTCTAAGCCTAAGTCCATAAACACTCTTAGTTGACTCGTAAGTCCAAAGTAAGGGCACTGATTAGCACGCTCTGCAACCTAATGGATCACACGATCCTGTACACATTTCAAATATGGCTTGTGAACATTACTTAAAACAGATTAATTCAAGTAAGGAGCAACAGCCTCACCAAGTCCTTTGGTAGCTTTTCCTGCAATCCGTTGGTTCACCGTTGAGCGCTTCTGTGTACAGTCGCCTCGATCAGCTGTATCCCTATCCTCTCCAGGGATGCCAACTTATGCGGCTCTGATCACGGTCTGTAGTGCTGTGCGTGATATCGGCCCGTGTCCACTCCTGATGATGTCAGACGCCGTCGGCAGCCTTCACTGACTGCCACCTCCTCCACAACGATACTCCAGCCGGAACTCAAGTACAATAAAACATGAAGAAAAAGAAAATCCAGCGCGCCGTCTTCAAAAAAAGGGGGAAAAAAACATTTATTTTCAGGTACACACACAATTAACAATATGCGGGGTAAAAAAATATATATAAAAAGATATAGATGAGCTATAGTGCTGTGATACAAAGCTTCCTGCCGGTCTTACATGTTTCGGCTGTAAGAAAAAAAAGCCTTAATCATAGACCATAATGCACCTTCGGGTGTTAACCCTTATATAGCAACCTCGGTTACGTAAGGGTTAGCAGCTGTGTGTGACAGCTTGATGAGTACCACTGAAGTGATTTGACATACTAGTGATCACTGTTCTCATACAATTGTAAAAGGATCTGACATAATCACTTTGTTGAAGGGAAACAAAGTATTGCCTATAACATTAAGCATATGTTGTCTCAAAATAGAGATAAACAAATAATATCTACAACCCTTTTGTTTCTTATTTGACAAGTGATCACTATTCTCATATGATTGTACACGGATCTTATAAGTTGACTTGAATAAAGGGATACAAATTAATGTCTACTCTAAGTATAATGTTAAACATGTATTGTCTCATAATAGAGATAAATGAATTATATAAGCTACCCTTTTAGTTTCTCAGTAGACTGAATTATATACATGATTTATACTGTCTCGAGGTAGATGATTTTTTTAATTTTTATATTGTATATGTGACCCTATTATTCCCTGTAGACTAAGCTGTGTACATAATTTATAGATCTTTGAGAATAAGATACTGAACTATGAAGGTATGATGTGTGACAGAGCTCTGCGCTTCTGCAGGGTGGTCGGTCTGATGTCACTAAAGATCTGTAGTGGGATTCCGGCATGTCGAAGCGGATGTTTAGCTCTGAAATTGTTTAAAATTTACTTTTTGTCCCGGAAGTTTAATAGTTTGAGGACAATATCTTGCGGAGGGCCTTGGGAGGAGGTCTAGCCCTCAGAGCCCTGTGTGCTCTTTTGATGGAGATTTTAGGGGAATTTGGCGTGCCTTTTATTGTCCAAAATAAATCCGTTAGATAGCCTCCCAATGCTGTAATGGTTTCTGGAGCTTCCCTTATGCGCAGGTTGTTGCGGCGGCGGCTGCGATTGTCCAGATCTTAAATTTTATCGTTTAGTGACTGTATAATGCCTTCTTGGGTATGTACTTTTGCGGTAAGATGAGTGATATTGGCGTTAGTTGTGGATTGCTCCTCTTCAACAACTGAAAATCTGTCAGATATAGGCAAAATGTCCTTATGCAGTTCTTTATAAAGTGTTCTGACCTCGTGCATAAATACTTTCATGTCCTCCTTTGAAGAGAGGTGGCTAAGGTCATCCTTTGTGACATAGGAGGTAAATTTTCGGTATTGTATGTACTAACTGTACCAGTTTGCTGCCTCCCATGGAGGGGGGGGGGGGGAGTTCTTGGTGGTGGATCCTACGAATCCATTGATTTCAAGTAGTGACCTAGCGTTATGTATCTAGTTCCTTTATCTCCTTTGGATGTTGTTCTGTTGGACATTACTATGTCCTGGCCTATCCAATGTGCAATGCTTGTGGCACTGATAGAGTGTGAATCTGGCTTGTTTGTTCTGAATTGTGGAGTTTCCTCAGGTATTTTCTGCATCCGAGGTGTCTGTGGTGCTTGGTGCTCTGCTGATGAGTAACCCCCCTGGGGTATTTGTGAAGGTGTGCCTACAGTAATAGGATGAGCTATGTCACAACTCTGCCCCTTTAGGTTAGTGCCTTCCAAGCATATATCTTTATTATAATGATAAGGAATCTCAGTGACAGGGACCTTCTGTTTTATATATGCGCACTTCGTGCTGTGCTGTAGTTATGGTATTCTGCGGCCTATTCCCTATCTAAAATGGCCGTTATGTTATTCCATTAATACTATTACTGGGATAGGGTGATGCTCACCGTTCAGCTTCTCCGGTGTTGTAGCTGGTTGTCAAGCGTTGTACTGAAGGGATGGATTACGTCCTCTTAATGTGGGGAATCAGGGCCTATGCCACCACTCCTGCCTGTGATATGCTCTGTCTGGACCCGCTCTGCCTGTTGTGATGCCGCTATCGCTGCGTCATTATCTTTTAGAACATCTGCTTCCCTACCAGCGGCTTTGCTTGGCACTTGTTAGGCTGAACGGGGTAAGTACCTGGTTATTTTCTTCAGGGGACCGGTCCCTAACGGAGGTTCCGCTGAAGAGCTGACAGTGCTGTGTTAACTGTGAGTTGCGGCCCTCTGCATGCCAATTAGCATGCTGGTTATACCTTTTTTTTGTCGGTGAACTCCGCGATTAACCTCCCCGCAGGCTAGGTATTATGTTTTAAGGTGGATTGGGAGACCTACATCCCGTTAGTTCGCACTTATTTTGCCACAGAGCCTAGGAGCTCTAGAATCCTGCTGCCATCGACCTGCATGGCTAAACTTTGCCCCCTTTCACTGCTTTTTAAATTGTCTTTGTACTCGTATGATGTGCCTTTTTCATTTAGTGAAGTGTGTAATGCTATTTGTTCTTGTTCTATTAAAGTTTGAAACATCACTATAGATTCCCTCCTACTATGTACTGGATAAAAGTGAGATTTAGAATGTAAAGTGGTTGTGAAAATAGGTATGGTGTTCGATTCACTTTCTGTTCTTAGTGTTGGAGTTTATAGTGAAAGTAAATTATTAAGGTCACATAGGTCCATAAAGCAGAGTCCTATGAAATTAGGTAATATGTTGGTGCACTCTACTAGTGAATCTGTATTTTTGTATTATCAGGTCTTGTGCTCTCTAATATACTGTAGTGCTTTTTAAGGTGATTTTTCTAACCAGTGCATTGATGTCTAAAATAGTGGAAAATAAATCAAAATTGGTGGTGGGTGCAAAAGATAAACCTTTATTAAACAGTGATATTTGTGAGTATGTTGATGTATTTGATAGATTAATGACTGATTCTATTTCTTTGGCGCTATCTTTTTTTTATTCTGCTTGGATAATGCAGTGGTTGGTCCTTTATTGGAGTACTGCTCACAATTGGTGTTTTGAGTAGTGTTGTCAGCCTAGTTCTCCCTTGTGAGGTGCTTGGACTATCGGCAACTTCACTGGGCTCAGAGGTTAGTGCATCAGTGTGGGTAAGGTAAAGCCTGTGTTGTCTGTGTCAATGCTCGAGAAAATTAATCGTTTAGAGTTGGATGTATGCTGAAATCTATCTTCTCTCTTGTTTTTATTTTTCTCATGCTTGTTTTCTTGTTTGTTAGCTTTACTTTGTCTTTTTGGTGTAGCCTTCTGCCAGGAATAAACTATGTCCAATTCATAGTCTTTTATATCTCTTTGGTATTTGCCAACCTTTCTCTCAGACAATGTTAAATCCAGATCTTGCATAGTTGAGTCTGATTGTGTCTTATAATCAATATATTTTTTTTGTGTGTTCAAAGGGCTTGAGGGTGGTTAGTATTGCATTGATTATGTTTTAATAATTGTTTCATAAGAATGATGGAACAGTTAGTGAGGTTGTCATTCCACTCTTCCATAAATTCAGGGATATGTAGTGAAAAGGATGGGTACTTCTTCATCCTCAGCCCTCTGGTGGGATATAGAGTTCTTAAATCTATATATTAATGAAAACAAGGTTCCCAAATATTGGTTTCCTTGCTCTCTAGATTAGAGAAGATAGTGGTTAAATCCCCTTCTGCTACATTATCTGTTGAAAGGGAATGGACTCTCATCAGCCCAAAGGAAATAAATTTATCAGTAAGTATAAATTCTGTTTTACTTTCATACAGATGGTAAGAGTCCACAATCCATTACTCCTGGGAAACTAATATCCAAGCAGTGAAGTCGATGAGTAATGAGGGCAGGACTTGCATGAACTTGCATGATATATCATAAAACATTTTTTTTTAAAGTTATTTATTTTTTAATATATATATATTTTTATGTAAACAACATAAAGAAAGAAAGAATTCCACATCAACCAGAAACAACAGCCTGAAGGAGATTCCTACCAAAGGCTGCTTCCGAAAAAAATTGTGGAATTTAGTTAAAGTATGCAAAGAAGACAAAGCTGCCTTGCGAATATGATCTACGGAGGCCTCATTCATAAAGGCCCAAGGCATGAAAACTGACCTAGTAGAATGGTCAGTAATTTGTTAAGGCCAGAATGCCAAGGAAACAGCCATAGCTTTCTGACATTTCCTAGAGCCAGAAAAAATTACAAACTAGAAGCTTACCTGAAATCCTTAGTAGCCTGCAAATAGTACTTCAAAGCTCTGACTACATCCAAATTATGGGGAAGCCTCTCCATAAAATTCTTTAGATTAGGACAAAAAGAAAGAATAATAATTTATCTACTCATATTGTCTGAAGACACCACTTTAAATAAAAATTCAAATTTAGTTAAAACCGCCTTATCTCGATGAAAAATAAGATGAGGATCACAAGAATGGGAAAAAACTCACCTTTAATGATAAAAGCTTGATATCCACCTTTTAAGGTTGCCACCTCAGCCATGTTTTTCTGGACACTTATGAGTTACACATGCTGCAGGGTGTGCAGGGAGGAACATGTATTATGTTTCTGGACAGCACTATTCATATTCCTCCCTGCACACCATGCAGCATGTGTAACTTATAAGTGTTCTGTATTTTAAGGGACGGGTGGCCACCTTATACATGGACATAAAAGGTGGAGCCTGCAAAACCTTTAGAAACAAATTAAGATTTTTTTTTATAACAGTTTTAATCCTGACTAAAGCCTGCACAAAACAGTGAATATCAGGAAGAGTAGCAATATTTGTATGAAACAAAACTTAAAGGGCAGAAATCTGACCTCTGAGAGAACAAGCAGATAAACCCTTATCCAAACCATCCTGCAGAAATGGCAAAATCCTTGGAATTCTAAAAGAATGCCAGGAAAAAAACATGATCCAAACACCATGAAATATCAGTTTCTACCACAGATTCTAAAAAAACCTTCTGCTTAAGACCTAAACATTCAATCTCCATGCCATCAAGTTTAGAGATTTGAGATCCTTATGAAAAAACAGAACTTGAGACAGAAGATCTTGTCGCAAAGAAAGTGGCCATGCAGGACATCTGGACATCTAAACTAGATCTGCAAACTAAGTTCTGCAAGACCAAGATGGAGCAATCAATATCACAGATCCCTCCTTCTACCCCGATTCTTGCAATTAACCTTGGTAGGAGAACCAGAGGAGGAAAAACATATGCTAGTTATAAAGACCAAAGAGCTACTAGAGGATCCACAAACTCTGCCTGAGGATCCTTTGACCTTGCAAAGTACCTGGGAAGTTTGTTGTTTAACCTGGAGGCCATTAGATCTATCTCTGGGAGACCCCAAAGATCCACAATCTAATAGACAGACCACTCTCCTGGATGCAGGGATTGATGACTCAGGAAGTCTGCTTCCCAATTAGTCACCCTTGGAATATGAACTGCAGATATTTAGCAATAATTGCCCTCTGCCTAAGAAAGACTTCAAGACAATTTCTTTAATGCTAAGGAACTGCGAGTATATGCTACTGCTTCAACATTGTCTGACAAAAATGCAGATGAGACTCCTTTTCCAACAGGGGCCAACTCTGGAGGGCCCTGTAAATTTTATGGAGTTTCAAAACATTTATTGGTAACCTCACCTTCTGAGGAAACCAAACTCCCTGTGCTCTGAGACCCCCAGACAGCACAAAACAGAAAGAGAAGCAGTCTGCCAGGAATGAACAGCAGCTCAATAGCTTGTTCTTTTGCCCGGTTGCCTCCTGGGAGTAACGTCTTTCTGCCCAATTGTGCTTTTCACAGAGGAAAACTTTCCTAATAAGAACAAAAAAGCATAATTTATGTAAGAATTTACAAGATAAATTAATTTCTTTCATATTGGCAAGAGTCCATTAACGTATGGGATATACAATCCTACCAGGAGGGGCAAAGTTTCCCAAACCTCAAAATGCCTATAAATACACCCCTCACCACACCCACAATTCAGTTTAACGAATAGCCAAGTAGTTGCGTGATAAAGAAAGGAGTAAAAAGCATCAACAAAGGAATTTGGAAATAATTGTGCTTTATACAAAAAAAATCATAACCACCCTAAAAAGGGTGGGCCTCATGGACTCTTGCCAATATGAAAGAAATTAATTTATCTTGTAAATTCTTACATAAATTATGTTTTCTTTCATGTAATTGGCAAGAGTCCATGAGCTAGTGACATATGGGACATCAATACCCAAGATGTGGAACTCCACGCAAGAGTCACTAGAGAGGGAGGGATAAAAATAAACAACAGCCATTTTCCGCTGAAAAAATAATCCACAACCCAAAATATAAGTTTATTCTTCAAATGACAAAAACAACTTAAAACATCAGCAGATGAATCAAACTGAAACAGCTGCCTGAAGAACTTTTCTACCAAAAACTGCTTCTGAAGAAGCAAATACAAAACGGTAGAATTTAGTAAGTGAATGTAAAGAAGACCAAGTTGCCGCTTACAAATTAGATCAGCCCACGAAGAGACTGATCTACTACAATGAGCTGTAATTCTCTGAGGCGGGGCCTGACCCGACTCCAACAAGCTTGAAGAATCAAAAGCTTTAACCAAGAAGCCAAGGAAATAGCAGAAGCCTTCTGACCTTTCCTAGGACCAGAAAATATAACAAATAGACTAGAAGTCTTCCTGAAATCTTAAGTAGCTTCAAAATAATATTTCAAAGCTCTCACCACATCCAAAGAATGTAAGGATCTTTCCAAAGAATTCTTAGGATTAGGACACACGAAAGGGACAACAATCTCTCTACTAATGTTGTTAGAATTCACAACTTCAGGAAAAAATGTAAATGAAGTCCACAAAACCGCCTTATCCTGATGAAAAATCAGAAAAGGAGATTCACAAGAAAGAGCAGATAGCTCAGAAACTCTTCTAGCAGAAGAGATGGTCAAAAGGAACAACACTTTCCAAGAAAGTAGTTAAATGTCCAAAGAATGCATAGGCTCAAAATGGAGGAACCTGTAAAAGGCCTCAAAACCAGCCTGTAAAGCTTTCAAAACCAAATTAAGACTCCAAGGAGGAGAGATTGATTTAATGACAGGCTTGATACAAACCAAAGCCTGTACAAAACAATGAATATCAGGAAGATTAGCAATTTTTCTGTGAAACAGAACAGAAAGAGCAGAGATTTGTCCTTTCAAAGAACTTGCAGACAAACCCTTATCTATGCCATCCTGAAGAAACTGTAAAATTCTAGGAATTCTAAAAGAATGCCAAGAGAATTTATGAGAAGAACACCATGAAATGTAAGTCTTCCAAACTCTGTAATAAATATTTCTAGACACAGATTTACGAGCCTGCAACATAGTATTAATTACTGAGTCAGAGAAACCTCTATGACTAAGCACTAAGTGTTCAATCTCCATACCTTCAAATTTAATGATTTGAGATCCGGATGGAAAAACAGACCTTGAGACAGAAGGTCCGGCCTTAACGGAAGTGGCCAAGGTTGGCAACTGGACATCCGAACAAGATCCGCATACCAAAACCTGTGTGGCCATGCTGGAGCCACCAGCAGTACAAACGAACGCTCCATTATGATTTTGGAAATCACTCTTGGAAGAAGAACTAAAGGCGGAAAGATATAAGCAGGTTGATAACTCCAAGGAAGTGTCAACACATCCACTGCTTCCGCCTGAGGATCCCTGGACCTGGAAAGATACCTGGGAAGTTTCCTGTTTAGATAAGAAGCCATCAGATCTATTTCTGGAAGCCCCCACATCTGAACAATCTGAAAAAACATCTGGGTGAAGAGACCACTCTCCCGGATGTAAAGTCTGGCGACTGAGATAATCCGCTTCCCAATTGTCTATACCTGGGATATGGACCGCAGAAATTAGACAGGAGCCGGATTCCGCCCAAGCAAGTATCCGAGATACTTCTTTCATAGCTTGAGGACTGCGAGTCCCACCTTGATGATTGACATATGCCACGGTTGTGACATTGTCTGTCTGAAAACAAATAAACGGTTCTCTCTTCAGAAGAGGCCAAAACTGAAGAGCTCTGAGAATTGCATGGAGTTCCAAAATATTGATTGGTAATCTCGCCTCTTGAGATTTCCAAACCCCCTGCGCTGTCAGAGTTCCCCAGACAGCTCCCCAACCTGAAAGACTTGCATCTGTTGTGATCACAGTCCAGGTTGGATGAACAAAAGAGGCCCCTTGAACCAAACGATGGTGATTTAACCACAAAGTCAGAGGTAGTCGAACATTGGGATTTAAGAATATTAATTGTGATATCCTTGTATAATCCCTGCACCAATGATTCAGCATACAAAGCTGAAGAGGTCTCACGTGAAAATGAGCAAAAGGGATCGCGTACGATGCTGCAGTCATGAGACCTAAAACCTCCATGCACATAGCTACTGAAGGGAATGATTGAAACTGAAGGTTCTGACAAGCTGCAACCAATTTCAGACGTCTCTTGTCTGTTAGAGACAAAGTCATGGATACTGAATCTATTTGGAAACCTAAAAAGGTTACCTTTGTCTGTGGAATCAAAGAACTTTTTGGTAAATTGATCCTCCAACCATGTTTTCGAAGAAACAACACTAGTTGATTCGTGTGAGATTCTGCAGAACGTAAAGACTGAGCAAGTACCAAGATATTGTCCAATTAAGGAAACACTGCAATACCCCGCGCTCTGATTACAGAGAGTAGGGCACCGATAACCTTTGAAAAGATCCTTGGAGCTGTCACTACGCCAAAAGGAAGAGCAACAAATTGGTAATGCTTGTCTAGAAAAGAGAATCTCAGGAACGGATGGTGATCTGGATGAATCGGAATAGGAAGATATGCATCCTGTAAGTCTATTGTGGACATATAATGCCCTTGCTGAACAAAAGGCAGAATAGTCCTTATAGTCACCATTTTGAATGTTGGTATTCTCACAACAATATTCTCCTTCTTTGGGACAATGAACAGATTTGAATAAAACCCCAGACCCCGTTCCTGAACAGGAACTGGAACAATTACCCCAGAAACCTCCAGGTCTGAAACACACTTCAGGAAAGCCTGAGCCTTTTCTGGGTTCACTGGAATGCGTGAGAGAAAGAAACTTCTCACAGGCGGTCTTACTTTGAAACCTATTCTGTACCCTTGAGAAACAATGTTCTGAATCCAATGATTTTGGATTGAATTGATCCAAACATCCTTGAAAAATTTTAGTCTGCCCCCTACCAGCTGAGCTGGAATGAGAGCTGCACCTTCATGCAGACTTGGGGGCTGATTTAGATCTTTTAAATGGCTTGGATTTATTCCAGACTGAAGAAGGCTTCCAATTGGAAACCATTCCCTTAGGGGAAGGATCAGGTTTCTGTTCCTTATTTTGTCGAAAGGAATGAAAACTGTTAGCAGCCTTAAATTTACCCTTAGATTTTTAATCCTGAGGCAAAAAAGCTCCCTTCCCCCCAGTGACAGTTGAAATAATTGAATCCAACTGAGAACCAAATAATTTATTACCTTGGAAAGAGAGAGATAGCAACGTTGATTTAGAAGTCATATCAGCATTCCAAGATTTAAGCCATAAAGCTCTTCTGGCTAATATAGCTAAAGACATATATCTGACATCAATTCTAATGTTATAAAAAATGGCATCACAAATGAAATTGTTACCATGTTGAATTAACTTAACAATGCTATACACATTATGATCTGATACTTGTTGGGCTAGGGTTTCCAACCAAAAAGTTGAACCAGATAGATCCTCATTAGAGATAGATAAATCAGAATGTTGTCGGTCATTTAAAAATTCATCAATTTTATGAGAAGTTTTAAAAGACCTTTTACGTTTATTAGAAGGTGGGATGACAGACAAAGCCTTCTGAATAGAATTAGAAACAAATTCTCTCACATTAACAGGAATATCCTGAGCATTAGATGTTGAAGGAATAACAGGTAATGGATTACTACTAATGGAAATATTGTCTGCATGTAAAAGTTTGTTATGACAACTATCACAAATTACAGCCGGAGGTACAGTTACCACAAGTTTACAACAAATGCACTTAGCTTTGGTAGAACCGACATCAGGCAGCAGGATTCCAATAGTGGATTCTGAAACAGGATCAGATTGAGACATCTTGCAATATGTAAGAGAAAATATAACATATAAAGCAAAATTATCAATTTCCTTATATGACAGTTTCAGGAATGGGAAAAAATGCAAACAAAATAAGCCTCTGGAAACCAGAAGCAAAAATAAATGAAGACTTAAATAATGTCAAAAGTCTGGCGCCAAGTATGATGCCCACAACTGACAAAATATTTTTGGCGCCAAAAACGTCTGCAGCAAAAACGAGCGTCATAGATGACGCAACTACGTGAAAATTCTCGGCACCAACTAAGACGCCGGAAATGACGAAAACAGAATTTATGTTTACCTGATAAATTTCTTTCTCCTACGGTGTGTCCGGTCCATGGCTTCATCCTTATTTGTGGGATATTCTCTTCCCCTACAGGAAATGGCAAAGAGAGCACACAGCAAGATCTGTCCATATAGTCCCCCCTCTGGCTCCGCCCCCCAGTCATTCGACCGACGGTTAGGAGAAAAAGGAGAAACTATAGGGTGCCGTGGTGACTGTAGTGTATGGAATAAAAATGTTCAAACCTGACTAAAAGCCAGGGCGGGCCGTGGACCGGACACACCGTAGGAGAAAGAAATTTATCAGGTAAACATAAATTCTGTTTTCTCCTACATTGGTGTGTCCGGTCCACGGCTTCATCCTTACTTGTGGGAACCAATACCAAAGCTTTAGGACACGGATGAAGGGAGGGAACAAGTCAGGTTACCTAAATGGAAGGCACCACGGCTTGCAAAACCTTTCTCCCAAAAACAGCCTCCGAAGAAGCATAAGTATCGAATTTGTAAAATTTGGCAAAAGTATGCAGAGAAGACCAAGTCGCTGCCTTACAGATCTGATCAACAGAAGCCTCGTTCTTGAAGGCCCATGTGGAAGCCACAGCTCTAGTAGAGTGAGCTGTAATTCGTTCAGGAGGCTGCCGTCCGGCAGTCTCATAAGCCAATCGGATGATGCTTTTCAGCCAAAAAGAAAGAGAGGTAGCAGTAGCTTTCTGCCCTCTCCTCTTACCAGAATAAACGACAAACAAAGATGATGTTTGTCTGAAATCCTTTGTTGCTTCTAAATAGAATTTTAAAGCACGGACCACATCTAGGTTGTGTAACAAACGTTCCTTCTTTGAAACTGGATTCGGACATAGGGAAGGAACAACTATTTCCTGGTTAATATTCCTGTTGGAAACTACTTTTGGAAGAAAACCAGGTTTGGTACGTAAAACTACCTTATCTGCATGAAATACCAGATAGGGAGAAGTACACTGCAAAGCAGATAATTCAGAAACTCTTCTAGCAGAAGAAATAGCAACTAAAAACAGAACTTTCCAAGATAGTAACTTAATATCTATGGAATGCAAAGGTTCAAACGGAACCCCTCGAAGAACTGAAAGAACTAAGTTTAGACTCCATGGAGGAGTCATAGGTCTGTAAACAGGCTTGATTCTGACTAACGCCTGTACAAACGCTTGTACATCTGGCACGGCTGCCAGACGTTTGTGCAACAAGACAGACAGAGCAGATATCTGTCCCTTTAGAGAACTAGCTGACAGACATTTCTCCAAACCCTCTTGGAGAAAGGAAAGAATCCTAGGAATTTTGATTTTACTCCAAGAAAAACCCTTGGATTCGCACCAACGGATATATTTGTGCCATATCTTATGGTAAATCTTCCTAGTCACAGGCTTTCTGGCTTGAACCAGAGTATCTATAACTGAATCTGAAAACCCAGATAGAATAAAGCGTTCAATTTCCAAGCAGTCAGTTGCAGAGAGACTAGATTTGGATGTTCGAATGGACCTTGTACTAGAAGATCCTGTCTCAAAGGTAGCTTCCATGGTGGAGCCGATGACATATTCACCAGGTCTGCATACCAAGTCCTGCGTGGCCACGCAGGAGCTATTAGGATCACTGAGGCCTTCTACTGCTTGATCCTGGCTACCAGCCTGGGAAGGAGAGGGAACGGTGGAAACACATAAGCTAGATTGAACGACCAAGGCGCCACTAATGCATCCACTAGTGTCGCCCTGGGATCCCTGGATCTGGACCCGTATCGAGGAACTTTGAAGTTCTGACGAGACGCCATCAGATCCATATCTGGAGTGCCCCATAGTTGAGTTAACTGGGCAAAGACCTCCGGGTGGAGTTCCCACTCCCCCGGATGGAAAGTCTGACGACTCAAATAATCCGCCTCCCAGTTGTCTACCCCTGGGATGTGGATTGCAGATAGGTGGCAGGAGTGATCCTCCGCCCATTTGATGATCTTGGATACCTCTGTCATCGCCAAGGAACTCTTTGTTCCCCCCTGATGATTGATGTACGCTACAGTCATCATGTTGTCCGACTGAAATCTTATGAATCTGGCCTTCGCTAGGTGAGGCAAGGCCAGGAGTGCATTGAATATCGCTCTCAGTTCCAAAATGTTTATCGGGAGAAGGGACTCTTCCCGAGACCATAGACCCTGAGCTTTCAGGGAGTCCCAGACCGCGCCCCAGCCTAAGAGGCTGGCGTCGGTCGTGACGATGACCCACTCTGGTCTGCGGAAACTCATTCCCTGAGACAGGTGATCCTGAGTCAACCAACAGCGGAGTGAGTCTCTGGTTACCTGGTCTACTTGAATCTGGGGAGACAAGTCTGCATAATCCCCATTCCACTGTTTGAGCATGCACAGTTGCAATGGTCTTAGATGAATTCGAGCAAAAGGAACCACGTCCATTGCTGCAACCATTAGTCCTATTACCTCCATGCACTGAGCTATGGAAGGCTGAGGAATAGATTGAAGAACTTGACAAGCGTTTAGAAGTTTTAATTTTCTGACCTCTGTCAGAAAAATCTTCATTTCTACAGAATCTATTATTGTTCCCAGAAAGGGAACCCTTGTAGACGGGGACAGGGAACTCTTTTCTACGTTCACCTTCCACCCGTGAGACCTGAGAAAGGCTAATACAATGTCTGTATGAGCCCTTGATCTGGAAAGGGACGACGCTTGGATTAGGATGTCGTCTAAGTAAGGTGCCACCGCAATGCCCCTCGGTCTTAGAACCGCTAGTAGGGACCCTAGCACCTTTGTGAAAATTCTGGGAGCAGTGGCTAAACCAAACGGAAGAGCCACAAACTGGTAATGTTTGTCCAGAAAGGCGAACCTTAGGAACTGATGATGATCTTTGTGGATAGGAATATGTAGGTACGCATCCTTTAAGTCCACGGTAGTCATGAATTGACCCTCCTGGATTGTTGGTAAAATCGTTCGAATGGTTTCCATTTTGAATGATGGAACTCTGAGGAATTTGTTTAGAATTTTTAAATCCAGAATTGGCCTGAAAGTTCCCTCTTTTTTGGGAACTACAAACAGGTTTGAGTAAAACCCCAGACCTTGTTCCGCTGTTGGAACTGGGTGTATCACTCCCATCTTTAATAGGTCTCCTACGCAATGTAAGAATGCCTGTCTCTTTATCTGGTCTGAAGATAAGCGAGACATGTGGAACCTTCCCCTTGGAGGAAGTTCCTTGAACTCTAGAAGATACCCCTGAGAGACTATTTCTAGTGCCCCGGGATCCGGAACATCTCTTGCCCAAGCCTGAGCAAAGAGAGAAAGTCTGCCCCCTACTAGATCCGGTCCCGAATCGGGGGCTACCCCTTCATGCTGTCTTGGTAGCAGCAGCAGGCTTCTTGGCCTGTTTACCCTTGTTCCAGCCTTGCATTGGTTTCCATGCTGGTTTAGGCTGGGAAGCGTTACCCTCTTGTCTAGAGGCTGAAATTGCGAAAGGAACGAAAATTAGTTTTGTTCTTAGCCTTGAAAGGCCTATCCTGTGGGAGGGCATGGCCCTTTCCCCCAGTGATGTCTGAAATAATCTCCTTCAATTCTGGCCCCAAAAGGGTCTTACCCTTGAAAGGAATATTAAGCAGTTTTGTCTTGGACGACACATCCGCCGACCAAGATTTTAGCCAAAGCGCTCTGCGCGCCACTATAGCAAAACCTGAATTTTTCGCTAATTTAGCCAATTGAAAAGCGGCATCTAAAATAAAGGAATTAGCCAACTTTAGTGCGTGAATTCTGTCCATGACTTCCTCATATGGAGTCTCCTTATGGAGCGAATTTTCTAGTTCCTCGAACCAAAAAGACGCCGCCGTGGTGACAGGAATAATGCACGAAATTGGTTGGAGAAGGAAACCTTGCTGAACAAATATCTTTTTAAGCAATCCTTCCATTTTTTTATCCATAGGATCTTTGAAAGCACAACTGTCCTCAATGGGAATAGTTGTGCGCTTGGCCAACGTAGAAACTGCCCCCTCAACCTTAGGGACTGTTTGCCATGCGTCCCTTCTGGGGTCGACAATGGGGAACATTTTCTTAAATATGGGAGGTGGGACAAAATGTATACCTGGCTTCTCCCACTCCTTGGTCACTATGTCCGCCACCCTCTTGGGTATCGGAAAGGCATCAGCGTGCACAGGGACCTCTAGGAATTTGTCCATTTTGCACAATTTCTCTGGAATCACCAAAGAGTCACAATCATCAAGAGTAGTTAGCACCTCCTTAAGCAGGGCGCGGAGATGTTCTAACTTAAATTTAAATGCCACGATATCAGGTTCTGCCTGCTGAGAAACTTTTCCTGAATCAGAAATTTCTCCCTCAGGCAAACCTTCCCTCACTGCCAATTCAGACTGGTGCGAGGGTATAACAGATAAATTATCGTCAGCGCCCACTTGCTCATCCTCTGTATTTAAAACTGAGCAATCACGCTTTCTGGGAAATGCTGGCAGTTTGGATAAAAGATTTGCTATAGAATTATCCATTACTGCAGTTAATTGCTGCATAGTAACAAGCATTGGCGCGCTAGATGTACTAGGTGTCGCCTGCGCGGGCAAAACTGGTGTTGACACAGAAGGAGAGGATGATGAACTATCCCCACTACCTTCATTTGAAGAATCATCTTGGGCAACCTTATTAAATGTGACAGTACTGTCCTTACTTTGGACGCCATGGCACAATTTGAACATACATTTAAAGGGGGAACCACCTTGGCCTCCATACACACAGAACATATGCTATCTGAAGGTATAGACATGTTAGACAGACTTTGGCAGGCTATTAATGCAATAAAACCGTTTTTAAACAAAACCGTTACTGTCTCTTTAAATAATAAAAAGAGCACACTTTATTTCTGAATGTTTGAAAAACTATGAAGGAAATATCCGATCTTTACAAAATTTGCACCCTAGTGTCTTAATGCTTTGAAAGTATTGCACACCAAATTTCAAGTCTCTAACCCCTTAAATGAGCAAACCGGAGCAAATTGTTCAGTTTACCAGTTTAAACCCACTACAGTCCCTGCCACAGCCTTTGCTGCAGCTTTTACTTTCCTTGGGGGTTATTCACCACAGAAATAAGCCTTCTTGAAATCGTTTTTATGGCCACAGGACCCTCTCACATGAAGCTGCATGCACTGCTTCCAAAAGTAATTGCGCAACTGAGGCGCGAAAATGAGGCCTCCTCCCTCTGCATACCAGAGTGAAGGGGCCTTCCTGACTAGATTAGGTGTCTAAACAACTGCCAGGCGTAATAAAAACGTTCCCAAAGGTGTTTCAAAGTCACAAAACACTCCAAAAGTCATATAAATAATATATAAATCAATCGATTTAGCCCACAATAGTGTAAACCAGTATAGAGCCCATTTATAAGCCTTCATTCTGTTATGAGTCTAAGAAAATGGCTTACCGATCCCATAAGGGAAAATGACAGTCTTCTAGCATTACTATGTCTTGTTAGAAAAGAGACTAGTCATACCTGGAGCAGAAAAGTCTGCAAACTGTTCCCCCCAACTGAAGTTCTCTTGTTTCAACAGTCCTGCGTGGGAACAGCAATGGATTTTAGTTACTGTTGCTAAAATCATACTCCTCTTTTAACAGAACTCTTCATCACTTTCTGTTGTAGAGTAAATAGTACAAACCGGCACTATTTTAAAATAAACTCTTGATAGAAGAAATAAAACTACAACTAACACCACATACTCTTTACCATCCCCGTGGAGATGCTACTTGTTCAGAGCAGGCAAAGAGAATGACTGGGGGGCGGAGCCAGAGGGGGGGACTATATGGACAGCTCTTGCTGTGTGCTCTCTTTGCCATTTCCTGTAGGGGAAGAGAATATCCCACAAGTAAGGATGAAGCCGTGGACCGGACACACCAATGTAGGAGAAATTACATTAACAAATGTAAATCACACGCCAAAAAAGTCTTGCGCCAAGAATGACGCAATAAATTATAGCATTTTGCACACCCGCAAGCCTAACAGCCCGCAATTTAGAAAAGAAAGTCAATTTGAAAATTTCAGGTAGAATTTTTTTAATTTTTTTTATGTGCATTTCCCAAAATGAAACTGACAGTCTGCAAAAAGGAAATATACTGATAAACCTGAATCATGGCAAATATAAGTACAAACATTATATTTAGAACTTTACATATAAAGTGCCAAACCATAGCTGAGAGTGTCTTAAATAAAGGAAAACATACTTACCAAAAGACACTCATCTACATAAAGTAGATAGCCAGACCAGTACTGAAACGAGAATCAGCAGAGGTAATGGTATATAAGAGTATATCGTCGATCTGAAAAGGGAAGTAGGAGATGAATCTCTACAACCGATAACAGAGAACCTATGAAATAGATCCCCGTTAGGATGACCATTGCATTCAATAGGTAATACTCCCTTCACATCCCTCTGTCATTCACTGTACTCAGAGGAACCGGGCTTCAGCATGCTGAGAAGCGCATATCAAAGTAGAAATCAAGCACAAACTTACTTCACCACCTCCATAGGAGGCAAGGTTTGTAAAACTGAATTGTGGGTGTGGTGGGGGGTGTATTTATAGGCATTTTGAGGTTTGGGAAATGTTGCCCCTCCTGGTAGGAATGTATATCCCATACGTCACTAGCTCATGGACTCTAGCCAATTACATGAAAGGAATGGTGTGTGGGTTAAGCAGGAGTAAGAAGGCTGTATACACTCTGACCACGGGTAATGGTGACCTCTCTAACCTACCTCTGGTAGTGATGATGTCTAACCCCTGGTGATAATACTAGCATGCCTTCAGTTTTATACAATGAGCAGTACTAATACTAGGGTAACGAACAGTGATAGCCGCAGACTGGCAGCTAATGTGCTTGCCAACTCCAGAACCCCATACAATGAATTACAGATACCCATATATGATGTAGTGTGTGTGTCTATCTGTATCCATAACTGTGTGTGTGTATCTGTATATATAAGTTTATGCTATGTAGTGTGTGTGTGTCTGCATGTATAAATGTAAGCTATGTAGTGTGTGTATGTGTATCTGCATGTATAAGTGTGTATCTGCATGTAAAGTGTATGCTATGTAGTGAGTGTGTCTGCATGTATAAGTGTATACTCTGTAGTGTCTGTGTATCTGCATGTATAAGTGTATGCTATGTAATGTGTGTATCTGCCTGTATAAGTGTATGCTATGTAGTGTGTGTGTATCTTCATATGTAAGTGTATGCTATGTAGTGTGTGTATCTTCATGTGTAAGTGTATGCTATGTAGTGTGTGTATCTTCATGTGTAAGTGTATGCTATGTAGTGTGTGTGTATCTGGATGTATAAGTGTATACTATGTAGTGTGTGTGTGTGTATCTGCATGTATAAGTGTATGCTATGTAGTTTGCTACTGTGCATTTTTGCTGACTTTAAAGGCCAGAATTTAGAATATTAATGGGGAATGCAGAGAGCAGTTTTAAAGAATTTATTATTAAATGTCCAATTAAGATAAAAATATTTAGCAATGTCTTTGCAAAGGATAATTAAATACATAACTCACATAGCCATACCAGTGGTTTGAGCTTGTGTTTGATTTGCTGCTTAACTGTATTAAAATGTATGACTTTATTTAGAATTTTAATTATATTACTTTGGTCTTATGATTTTTTAAGTCCCGCCCACCACATTTCAATTTTTTGGCTGCGGGGTGGAGGGGGGTGTCCCTCTTTTGAATTTTGAAATGTTGGGAGGTATGCAACATAACCGAAATTTTTTTGGCGCCAACAACATCCGGAAATGACACACTCGCGTCACTAACGACGCATCCCTGTCTAAGGAACTCAGCGTCAACTACGACGCCGGAAATTACCCTCCTGGTAGTATTGTATATCCCATACGTCATTAGCTCATGGACTCTTGCCAATTACATGAAAGAAATTAGGTTTAGTATCCCTTTAAGCAAAGTCCTTGATTTATGTTATCAAAAACATTAAAAAGGAAATTACAGATGCTAAATAAATTTTTTGAAAACTAATGATATACAGTAGTGGCTCCTCTCTGCGACAATGTCAGACTTACTATTGTAAGGGAGTAACTCTCTTAGCACTCTTACAAACTACATTAGGCATTTACCTGTATTCAAATTATTCTATTCAAAACCATGTGAAAAAAATACACAAGACACAGAAATGTGAAGATAAATTTAATATGCATATGGAATTTGCGCATATCACAAAGGCACCAACAAAGAAAATATGAAGCAATTGCAATCATGTTAAAATCTGTTCTTTTTTCATGAGCAATAAACTGCAATTTATTTTTTAAAACACAGGTAATATGAGATAGAGATTTACATTGTGGTTAATTTAAATACATAACGCAAAACAGAGAAAGAAATAGATGAAATGCAAATGTATAAAACCACCTTTCCCTTCTGTATAGAGTAGGCTTCCCCTCTAGCATTAATAGACTATACACTACCTCTCCATCCTCTATAGAGTAGACTTCTTCTCTAGCATTAATAGACTAGACACTACCTCTCCATCCTCTATAGAGTAGACTTCTTCTCTAGCATTAATAGACTAGACCCTACCTCTCACTTCTGTATAGAGTAACCTTCCTCTCTAGCATTAATAGACTAGACACTACCTCTCCATCCTCTATAGAGTAGGCTTCTTCTCTAGCATTAATAGACTAGACCCTACCTCTCACTTCTGTATAGAGTAACCTTCCTCTCTAGCATTAATAGACTAGACACTACCTTTCTCCTGTATAGAGTAACCTTCCTCTATAGCATTAATAGATTAGACCAGGGGTGGGTCTGCTGGCAAAGCATCATGGGAGATGTAGTCCATAACATCTGGAGGGCCGATAATTGCCCACCCCTGGACTAGACACTTCCTCTCCATTCTGTATAGAGTAGCCTTCCTTGCTAGCATTAATAGACTAGACACTACCTCTCAATTCTGTATAGAGAGTAGCCTTCTCCTCTCTAGCATTAATAGACTAGACACTACCTCCACCTTCTGTATAGAGAGTAGACTTCCTCCCTAGCATTAATAGACTAGACACTACCTCTCCATTCTTTATAGAGAGTAGCCTTCTCCTCTCTAGCATTAATAGACTAGACACTACCTCTCCATTCTTTATAGAGAGTAGCCTTCCTCTCTAGTATTAATAGACTAGACACTACCTCTCCATTCTTTATAGAGAGTAGCCTTCTCCTCTCTAGCATTAATAGACTAGACACTACCTCTCCATTCTTTAAAGAGAGTAGCCTTCTCCTCTCTAGCATTAATAGACTAGACACTACCTCTCCATTCTTTATAGAGAGTAGCCTTCTCCTCTCTAGCATTAATAGACTAGACACTATCTCTCCATTCTTTATAGAGAGTAGCCTTCTCCTCTCTAGCATTAATAGACTAGACACTACCTCTCCATTCTTTATAGAGAGTAGCCTTCTCCTCTCTAGCATTAATAGACTAGACACTACCTCTCCATTCTTTATAGAGAGTAGCCTTCTCCTCTCTAGCATTAATAGACTAGACACTACCTCTCCATTCTTTATAGAGAGTAGCCTTCTCCTCTCTAGCATTAATAGACTAGACACTACCTCTCCATTCTTTATAGAGAGTAGCCTTCCTCTCTAGCATTAATAGACTAGACACTATCTCCTGTATAGAGTAACCTTCCTCGCTAGCATTAATAGTCTAGACCCTACCTTTCATTTCTGTATAGAGAAATCTCCCTCTCTAGCATTAATAGATTAGACACTACCTTTCCCTTCTGTATAGAGTAGCCTTCCTCGCTAACATTAATAGCCTAGACAGGCGAAGTCCATTTATCCTTTTTGCACCTAATGCTGGTAACAGTTCTTATGAATTTACAGTAAAACTGAATTTATTATATGTGCTTATCCATATAAGCTTAAAAAAAACACACACAAAAGGGAATAATGTAAACATGTCAAAAAACGTCCTTTTCTATTTATTAAGATATTTTTATACAATGTAAAATGTAACTCTAGAGTATTAACCATAATTAATCATAATTAAGGCATAGCAAACCCACAAGGTACTAACAAATGGATATTGCAATAAACATTTTTGTTGGTATATAAACATTTGGGAGGGAAAATTCTCAAATGATACAATGTTCCTACTCTAAATAAATGAATGAGGATTAGTAGTAAGTACAAAGCCAATACTGCATTATTAGTTTAGATGTAACCCATTAAGGGCAGCTGCTGTATTTTGCGCAGAGGGCTTTAATAGCGCAGGTCTTGCCATCTTTTCTCTTGCAGTATTCAGAGACTTCATACATGTAAATGAAAATTAGACGTTTAGGAAAATCTAAGCTAATGTTATTGCTTCAAAACATGCAGTTCTTTTAAACTACCATAGGGTTAATAAGCAGAGACAACAAAAATATAAACTCTCTTTCTGATGCTCCGGTATAGATAAGCTATTTATATTAATGACAGTGAGCCAGAGTCTACAATTTACACACTCTATATTAAAAATAAAAATCTCTAAAATGATCCTATAGCAAGTTCTGCAATACATACACAAAAGGAATATGCATAAGGCTCTAAGGATTAAACATAACTAAATAGCCATCAAAAGAAAAAAAATTCAAACACACTACCGCTTTTGTAAAAAGGATGCATGTTTTATTGGCGCTTAAACGAAATATGGGCAGGCTAAAAAAGTTGTCATGCATTATCATAGAGAAAGCTGGACCATATGGGGAAAGACTATACTTCAGTCACAGTTTTTATCCCAGATCTCCAATGTATACTCTTCTACATATTACTTCTGAAGTCATCACTTAGAAGGGTACCAATATAATGAAACGCCTTCTTTGAGATATATATATATATATATATATATATATATATTTAATTCCAACCTATTAAAATGTAAATATTCATTTTAAATAATAATAAAAAAAAAGTTTAACAAATATTTTTTATTAAATTGACTGAGTGTTCTTTATTGGGGACATAAATGCTTGTGCACTTACGCTCCCAGTATGTTCTGGTGCATCATCTTCTCCTTGATAAACGAGGGAATATATTGAAAAAATAAAGATTAAATTGTACCATAAATAAGTGCAGAAGATGACAGTGCCAGAAAAAAAAGACCACCCAAGATGGATTTTTTAATGCTTCCAATTAGACAAAATGTAGGTAATTATAAATCTTGTTTTCTCCCATTTTTACACAACCTTTTTCTTGGGTGTTGGGTAAGCAAAAGCTAGATTACATAATGACAATGATTGTGGAGAAAAAGCAAAATGTAAGCTCTACCTGATAAATTCACTTCTTTGGTGAGAGTCCATGAGCCATTACACCTGAGATTCAACTCCAGGCCACTAGGAGGCGGCAAAAATATGCTAACATTCCAAGAGATTTTAATCCTTCCCACCTCTCTGATATGCAAGTCTAACGTATAGCTGAGAAAGGACAAAGCAGGGTAAATGAGGTGCAAACCAAACCTGCCACCAATTGAAAGTACAAATGTGGGCAGGTCTTGTGGACTTTCCCCACATGAAAGAAATTAATCCGATAAGTATACATTTTGTTTTCTTTCATAAGGTGGTGAGAGTCCACAAGCCATTGCTCCTGGGCTCTAATACCAAAGCTGTGGAGTCCATGAGTAAATGGGTGGGATAAAAAGGCAGGCACCAATTTACCAGACACTTTTGCCTATAGGCCTTTCCTGTCCAAGGCTGCCTCAAAAGAGGCAAAAAAATATAAAAATGGTAGAACTTGGTGAAAGTAAATAAAAACATAATTTATGTAAGAACTTACCTGATAAATTCATTTCTTTCATATTAACAAGAGTCCATGAGCTAGTGACGTATGGGAATATACATTCCTACCAGGAGGGGCAAAGTTTCCCAAACCTTAAAATGCCTATAAATACACCCCTCACCACACCCACAAATCAGTTTAACGAATAGCCAAGAAGTGGGGTGATAAGAAAAAAAGTGCGAAGCATATAAAATAAGGAATTGGAATAATTGTGCTTTATACAAAAAAATCATAACCACCACAAAAAAGGGTGGGCCTCATGGACTCTTGTTAATATGAAAGAAATGAATTTATCAGGTAAGTTCTTACATAAATTATGTTTTCTTTCATGTAATTAACAAGAGTCCATGAGCTAGTGACGTATGGGATAATGACTACCCAAGATGTGGATCTTTCCACACAAGAGTCACTAGAGAGGGAGGGATAAAATAAAGACAGCCAATTCCTGCTGAAAATAATCCACACCCAAAATAAAGTTTAACAAAAAACATAAGCAGAAGATTCAAACTGAAACCGCTGCCTGAAGAACTTTTCTACCAAAAACTGCTTCAGAAGAAGAAAATACATCAAAATGGTAGAATTTAGTAAAAGTATGCAAAGAGGACCAAGTTGCTGCTTTGCAGATCTGGTCAACCGAAGCTTCATTCCTAAACGCCCAGGAAGTAGAAACTGACCTAGTAGAATGAGCTGTAATTCTTTGAGGCGGAATTTTACCCGACTCAACATAGGCAAGATGAATTAAAGATTTCAACCAAGATGCCAAAGAAATGGCAGAAGCTTTCTGGCCTTTCCTAGAACCGGAAAAGATAACAAATAAACTAGAAGTCTTACGGAAAGATTTCGTAGCTTCAACATAATATTTCAAAGCTCTAACAACATCCAAAGAATGCAATGATTTCTCCTTAGAATTCTTAGGATTAGGACATAATGAAGGAACCACAATTTCTCTACTAATGTTGTTGGAATTCACAACTTTAGGTAAAAATTCAAAAGAAGTTCGCAACACCGCCTTATCCTGATGAAAAATCAGAAAAGGAGACTCACACGAAAGAGCAGATAATTCAGAAACTCTTCTAGCAGAAGAGATGGCCAAAAGGAACAAAACTTTCCAAGAAAGTAATTTAATGTCCAATGAATGCATAGGTTCAAACGGAGGAGCTTGAAGAGCTCCCAAAACCAAATTCAAACTCCATGGAGGAGAAATTGACTTAATAACAGGTTTTATACGAACCAAAGCTTGTACAAAACAATGAATATCAGGAAGAATAGCAATCTTTCTGTGAAAAAGAACAGAAAGAGCGGAGATTTGTCCTTTCAAAGAACTCGCGGACAAACCCTTATCTAAACCATCCTGAAGAAACTGTAAAATTCTCGGTATTCTAAAAGAATGCCAAGAAAAATGATGAGAAAGACACCAAGAAATATAAGTCTTCCAGACTCTATAATATATCTCTCGAGATACAGATTTACGAGCCTGTAACATAGTATTAATCACGGAGTCAGAGAAACCTCTATGACCAAGAATCAAGCGTTCAATCTCCATACCTTTAAATTTAAGGATTTCAGATCCGGATGGAAAAAAGGACCTTGAGACAGAAGGTCTGGTCTTAACGGAAGAGTCCATGGTTGGCAAGATGCCATCCGGACAAGATCCGCATACCAAAACCTGTGAGGCCAAATCTAGCACAAACTTACTTCACCACCTCCCTTGGAGGCAAAGTTTGTAAAACTGATTTGTGGGTGTGGTGAGGGGTGTATTTATAGGCATTTTAAGGTTTGGGAAACTTTGCCCCTCCTGGTAGGAATGTATATTCCCATACGTCACTAGCTCATGGACTCTTGTTAATTACATGAAAGAAATGACCAGCTGTATAGCACATATGATTAGCATAAGCCTTAATTAAATGCCCAAAATGGCAGAGGCTGAACTAGAAAAGGCAGAAATGCAGATAAAGACTTTCCTGCCACCAAAGAGCTTTACATATCAGCTGCATTCACCAGGACGCTAAAGTAACAGCTAAAACCATTTGACCTAAATGTGAACCAGAAAAATGAACAAATAAAGTAGAGGATTGACTAAAATCCTTTGTGACCTGTAAGTAAAATGAATGCTCTTTAGAAAACTTTGAATTAGAACAAAAGAAATGACTACAATTGTAGAATGATTGTTTCTGAAGAATCCATTATAGATAGAAAACCATATTGAGTTTGTAAAATCGTCTTATCATGGAGAAAAAAACAACCCTCACAAAAGTAGTAGGCAATTGCCTACAAAGAATTGCTAAAATAAACAATACCTTCCAAAAAAAAAGAAAAAGAAGCTGAATGTCGAGGCCACTGGTTTTCAAACCTGTCCTCAGGCCTCCCTAACAGGCCACATTTGAGGATATCTGAACTGGAGAACAGGTGAAATATTCAGCCGATTAGGAAACAGTTATTTTACCTGCTCTTATACATGGCATTCACGAAAACAAATTTGAAAACCAGTGGTGTAGGCCATGCATAAGTCCAAAGAAAAGCTTGCAAGCCTCTAAAAACTAATTTAGGTTCCAAAAATTAGATATTGGCATATTTAGTATCTGACTTAACCTGACTAAAGCTTGAACGAAATTATCTAAGACAGGAAAATCAGCAAACTCAATATAAATCGTAGAGCTGAGAAGAGACCAACTCTGCCAACTCTGAAGAGTCAAGATAAATCTTAAATATGAAAGAGGTCTCTGTTATGATCACTAATACAGTGTCTTCCACAGAAAATTTTAGTAGACGGGTGGGGCAGAGTAATATTTTTTAATATTATATCATTTTCTGCTATCCAAAGCACAAATTCATAATTTAACACTTTTTTTAATGAACATTTTTAACCCCTTAATGACCAGCGCCGTACCCTGTATGACGCTGGTCGTTATGCCTTTAAGGGGACACTGAACCCAAATGTTTTCTTTTGTGATTCAGATAGAGCATGCAGTTTTAAGCAACTTTCTAATTTACTCCTATTATCAAATTTTCTTCGTTCTCTTGCTATATTTGAAAAAGAAGGCAGCTAAGCTATTTTTTGGTTCAGACCCTGGAAAGCACTTGTTTATTGGTCGGTTAAATTAATTAACCAATCAGCAAGAACAACCCAGGTTGTTCACCTAAAATGGGCCGGCATCTAAACGTACATTCTTGCTTTTCAAATAAAGATACCAAGAGAATGAAGAAAATTTGATAAAAGGAGTAAATTAGAAAGTTGCTTAAAATTGCATGCTCTATCTGGGCTTCTCTCTGCCGCGATCTCGCTTAAAATAGCAAGATTGCGCTATTTCTGCATGCCCCACGAGTGGGGGACTGCAGAAATAGATTTGCAGAGATACTGTGGCCCTTTCTGCATTGGACAGCGGTGGTGCCGATCGTTGGTGGGTGGGAGGTTAAGGAGGGAGGTTAAGGAGGGAGGCGGGTGGGCGGCCCATCGCTGGAGGAGGCGGGAGTGGGTGGAACCGCTTAGCCACGCTACAGGGAATACAAAAAACTAAAAAAATAAAATAAAAAACTCAATGAGTGGGAAGGAGAGAGTAGGGGCAATGAGGGGGAAGGAGAGAGTAGGGGCAATGAGGGGGATCCCATGTGGGATCCCTTAACGGAAAGGGATTTGGGAGGGGGGGTAGGGTTTTGAGGGGGGGCAGCTACACTACAGAAAAAAATAGGTATTTTTTTTTAATGAAAATTAGCCAAATTTGCAGCAACTGGGTACTGGCAGACAGCTGCCAGTACCTAATATGGTGGCAAATAGGTAGGGGGGGGGAGGGTTAGAGAGCTTATTGGGGGGGGGGGGGATCAGGAAGGTTGGGGGGTTAGGGGGGAACCTTCACTGCAGCAAATATATTTAAAAAAAAAAAAGGCTTTCTGCCAGTACTTACACTGGGGGTGACAATTGTGAGGTGGGGGAGGAAAGAGAGCTGTTTGAGGGGGGGCAGGGAGGGATCGGGGGTGGGATGTGTCAGGTGGGAGGCTGATCTCTACACTAAAGTTAAAATTAACACTACAAGCTACCTATTTACCTAATTAACCCCTTCACTGCTGGACATAATAAAAGTGTGGTGCGCAGCGGCATTTAGCGGCCTTCTAATTACCAAAAAGCAGTGCCAAAGCCATATATGTCTGCTATTTCTGAACAAAAGGGATCCCAGAGAAGCATTTACAACCATTTGTGCCATGATTGCACAAGCTGTTTGTAAATAATTTCAGTGAGAAACCTAAAATTGTGAAAAAGTTTACGTTTTTTTTTTTATTTGATCTCATTTGGCGGTGAAATGGTGGTATGAAATATACCAAAATGGGCCTAGATCAATACCTTGGGTTGTCTAAAAAAAAAAAAAAGTTTTGATAGGTAAATATAAAAAAGGCCCTATTTCTGTTTAAATGTAGTGATGGCAAAAATGCTCTGGTCTTTTGGACAAGTTTTTGTCTGAAATGCCCGGTCCTTAATTGGTTAACATTAGCTAATTTTAGCGCAATATTGGCTACAATATTATATATATATTTATATATAAAGATAAAAAGAACAGTGTAAATTGTGGTTTTATGATTCAGGGCTTGTTGCCACTTGTAGTATAAATTTGGATAGTGAAAGAGAGCTGTAGCATGATTGTGTAACTATACCAGGATTAAAGAGGACAGAAAGTGAAGTAAATTGATAATTATCACTAAAGTGTAATATGATCGATGGTGATGATTGGAAGGAATAATTGGGAACATAATGAGAGGGAGCGGAGGTATTTGATGAAAGTACAGTGAGAAAAAAGTGCTAGTAGAGAATATCCCTATGCAGGGAATGATTTTTTTGGTGCCGAGCCTTTTTTTAGTTTGTTGAACCGATGTCTTTGTTTTCTGTTTACTCTTGGACACTGTACTCACCTGTGCTTTGAGGACACCAGGGTACATGTGAGCTGCTGGTGATGGGAACCTATAAATATAAGATATTTATGTATGTCTGAGGACCCCTTGTGTAACATACAGCATTAATTATGTATAATGTGATGCCAGCAAAACTGAGCTGGAGGGCATACAGAAAACAAGTGTGTGAAACACCCATTGTTTTCAGCAAATAAGATATCTGCAAATCTTCCTTCTAAAGTATCTAATTATGGAAAAGTTCTAGTATGCTCCATGGTAAACAAAAATCAATGCACAGATAAAAATAAAGTAACCACCTTACCATTCCTGTAAATAAAAGGAAAATTCAAATAAAAAAAATTGTATGCAACACAATAGGACAAGTCCAGAAAATGTTAAATATAGAAAGTTGTGCAAATATCTGAAATAAGAGAGCGCAGAAACACATTATGTAGCTTAAACAGAATAGCTGCTAAACAAAAGTGTGAGTAAAAAGCTCTGGTATAAACATTAAAAAAATAAATTAAAAAACACAGATAAAAAGGCCAAAAATTACACTTTAGGTGTGTGATAAAGGACTTACCCTGTTTGTAGGAGACTAGAAAAAAACACACAAAATGGCCACCATACAATATGTGCTAAGTATAAAATGAAGGCACGCTGCCTATGAATTGTGAATGCGGCACAGAACTGTGTCTGAGCTGTCAGTGAAAACCGCGCTATTAGAAAATACTGCGCGCTGTATAAAAGTAAAAACAAAATGTATGCTTACCTTATAAATTCCTTTCTTTCCGGGTATGGAGAGTCCACAACGTCATTCCAATTACTAGTGGGATATTCAACACCGGCCAGCAGGAGGAGGCAAAGAGCAACCCCAGCAAAGCTGTTAAGTGTAACTTCCCTTACCCATAATCCCCAGTCATTCAGCCGAAGGAAAATGAAAAAAGAAGAAACACAAGGGTGTAAAGGTGCCTGAGGTTTACTAAAAAAAAAACAACTGCCGAATCATATTAAAAAGAGGGAGGGGTCGTGGACTCTCCATGCCCGGAAAGAAAGAAATTTACCAGGTAAGCATAAATTTTGTTTTCTTTCCTATGGCACAGAGAGTCCACAACATCATCATTCCAATTACTAGTGAGAACCAATACCCAAGCTAAAGGACACAGAATGAACAGGGAGGGAGAACAAGGCAGGAGGACCTAAACAGAAGGCGCCACCACTTGAAGAACCTTTCTCCCAAAAGAGGCCTCAGCCGAGGCAAACATATTAAATTTGGAGATTTTGGAAAAAGTATGCAGAGAGGACCATGTAGCCGCCTTGCAAATCTGTTCCACAGAAGCGTATTTTTTTTGAAAGCCCAAGAAGAGGAGACAGCCCTAGTGGAATGAGCTGTAATTCTCTCAGGAGGCTGCTGTCCAGCAGTCTCATAAGCAAAACTATTCAAACTTCTCAACCAGAGAGAAAGAGTAGTAGATGTGGCCTTCTGACCCTTACGTTTTCCCAGAGAAAACAACAAGCAGGGCAGAAGATTGTCGAAAATCTCGTAAGTAAAAATTTAGAGCGCGCACCACATCCAAGTTATGCAAAAGACGTTCCTTATGAGAAGGAGGATTAGGACAAAAAGGAGGAACAACAATTTCTTGATTAATGTTACAATCCGAGGGGGATGTTGTCTGACTGGAATCTAATAAACCGGACTAAAGATAACTGAGGCCACGCTGTCAAGGCATTGAAGATTGCTCTCAACTCCAAGATGTTTATGGGAAGAGAAGACTCTTCCCGAGACCATAGGCCCTGAGCCTTCAGAGAACCCCAAACAGCTCCCCAGCCTGACAGGCTGGCATCCATAGTCACAATCACCCAGGAAGGTCTCAGGAAGCAAGTCCCCCGAGATCGATGATCCTGTGAAATCCACCAAGAGAGGGATTCTCTAGTTAGGGGGTCCAGATTTATTCTCTGCAATAAATCTTAATGGTCTCCGTTCCATTGACGGAACATGCAAAGCTGCAGCAGTTGCAGATGGAACCGAACAAAAGGAATGATGTCCATGGCAGCCACCATCAGACCAATCACCTCCATGCATTGAGCCACTGTTGGATGAAAGGCAGACTAGAGAGAAAGGCAAGCAGTAAGAAGTTTGTATTTTCTGACATCTGTCAGGAAAATCTTCATGAACAAGGAATCTATGATTGTTCCTAGGAAACACACTGTTGTAGATGGAACTAGAGAACTCTTTTCCAGATTCACCTTCCACCCAAAGGGAACGTAGAAAAGACAACATCTCTGTATGAGATTTTGCTAGTTGAAAAGAGGATGCCTGAACCAAGAGGTCGTCTAGATAAGGCGCCACTGCAATTCCCTGGGATCTGACCACTGCCAATAGTGCTCAGGACCTTTGTGAATATTCTGGGAGCCGTGGCAAGACCAAAAGGAAGGGCAATAAACTGGAAATGTTTGTCCAGAAAAGCAAACCTTAGAAACTGGTGATGATCCCTGTGAATGGGAACATGTAAGTACGCGTCCTTCAGGTCTATGGTTTTCATGAACGGACCTTCCTGGACCAATGGAATGAATAGTTTCCATCTTGAAGGACGGAATCCTGAAGAATGTGTTTAGACACTTTAAATCTAGGATGGGGCGAAAAGTGTCCTCCTTTTTGGGAACCACAAATAGATTTGAATAGAATCCTAGACCTTGTTCCTTTAGAGGGACTGGTACAATAACTCCCAGGGAGGATAGATCCCTTAAGCAATTTAAGAAGGCCTCCCTCTTTACCTGGTTTGAGGATAATCTTGAAAGGAGAAATCTGCCCCTTGGAGGGCAAGATTTGAATCCTATTCTGTAACCCTGGGATACTATGTCCCCAGCCCATGGATCTGGGACATCGCCTGTCAAAAAAGAAAAAGCCTCCCCCCACCTGATCCAAACTCGGATCTGGGGCAGACCCTTCATGCTGATTTAGAGTCAGCGGAAGGCTTCTTGTTCTGTTTTCCCTTGTTCCAGGGCTGGCTGGATTTCCAAGTGGACCTGGATTGGTTTGGAAGAGGAGGACTTCCCCTTTCCACCTATAATCTCTGAAATGATCTTCGCCAGACCAGGTCCAAACAGAGTTTTACCCTAATAAGGTAAAGCTAAAAGCTTGGCCTTTCAAGACACATCAGCCGACCAAGACTTTAACCAAAGAGCTCTGTGGGCTAGCACAGTGAAGCTAGACATCTTAGCTCCCAGTCTAATTATCTGCATGTTGGCCTCACAGAAAGGTATTGGCCAGTTTAAGGGCTTTGACCCTATCTTGGATCTCCTCTACCGTAGTTTCCTCTGAAATAAGATCAGATAAGGCATCACACCAATAAGTTACTGCTCCTGCAACCGTGGCAATACTTGCTGCAGGTTGCCACTGTAATCCTTGATGGATGTACATCTTTTAAGTAAGCTTCTAGCTTCTTATCCATTGTATCCGCAATAGGAATGGTAGTTCTCTTAGCAAGAGTAGAAATGGCTCCTTCTACATTAGGCACAGGGTGCCATGAGTCACGAATAGAGTCAGCAACAGGAAACATCTTTTTAAAAACAGGGGAAGGGGAAAAAGGAACCCCTGGGCTTATCCCATTCCTGAGCTCTAATTTCAGACATCTTCCTTGGAACAGGAAAAACCTCCTCTGAAGATGGAGAATCATAAACTCTATCCAGTTTAGAAGACTTTGTGGGGTTGACAGCAACTGGAGGTTCAGAGTCCTCCAAAGTAGCTAGAACCTCCTTCAGTAGTAACCAGATTTTTTAGCTAAAGTGTCAGAGTCTGAGATTTCACCTTCAGAAGCTACTGAAGTATTTTCCTCATCAGACAAATGAGAAAGGTTGATTAAAGCAGACTTAGAGGGGTCAGAAGCCTTACTAGCAGGCAAATGTTTAGACTTCCTCTTACGCTTACCTGAAGAAGAGAAAGCAGACAAAGCCGCCGATGTTGCAGTAATTTGAGCAGCAAAATCCCCAGGTAAATAAACACCCCCAGGAGGTTGTGAAGAAACAGAAGGCACAGAATGAGAAACAACTAAATCTTGGGACGTTTGAGGAAAAAGCTGAGGCATGTCATGCACAGCAGTATCCTGAGAGACACTTGGCTCAGAAGGGAGCAATTTGTCCTTAAATTTTAAAGTCTTATCTAAACACGAGGAACAAAATTGCATATGCAAAATAATTTGGTTCTCTAAACATAATAAATATTTATCCATAGAGGTGGACTGATCCTGTTCCGAATCCATAGCTATTGAAATTAATTCCCACTATAAAATAATTTAATGAGAATGCAAAGTAAATTTAAAGACCCTTAAAAATAAGAAAAAAGGCTTAGAACACGACTACCTTAAAGTGAATGTAAATTTTGATGCTAAAGTGCCCGGTTTTTAAAAATTTGATTAAAGGGACAGTCAACACCAGAATTTTTGTTGTTTAAAAAGATAGATAATCCCTTTATTACCCATTCCACAAGTTTTGCAAAACCAACACAGTTATATTAATACACTTTTTACTTCTGTGACTAGCTTGTATCTAAGCATCTCCTGACCGGCCCTAATCACATGACTTTTAGTTATTATCTATTGACTTGCATTTTAGCCAATTAGTGCAGTGTCTGGCACAACCCACGGGCGTGATCACAATGCTATCTATATGGTTTACCTGAACTACTCTCCCCTGCTGTGAAAAGCAAATACAAAGCATGTGATTAGAGGCGGCCTTCAAGGGCTTAGAAATTATCATATGAGCCTTCCTAGGTTTAGCTTTCAACTAAGAATACCAAAAGAGCAAAGCAAAATTGTTGATAAAAGTAAATTGGAAAGTTGTTTAAAATTACATGCCCTATTTGAAAAATAAAAGTTTTTTTTGGCCTTGACTGTCCCTTTAAAAACAGGGGCACTTTAATTCATCAAAATTTAGATTTCACTCGTGTTGTGAAAAAACAACAACTTACCTTTTAATCTTGACAGCAGCTCCAGCTTCCTCCACCCGTCGCAAAGCCTCTTCCTGGGTCCAAAATGAGGAATCCGGCTTCCTCCAATCACGGCATTGAATCAGACACTGATTCCCCCGGGGGGGAAAGCCATAATTGGAGGATGACCTATCCATCATTTCTGACATCAGAAATGGCATGTGACGACCGGAGGAAGCTGGAGCTGCTGTCAAGTTTAAAAGGTAAGTATTTTTTTCACAACACAAGTGAAATTTAAATTTTGATGAATTAAAGTGCCCCTGTTTTTAATCGAATTTTTTAAAACCGGGCACTTTAGCATAAAAAATTACATTTACTTTAAGGCAAAAATCATAAAAAGCTCTAATACCCAACCTCAGACAAGAAGCCAAGCGTCGGTCTGAGTCTCCTACCGTTACCGGAATTAGTATCCCACTAGTAAGAGGATTTAGATAAGCTGAGCAGCCTCTCCAGCAGATATCCGTACTTCTAAAGCACTCTGATCAGCAAAGTCTGTTGTCGGCACCTCACAGACACGACGCTCTGTATACAGGAGAAACCAGAAGTCACGTGACCGTCCGAAAATGAACTGCGCCACAATATGAAAGTGCGCATAAAGGAAAGAAACGGCTAAATAAAGTACCTCCTCTACCATATGCACAGTAACCACATTTGCACATGTAAATAAAGATAAGCCAAATATTTTAAAAAAAGGACCCCTTAGCCAAGTGATTAAGGGAAGTGTCTGCTAATGAAACACCCCCTTAAGTCTCTCACACAGCTTAAAAGTCTCAAAGTGCCTTCAAATTGACTGAGTTAGGAAGTCACTCACTCCTCTATAGTCAATAAAGTTGTCCCAAAATGTATCAGACTTACAAGGATAACTAAGTCCCAAAATATGTCCACTTGAGGTGTTAATCTCAAAAGTGCTGTCCTTCAGTACCTAGAGGGCAAAAGCACTTACCCTGTGGATCCAGCTGCAGGGCAGATGACAGCTACTAAGGTGTGACCAGTACTCCACTGTCTGTAGTAAAAGAAAGATCAGAGTAACCAACCCTGGCTTTCTGCAAAGGGGTAGCAAGATGTTAGAAGTAAAGCAAAGACCACCTTGCTGCCTTCTAACTGCTAAAAGCCACCACTACTCTTACTAAATAGATTGACATGGACACAGCTATACCCCAATCCTTGCTTGCAGGGAAAAGTACCCATAAAAAATTAAATATCTTCAGACACCGTTTTTCGCACATCCTCAATTGACAGAGGCAAAGAGAATGAGATTGGGGATTATGGATAAGGAAGTTACACTTTGCTGGGGTGCTCTTTGCCTCCTCCTGCTGGCCAGGAGTTGAATATCCCACTAGTAATTGAAATGACGTTGTGGACTCTCCATGTCATAGGACAGAAAAACACAATACAAAATAATTATATACAGAAGGCTTCACATAAATTTCCACACACACACATTGTCCCCAATGTATATAATACAATAGTTATGAGGTGGTATAATCTGTGTCATGTTAAATGTCCCCTAGCTATGATGTACAGTAAAGTGTCCCTGCTAACAGACTGTGGGATATGTGAGTGCTTGTGGTATTCACCTGCTGCGTACCCACTCTACCATGCTTTACAAAGACTGAATCCAGTAAAGAGCCCATCCAGTGCTGTGCAAGCAACAGCAGAGGATCTCATGTTGTAGTACAACAAACCAACACGAGAAGGCTAAGGGACAAGACCCCAGAAAACCTGTGGCAGGCTTGTGACTAACTCCCAGAGGGTGTTCTTGTGTCACTACCCAGTACTTCCCTCTTCTATTGAAGGCTTCGTTAGGGGGGTGGGGGGGTGGGTCTTAAGTCAATCTGAGAACCCCTTTCAACGAAGAATCTAGAGCACCTCAATTCCTAACCTACTCCTGTCGAGGCAAAGATTAGACTGAGATACCAGAGATGTGGGAAGGATTAAAAGTTCTTAGAATGTTAGGGTATCTTTGCCTCCATCAAGTGGCTAGGAGTTGAATCCCAGGAGTAATGGCCGGTGGACTTATGAAAGAAAAAGTACACAGCACTGTGACTGCAAGCCTTCCCTTACAAAGGTATAGCGTGCTCAAGCAAACACATTTAAAAACAGAATTTATGTTTACCTGATAAATTACTTTCTCCAACGGTGTGTCCGGTCCACGGCGTCATCCTTACTTGTGGGATATTCTCTTCCCCAACAGGAAATGGCAAAGAGCCCAGCAAAGCTGGTCACATGATCCCTCCTAGGCTCCGCCTACCCCAGTCATTCGACCGACGTTAAGGAGGAATATTTGCATAGGAGAAACCATATGATACCGTGGTGACTGTAGTTAAAGAAAATAAATTATCAGACCTGATTAAAAAACCAGGGCGGGCCGTGGACCGGACACACCGTTGGAGAAAGTAATTTATCAGGTAAACATAAATTCTGTTTTCTCCAACATAGGTGTGTCCGGTCCACGGCGTCATCCTTACTTGTGGGAACCAATACCAAAGCTTTAGGACACGGATGAAGGGAGGGAGCAAATCAGGTCACCTAAGTGGAAGGCACCACGGCTTGCAAACCTTTCTCCCAAAAAATAGCCTCAGAAGAAGCAAAAGTATCAAACTTGTAAAATTTGGTAAAAGTGTGCAGTGAAGACCAAGTCGCTGCCCTACATATCTGATCAACAGAAGCCTCGTTCTTGAAGGCCCATGTGGAAGCCACAGCCCTAGTGGAATGAGCTGTGATTCTTTCAGGAGGCTGCCGTCCGGCAGTCCCGTAAGCCAATCTGATGATGCTTTTAATCCAAAAAGAGAGAGAGGTAGAAGTTGCTTTTTGACCTCTCCTTTTACCAGAATAAACAACAAACAAGGAAGATGTTTGTCTAAAATCCTTTGTAGCATCTAAATAGAATTTTAGAGCGCGAACAACATCCAAATTGTGCAACAAACGTTCCTTCTTCGAAACTGGTTTCGGATACAAAGAAGGCACGACTATCTCCTGGTTAATGTTTTTGTTAGAAACAACTTTTGGAAGAAAACCAGGTTTAGTACGTAAAACCACCTTATCTGCATGGAACACCAGATAAGGAGGAGAACACTGCAGAGCAGATAATTCTGAAACTCTTCTAGCAGAAGAAATTGTATCAACGGAATGTAAGGGTTCAAACGGAACCCCCTGAAGAACTGAAAGAACTAAGTTGAGACTCCAAGGAGGAGTCAAAGGCTTGTAAACAGGCTTGATTCTAACCAGAGCCTGAACAAAGGCTTGAACATCTGGCACAGCTGCCAGCTTTTTGTGAAGTAACACAGACAAGGCAGAAATCTGTCCCTTCAAGGAACTTGCAGATAATCCTTTCTCCAATCCTTCTTGAAGAAAGGATAGAATCCTAGGAATCTTTACCTTGTCCCAAGGGAATCCTTTAGATTCACACCAACAGATATAATTTTTTCCATATTTTGTGGTAAATTTTTCTAGTTACAGGCTTTCTGGCCTGAACAAGAGTATCAATAACAGAATCTGAGAACCCTCGCTTTGATAAGATCAAGCGTTCAATCTCCAAGCAGTCAGCTGGAGTGGGACCAGATTCGGATGTTCGAACGGACCTTGAACAAGAAGGTCTCGTCTCAAAGGTAGCTTCCATGGTGGAGCCGATGACATATTCACCAGATCTGCATACCAAGTCCTGCGTGGCCACGCAGGAGCTATCAAGATCACCGACGCCCTCTCCTGATTGATCCTGGCTACCAGCCTGGGGATGAGAGGAAACGGCGGGAATACATAAGCTAGTTTGAAGGTCCAAGGTGCTACTAGTGCATCTACTAGAGTCGCCTTGGGATCCCTGGATCTGGACCCGTAGCAAGGAACCTTGAAGTTCTGACGAGAGGCCATCAGATCCATGTCTGGAATGCCCCACAGTTGAGTGATTTGGGCAAAGATTTCCGGATGGAGTTCCCACTCCCCCGGATGCAACGTCTGACGACTCAGAAAATCCGCTTCCCAATTTTCCACTCCTGGGATGTGGATTGCAGACAGGTGGCAGGAGCGAGTCTCCTCCCATTGAATGATTTTGGTCACTTCTTCCATCGCCAGGGAACTCCTTGTTCCCCCCTGATGGTTGATGTACGCAACAGTCGTCATGTTGTCTGATTGAAACCGTATGAACTTGGCCCTCGCTAGCTGAGGCCAAGCCTTGAGAGCATTGAATATCGCTCTCAGTTCCAGAATATTTATCGGTAGAAGAGATTCTTCCCGAGACCAAAGACCCTGAGCTTTCAGGGATCCCCAGACCGCGCCCCAGCCCATCAGACTGGCGTCGGTCGTGACAATGACCCACTCTGGTCTGCGGGAGGTCACCCCTTGTGACAGGTTGTCCAGGGACAGCCACCAACGGAGTGAGTCTCTGGTCCTCTGATTTACTTGTATCTTCGGAGACAAGTCTGTATAGTCCCCATTCCACTGACTGAGCATACACAGTTGTAATGGTCTTAGATGAATGCGCGCAAAAGGAACTATGTCCATTGCCGCTACCATGTTAAACAGGCATAAACTTGATAACAAAGCACAAAAAACGTTTTAAAATAAAACCGTTACTGTCACTTTAAATTTTAAACTGAACACACTTTATTACTGCAATTGCGAAAAAGTATGAAGGAATTGTTCAAAATTCACCAAAATTTCACCACAGTGTCTTAAAGCCTTAAAAGTATTGCACAAATTTGGAAGCTTTAACCCTTAAAATAACGGAACCGGAGCTGTTTTTATATTTAACCCCTTTACAGTCCCTGGAATCTGCTTTGCTGAGACCCAACCAAGCCCAAAGGGGAATACGATACCAAATGATGCCTTCAGAAAGACTTTTCTATGTATCAGAGCTCCACACACATGCAGCAGCATGTCATGCTGTTCTCAAAAACAAGTGCGCCATACCGGCGCGAAAATGAGGCTCTGACTATGATTAGGGAAAGCCCCTATAGAATAAGGTGTCTAAAACAGTGCCTGCCGATATTATTATACAAAAAATACCCAGATTAAATGATTCCTCAAGGCTAAATATGTGTAAATATGATCGATTTAGCCCAGAAAATGTCTACAGTCTTAATAAGCCCTTGTGAAGCCCTTATTTACTGTCTGAATAAAAATGGCTTACCGGATCCCATAGGGAAAATGACAGCTTCCAGCATTACATCGTCTTGTTAGAATGTGTCATACCTCAAGCAGCAAAAGACTGCTCACTGTTCCCCCAACTGAAGTTAATTCCTCTCAACAGTCCTGTGTGGAACAGCCATGGATTTTAGTAACGGTTGCTAAAATCATTTTCCTCATACAAACAGAAATCTTCATCTCTTTTCTGTTTCAGAGTAAATAGTACATACCAGCACTATTTTAAAATAACAAACTCTTGATTGAATAATAAAAACTACAGTTAAACACTAAAAAACTCTAAGCCATCTCCGTGGAGATGTTGCCTGTACAACGGCAAAGAGAATGACTGGGGTAGGCGGAGCCTAGGAGGGATCATGTGACCAGCTTTGCTGGGCTCTTTGCCATTTCCTGTTGGGGAAGAGAATATCCCACAAGTAAGGATGACGCCGTGGACCGGACACACCTATGTTGGAGAAAGGACACTGTACTGTAACATTTTCTCTGCTTTAAAATGTGATCCTATTTTACCTGCTGGAGTGTATTAAATGGTTTGTAAATATCTACTTTACCTTTGTCATTTGAAATAGCTGCTTTTTTCTGTTGAATCCACCACCTATACTAAAAATGTGAACACTGGAGTACTCACTATAGAAAAACTAAACAAGAAGCAGGAGGGAAAGCGACTTGTATCTGAAATAGTTGTTTTTCACATTTGAACCCCCACATATAATTAACATTTCAATACCTAATTATTGCCCTTTGTGTATAGAAATAACATGGGCAAGTCAGAGATTCAGTCCATTTACATGGGTATGTGCGTGAGTAGCAATGGGTGTCCAACTGTGTTCATTGAAACTATTTCAATTACAAAAATTGCTATAGAACAACATGCCAACCAAGTGTTAACATTTTGAAAACAATTATTATTATTAGCTGCAATTTTTTTTCAATAGCCAAACTCCAGCCACCATTTGCCTTATTTGGAAGAACAAGGTAGTCGTGGATATTATTTTAGTATAAAGGTTATTGGTTTGCAGCTATCAGCTAAATACAATTAGGGAAATGTGACAGGGTCAGTCCTGAGAACGAAACCTTTTTATATTGAAATTCCATGGTCTTTACTGTGGAATCCCATTTTACAGTACAACATCCCTTTAAACTTATAAATCTGTGCAAAGGAGATCATATATATGCACTGGGCAACCGCTCAACAAATGTAATTTCCACCTCCTCAAACAATATCTGAATCACGGAGGACTTCCCTTGCATTCTCACAGGCACAGCCTAGCATAGTAAACTGACAATAATCTGACTAGGATTTTACATTACTGCCCTGCCCTTATTTTAAATTCTATTAAAATCAACTTCAAAAATAAAAACAAAAGATTTTTAGTGGATCTATAAGCAAAACAAAATAAATTTAATACAGCCCAAAATATGGCACCCTGGCTAAAGTAGAATGGGCATTTCATATGAGCTCATAAGACATTAGATGAAGGAATACAAATGCTTATTGAGGTTTTAGAACATATATTTCTAAGACAAGAAAAAAAAAGTAAAACTCAGGAACCCTGATATTAGCGGCTTTCAAATAATAATTTTAGAATTTTATATACATGGAGCCTCTGCCTAGGTGTCAATCCTTCTAAATATTAAGCTATAAGGGACAGAACAATCTCAGAACTACGTTGCTTTGTAGTAATTTAAAAACAATGGCTCTTGAGTAAAGGGACATTACAGTAATTATTTTTTTTTCAGGGAGTTTATACCTTTACCAGATTGGTGCATAACCTCTTGACTTGAACAATTATAAATGTGGTAGAGTTAAACAGAATAAAAAAAAGTGAAAACCTTTGCTTCTTTGTCACATAAAATAATAAAAATGAAAATAAGAGAAGAAATAGGCCGTGGTGATCAGACATACAGCAATATAATTGGTATAGGCAGCAATGAGTTCCTGAAACACAATGAGGGAAGCAGAGAGAATAGTAGTGAGTGACTGCTACTGCCTCAGTAATACAACCAGTAAGGTAGCAGAATCTGTAGGAATATAGCTAATTGCATAATACACTGAAACCAATACACAATATCTATCGCGGTTACAATACTAAGCAATACTAAGCAGTTCTCATTCTTCCAGAAAGTGCAGGGAAGTCTTCTGGCAGAAGCGCATGATCTCGACATGTTGGACATGTGCTCTGTGTGTTCAGCCAGGTTTTTATACACTAAAAAAGCAAGAAGTTAAAATAGTCAATTTTATACATGCACAGTATATATCAGCAATTAAAAACAGCAACAAGAATATAAAATTGGTAGCACAACACACAGGGTTTTATTGTTTCAGAGCCAGTTAGTGAAAAGGCTGGTTGGTACAGATCCTGGTCCGATGTACCACTAAACCATGCAAATGTCAGCGCTGGACATGAGGCAGTAACAAAACAAACACACATGCACTGTTTACTTATATCAAAAACCAAATAATTAAAAAGGACCATTAAATACAGTAGAATGCCATAATAAAAATACAATGCAAAACAGTCTGAAATTTAAATCAGTAGATTTTTTTTTTATTTTCCCTGCCCCTGTATCATGTGACTGCCATCAGTCAATCACAAAATACATATATGTGGATACTGTTAACTCTTTGACATGCCCAACAGGAGCTAGGGCCTCAGAAAGTGTGCATTTAAAAATACTGTGCACAGTTTGATAATAGAAGTAAATTGGATTGTTATTATTTTTTAAATTGCACACTATTTGAGTCATTGAAGTGTCCCTTTAAACTATCACACAATATATAACCAGCCATCACACTGTGGTTATGTAGCTATCCAGGGCATTACAGCTAAATGCATACTTACATGTTTGTGGAAATGGTGTCCACAGTCTAACGTATGAACCTGATACAGGCTTAGCTCATCGTGACAGATAATACAGGGCTCATCATTATAGGTCTGCAAATGACAGAAAAACAAACTGATGTCTCACTTAAACATCCTCACACTCCCCAAAACAAAAAGTTTAAACCTACAAATGTAAATTAACACACAAACCCCTTATTAACATTACAAAAACATTTGAGGAAACATTTCACCACATGCATCTTGCCTCAGATTCATCCGACTTCTGCCATTTCTTTTTAGAAGCCCCTGTAACCACCCTCCAAGGCTTTTTGGTTTCGGCTAAAGTGGGGCTACTGTGAACATCGGGTTTTGGAGCTGTCGGTGCAGTAGCAGCCCCTGGCTGTGGTGTATATCCCCAGGCTGAATTTCGGTCCTAAAGAAAAATAAAAAATATTCTTAGAGAGCAAAACTACAAAACAGGACAGCAAGAAAACAATGTTTAGTTATGGATGGTTTTAAAGTGGGAGTAAAATAGATTTACTCTTCAACAAAGGATACCAAATGAATAAAGCAAATTTTATAATAAAAGTAAATTGGAAAGATGTTTAAAACTTCACTTTCTATGTGAATCAACATTTATAATTTTAATGTTACTGTCCCTTTAAGGCATTCCAACATCCCCTCTTCGAAGTATTTTACAAATTTCCTTCACTCATATGTGACAAGGATTTACACAATATAAATTACTTATGTTGAGAAACTACAAATTACTGCTTACTATAATTTCCACATTTCCCTAATGTCCCAAAACCACTTACTATAATTTGCACTATAATGTCCCTATTAACCATTCACCAAGGGGTCAGACAGAAAATACAAAACATTCTCAAGTGGGTAGAAATCTCTTCTTGTTAATTCTGATTATCATATACAGCAGGCATGGGAAGGGAGCTTGGACAAAACACACATAAATTACAAAAAGAAAATTTATGCTTACCTGATAAATTTGTTTCTTTTTAGACACGATGAGTCCACGGATTTCATCCTTACTTGTGGGATTACGCCTCCTGGTCAGCAGGAGGCGGCAAAGAGCACCACAGCAGAGCTGTATATATAGCTCCTCCCTTCCCTCCCACTCCAGTCATTCGACCGAAGTTAGGAAGAGAAATGAAAAGCCAAGGTGCAGAGGTGTCTGAAGTTTACAAAAATTAATAACCTGTCTCAAAGAACAGGACGGGCTGTGGACCCATCGTGCCTAAAAAGAAACAAATTTATCAGGTAAGCATAAATTTTCTTTTCTTTTTAAAGACACGATGAGTCCACAGATTTCATCCTTACTTGTGGGATACAATACCAAAGCTACAGTACACGGATGAAAAGGGAGGAACAAGACAGAGAACCTAAACGGAAGGCACCACTGCTTGAAGAACCTTTCTCCCAAAAAACAGCCTCAGACGAGGCAAAGGTATCAAATTTGTAAAATTTAGAAAAAGTGTGAAGAGAGGACCAAGTTGCAGCCTTGCAAATCTGTTCAACAGAAGCTTAATTTTTGAATGCCCATGAGGAAGCAACAGCCCTAGTGGAATGAGCCGTAATTCTTTCAGGAGGCTGCTGACCAGCAGTCACATATGCAAAATGGATGATACTCTTCAGCCAAAAAGAAAGAGGTAGCCGTAGATTTCTGACCCTTACGTTTTCCAGAAAAAATGACAAATAGAGAAGACGATTGACGAAAGTCCTTAGTCCCTTGTAAGTAAAATGTTAAAGCACGGACCACGTCCAAATGATGTAGCAGACGTTCCGTCCGAGAAGAAGGATTAGGACACAAGGAAGGAACAACAATTTCCTGATTAATGTTCTTGTCTGAAACAACTTTAGGAAGAAAACCAAGTTTAGTACGTAACACCACCTTATCCAAATGAAAAATAAGGTAAGGAGAATTATATTGTAATACCGAAAGCTCAGACACTCGTCGAGCAGAAGAAATGGCAACAAGAAACAAAACTTTCCAAGATAATAACTTAATATCTATGGAATGCATAGGTTCAAACGGAACCCCTTGAAGAACTTTAAGAACTAAATTCAAACTCCATGGAGGAGCAATTGGTTTAAACACAGGCCTGATTCTAATCAAAGCATGACAAAAAGATTGAATATCTGGAACATCTGCCAGACGCTTGTGCAACAAAATAGATAAGGCAGAGATCTGACCCTTTAAGGAACTTGCTGATAACCCCTTCTCCAATCCTTCTTGGAGAAAAGATATTCCTGGGAATCCTAACTCTACTCCATGAGTAGCCCTTGGATTCACACCAAAAAAGATATTTGCGCCATAACTTATGGTAAATCTTCCTAGTTACTGGCTTACGCGCCTGAATTAAGGTATCTATGACCGAATAAGAGAAACCTCGCTTGGATAAAATTAAGCGTTCAATCTCCAAGCAGTCAGCTGCAGAGAAACTAGATTCAGGTGACGGAAGGGACCCTGAATGAGAAGGTCCTTCCTCAATGGAAGCCTCCAAAGTGGCAGAGATGACATTTCCACCAGATGGGCATACCAAATCCTGCGAGGCCACGCAGGAACAATGAGGATCACTGATGCCCTCTCCTGTTTGATTCAAGCAATAACCCGGGGAAGGAGCGCAAACGGGGGAAATATATATGCTAGGCTGAAGGACCAAGGAACTGCCAAGGCATCTATCAGCTCGGCCTGGGGGTCCCTGGACCCGTATCTCGGAAGTTTGACATTCTGACGAGATGCCATGAGATCCAACTCCGGCCGACCCCATCTGAGAATCAGGTTGTAGAATATTTCCGGATGGAGTACCCACCCTCCTGGATGAAAAGTCTGCCTGCTAGGAAAATCTGCCTCCCAGTTGTCCACCCCTGGGATGTGGATCGTCGTCAGATGGCAAGAATGGGCCTCAGCCCACTGGATTATCTTGACTACTTCGGTCATCGCTTAGGAACTCCTTGTTCCTCCCTGATTGATGTAAGCCACCGTTGTTATGTTGTCCGACTGGAATCTGATGAATTGGGCCAAAGCCAACTGAGGCCAGGCCCGAAGCGCATTGAAGATCGCCCTCAGCTCTAGAATGTTGATGGGAAGGAGAGGCTCTGCCTGAGCCCATAAAGGGCCCCAGACTGCTCCCCATCCTAAAAGGCTGGCATCCGTTGTCACAATCACCCATGAAGGTCTGCGAAAGCATGTCCCCTGGGATAGACAATCCAGAGACAACCGCCATTGAAGAGAGTCCCTCGTCTCCTGATCTAGGGTTATTCGAGGAGACAAATCTGTATAATCTCCATTCCACTGCCTGAGCATGCTTAGCTGCAGAGGTCTGAGATGAAACTGAGCAAACAGTATGCTGTCCATTGCCACCACCATCAATCCGATTACCTCCATGCACTGAGACAATGACGGCCGAGGATTGAACTGAAGGACTCGACAAGTATTCAGAATCTTTGACTTTCTGACCTCTGTCAGAAAAATTCACATGGATATAGAGTCGATTAGTATGCCCAGGAAGGGTACCCTCGTCTGCGGAATTAAACTCTTTTCCAGATTTACCGTCCACCCGTGAGTTCTCAAGAAGGATAGCACAATGTCGGTATGGGACCTTGTTAGCTAATAAAATGACGCCTGGATTAGAATATCTTCCAGAAAAGGCGCCACCGTAAAATTCTGCGGTCTTCGAACCGCCAGCAGAAAATCCAGAACATTTGTGAAATTTCTGGGTGCAGTGGCCAGACCAAAAGGAAGAGCCACGAACTGAAGTGTTTGTCCAGAAAAACAAACCACAGGAACTAGTGATGATCACTGTGGATAGGAACATGAAGATATGCATCCCTTAGGACCACTGTCATCATAAATTGACCCTCCTGGATCAATGGAAGGATAGTGAGAATAGTATCCATCTTGAAGGATGGAACTCAGAGAAACTTGTTTAGACTCCTGAGGTCTAAAATAGGTCCGAGGGTTCCCTCCTTTTTGGGAATTTCCAACAGATTTGAATAAAAAACCCGCACCTGTTACTGTATTGGAACGGGATCAATTATTCTCATGTAAGAGAGGTCTCTTACACAAGGTAAGAACGCCTCTCATCTTATCAGGTCTGTAGACAATCTTGACAGAAGAAAGAATTACTGAACTCCAGTTTGTAACCCGAGACACTATTTCTATAGCTCAGGGATCCTGAACATCTCGCACCCACACCAAAATGAAGGAAAGTCTGTCGCCTACTAGATCCGGTCCTGGGCCAGGAGCAAACACTTCATGCTTACTTGGAATCAGCAGCATGCTTCTTGGATCGTTTACCCCTGTTCCAAGATTGGTTGGGACTCCAAGTGGACTTAGATAGTTTCCTTCCTGTTTAGAGAAAGAAGGGGAGTCAATCTTTCTGCTGGGTTCTTATATCCTGAAATAGCAACTACTGTGAAAGAAACCTTGCTCAATGAACGTTTAGTGGTCCCCTTGCGCTTTCTATGCAGCCAGGGAAAAACGGACAACGCTCCCAAAAGACCCAAAAAGGAAGCGATGTCTTACAGGGTAACTCCAAAAGAAGTTGTGGAAGAAGAGCAAGGCACCTGGTAAATGGATGCTAAGTCCTTAGGGCATAAGAGGAGCAAACCTGCGGATATTCTCCTTCCCAACAGGAAGTTGCAAGAGGATCACCCACAGCAGAGCTGCTATATAGCTCCTCCCCTCACTGCCATATCCAGTCATTCGACCGAAACAAGACGAGAAAGGAGAAACCATAGGGTGCAGTGGTGACTGTAGTTTAATTAAAATTTAGACCTGCCTTAAAAGGACAGGGCGGGCCGTGGACTGGATACACTACAAGAGAAATAAATTTATCAGGTAAGCATAAATTATGTTTTCTCTTGTTAAGTGTATCCAGTCCACGGATCATCCATTACTTGTGGGATACCAATACCAAAGCTAAAGTACATGGAGGATAGGAGGGACAAGGCAGAAACTTAAACGGAAGGAACCACTGCCTGTAGAACCTTTCTCCCAAAAACAGCCTCCGAAGAAGCAAAAGTGTCAAATTTGTAAAATTTTTAAAAGGTGTGAAGCGAAGACCAAGTCGCAGCCTTGCAAATCTGTTCAACAGAGGCCTCATTTTTAAAGGCCCAGGAGGAAGCCACAGCTCTAGTAGAATGAGCTGTAATCCTTTCAGGGGGCTGCTGTCCAGCAGTCTCATAGGCTAAGCATATTATGCTCCGAAGCCAAAAGGAGAGAGAGGTTGCCAAAGCTTTTTGACCTCTCCTCTGTCCAGAGTAAACGACAAACAGGGCAGATGTTTGACGAAAATCTTTAGTAGCCTGTAAGTAAAACTTCAAGGCACGGACTACGTCCAGATTATGCAAAAGACGTTCCTTCTTTGAAGAAGGATTAGGACACAATGATGGAACAACAATCTCTTGATTGATATTCCTGTTAGAAACCACCTTAGGTAAAAACCCAGGTTTGGTACGCAGAACTACCTTGTCTGAATGAAAAATCAGATAAGGAGAATCACAATTTAAGGCAGATAACTCAGAGACTCATCGAGCCGAGGAAATAGCCATCAAAAACAGAACTTTCCAAGATAAAAGTTTAATATCAATGGAATGAAGGGGTTCAAACGGAACTCCCTGAAGAACTTTAAGAACCAAGTTTAAGCTCCACGGGGGAGCAACAGTTTTAAACACAGGCTTAATCCTAACCAAAGCCTGACAAAATGCCTGGATGTCTGGAACTTCTGCCAGACGCTTGTGCAAAAGAATAGACAGAGCAGAGATCTGTCCTTTTAAAGAACTAGCTTATAAGCCTTTGTCCAAACCCTCTTGGAGAAAGGACAATATCCTAGGAATCCTAACCTTACTCCATGAGTAACTCTTGGATTCACACCAATAAAGATATTTACGTCATATCTTATGGTAGATTTTCCTGGTGACAGGCTTCCGAGCCTGTATTAAGGTATCAATGACTGACTCGGAGAAGCCACGCCTTGATAGAATCAAGCGTTCAATCTCCATGCAGTCAGTCTCAGAGAAATTAGATTTGGATAATTGAAAGGACCTTGTATTAGAAGGTCCTGCCTCAGAGGAAGAGTCCATGGTGGAAGAGATGACATGTCCACTAGGTCTGCATACCAGGTCCTGCGTGGCCACGCAGGCGCTATCAGAATCACCGATGCTCTCTCCTGTTTGATTTTGGCAATCAGTCGAGGGAGCAGAGGAAACGGTGGAAACACACAGGCCAGGTTGAAGAACCAAGGAGCTGCTAGAGCATCTATCAGCGTTGCTCCCGGGTCCCTGGACCTGGATCCGTAACAAGGAAGCTTGGCGTTCTGGCGAGACGCCATGAGATCCAGTTCTGGTTTGCCCCAACGATGGACCAGTTGAGCAAACACCTCCGGATGGAGTTCCCACTCCCCCAGATGAAAAGTCTGACGACTTAGAAAATCCGCCTCCCAGTTCTCTACGCCTGGGATGTGGATCGCTGACAGGTGGCAAGAGTGAGACTCTGCCCAGCGAATTATCTTTGAGACTTCTAACATCGCTAGGGAACTCCTGGTTCCCCCTTGATGGTTGATGTAAGCCACAGTCGTGATGTTGTCCGACTGAAATCTGATGAACCTCAGTGTTGCTAACTGAGGCCAAGCTAGAAGAGCATTGAATATTGCTCTTAACTCCAGAATATTTATTGGGAGGAGTTTCTCCTCCTGAGTCCACGATCCCTGAGCCTTCAGGGAGTTCCAGACTGCTCCCCAACCTAGAAGGCTGGCATCTGTTGTTACAATCGTCCAATCTGGCCTGCGAAAGGTCATACCCTTGAACAGATGGACCCGAGAAAGCCACCAGAGAAGAGAATCTATGGTCTCTTGATCCAGATTTAGTAGAGGGGACAAATCTGAGTAATCCCCATTCCACTGACTTAGCATGCATAATTGCAGCGGTCTGAGATGCAGGCGCGCAAATGGCACTATGTCCATTGCCGCTACCATTAAGCCGATTACTTCCATGCACTGAGCCACTGAGGGGCGTGGAATGGAATGAAGGACACGGCAAGCATTTAGAAGTTTTGATAACCTGGACTCCGTCAGGTAAATTATTTTTTTAGAATCTATAAGAGTCCCTAGGAAGGAGACTCTTGTGAGTGGTGATAGAGAACTCTTTTCCACGTTCACTTTCCACCCATGCGACCTCAGAAATGCCAGAACTATCTCTGTATGAGACTTGGCAATTTGAAAGCTTGACGCCTGTATCAGGATGTAGTCTAGATACGGAGCCACCGATATGCCTCGCGGTCTTAGAACCGCCAGAAGTGAGCCCAGAACCTTTGTAAAAATTCTCGGGGCAGTGGCCAACCCGAAGGGAAGAGCTACAAATTGGTAATGCCTGTCTAGAAAGGCAAACCTTAGGAACCGATGATGATCTTTGTGAATCGGTATGTGAAGGTAGGCATCCTTTAAGTCCACTGTGGTCATGTACTGACCCTCTTGGATCATGGGTAGGATGGTCCGAATAGTTTCCATTTTGAATGATGGAACTCTGAGGAATTTGTTTAAGATCTTTAGATCCAAGATTGGTCTGAAGGTTCCCTCTTTCTTGGGAACCACAAACAGATTTGAATAAAATCCCTGTCCTTGTTCCGTCCGCGGAACTGGATGGATCACTCCCATTACTAGGAGGTCTTGCACACAGCTTAGGAATGCCTCTTTCTTTATCTGGTTTGCTGATAACCTTGAAAGATAAAATCTCCCTTGTGGAGGAGAAGCTTTGAAGTCCAGAAGATATCCCTGAGATATGATCTCCAACGTCCAGGGATCCTGAAATCTCTTGCCCACGCCTGGGCGAAGAGAGAAAGTCTGCCCCCCACTAGATCCGTTTCCGGATAGGGGGCCGTTCCTTCATGCTGTCTTGGGGGCAGCAGCAGGCTTTCTGGCCTGCTTGCCCTTGTTCCAGGACTGGTTAGGTTTCCAGGCCTTTCTGGAATGAGCAACAGTTCCCTCTTGTTTTGAAGCGGAGGAAGTTGATGCTGCTCCTGCCTTGAAATTTCGAAAGGCACGAAAATTAGACTGTTTGGCCTTTGATTTGGCCCTGTCCTGAGGAAGGGTATGACCCTTGCCTCCAGTAATGTCAGCAATAATTTCCTTCAAGCCAGGCCCGAATAAGGTCTGCCCCTTGAAAGGAATGTTGAGTAATTTAGACTTTGAAGTCACGTCAGCTGACCAGGATTTAAGCCATAGCGCCCTACGCGCCTGGATGGCGAATCCGGAATTCTTAGCTGTTAGTTCAGTCAAATGAACAATGGCATCAGAAACAAATGAGTTAGCTAGCTTAAGCGTTCTAAGCTTGTCAATAATTTCATTCAATGGAGCTGTCTGGATGGCCTCTTCCAGGGCCTCAAACCAGAATGCCGCCGCAGCAGTGACAGGCGCAATGCATGCAAGGGGCTGTAAAATAAAACCTGGTTGAATAAACATTTTATTAAGGTAACCCTCCAATTTTTTATCCATTGGATCTGAAAAAGCACAACTGTCCTCAACCGGGATAGTGGTACGCTTTGCTAAAGTAGAAACTGCTCCCTCCACCTTAGGGACCGTCTGCCATAAGTCCCGTGTAGTAGCGTCTATTGGAAACATTTTTCTAAATATCGGAGGTGGGGAAAAGGGCACACCGGGTCTATCCCACTCCTTGCTAATAATTTCTGTAAGCCTTTTAGGTATAGGAAAAATGTCAGTACACACCGGCACCGCATAGTATCTATCCAGCCTATACAATTTCTCTGGAATTGCAACTGTGTTACAGTCATTCAGAGCAGCTAATACCTCCCCAAGCAATACACGGAGGTTCTCAAGCTTAAATTTAAAATTAGAAATCTCTGAATCAGGTTTCCCCGAGCCAGAGATGTCACCCACAGACTGAAGTTCTCCGTCCTCATGTTCTGCATACTGTGACGCAGTATCAGACATGGCTCTAACAGCATTTGCGCGCTCTGTATCTCTCCTAACCCCAGAGCTATCGCGCTTGCCTTTTAATTCAGGCAATCTAGATAATACCTCTGACAGGGTATTATTCATGATTGCAGCCATGTCCTGCAAGGTAATCGCTATGGGCGTCCCTGATGTAATTGGCGCCATATTAGCGTGCGTCCCCTGAGCGGGAGGCGAAGGGTCTGACACGTGGGGAGAGTTAGTCGGCATAACTTCCCCCTCGACAGAACCCTCTGGTGATAATTCTTTTATAGATAAAGACTGATCTTTACTGTTTAAGGTGAAATCAATACATTTAGTACACATTCTCCTATGGGGCTCCACCATAGCTTTCAAACATAATGAACAAGTAGGTTCCTCTGTGTCAGACATGTTTAAACAGACTAGCAAGCTTGGAAAACACTTTAAAACAAGTTTACAAGCAATATAAAAAACGTTACTGCGCCTTTAAGAAACACAAATTTTCCCAAATTTTGAAATAACAGTGAAAAAATGCAGTTACACTAACGAAATTTTTACAGTGTATGTAATAAGTTAGCAGAGCATTGCACCCACTTGCAAATGGATGATTAACCCCTTAATACCAAAAACGGAATAACAAATGACAAAAACGTTTTTTTAAACAGTCACAACAACTGCCACAGCTCTACTGTGGCTTTTTACCTCCCTCAATACGACTTTTGAAGCCTTTTGAGCCCTTCAGAGAAGTCCTGGATCATGAAGGAAGAAGCTGGATGTCTGTGTCTGTAATTTTTGCTGTGCAAAAAAACGCTAAAAACATAATTTATGTAAGAACTTACCTGATAAATTCATTTCTTTCATATTAGCAAGAGTCCATGAGCTAGTGACGTATGGGATATACATTCCTACCAGGAGGGGCAAAGTTTCCCAAACCTTAAAATGCCTATAAATACACCCCTCACCACACCCACAAATCAGTTTAACGAATAGCCAAGAAGTGGGGTGATAAGAAAAAAGTGCGAAAGCATAAAAAATAAGGAATTGGAATAATTGTGCTTTATACAAAAAAATCATAACCACCACAAAAAAAGGGTGGGCCTCATAGACTCTTGCTAATATGAAAGAAATGAATTTATCAGGTAAGTTCTTACATAAATTATGTTTTCTTTCATGTAATTAGCAAGAGTCCATGAGCTAGTGACGTATGGGATAATGACTACCCAAGATGTGGATCTTTCCACGCAAGAGTCACTAGAGAGGGAGGGATAAAATAAAGACAGCCAATTCCTGCTGAAAATAATCCGCACCCAAAATAAAGTTTAATGAAAACATAAGCAGAAGATTCAAACTGAAACCACTGCCTGAAGTACTTTTCTACCAAAAACTGCTTCAGAAGAAGAAAACACATCAAAAATGGTAGAATTTAGTAAAAGTATGCAAAGAGGACCAAGTTGCTGCTTTGCAAATCTGATCAACCGAAGCTTCATTCCTAAACGCCCAGGAAGTAGAAACTGACCTAGTAGAATGAGCTGTAATCCTTTGAGGCGGAGTTTTACCCGACTCGACATAGGCATGATGAAATAAAGATTTCAACCAAGATGCCAAAGAAATGGCAGAAGCTTTCTGGCCTTTTCTAGAACCGGAAAAGATGACAAATAGACTAGAAGTCTTTCGGAAAGACTTAGTAGCTTCAACATAATAATACAAAGCTCTGACAGCATCCAAAGAATGCAATGATTTCTCCTTAGAATTCATAGGATTAGGACATAATGAAGGAACCACAATTTCTCTACTAATGTTGTTAGAATTCACAACCTTAGGTAAAAAATTCAAAAGAAGTTTGCAGCACCGCCTTATCCTGATGAAAAATCAGAAAAGGAGACTCACAAGAAAGAGCAGATAATTCAGAGACTCTTCTGGCAGAAGAGATGGCCAAAAGAAACAAAACTTTCCAAAAAAGTAATTTAATGACCAAAGAATACATGGGTTCAAAAGGAGGAGCTTGAAGAGCCCCCAAAACCAAATTCAAACTCCAAGGAGGAGAAATTGACTTAATGACAGGTTTTATACGAACCAAAGCTTGTACAAAACAATGAATATCAGGAAGATTAGCAATCTTTCTGTGAAAAAGAACAGAAAGAGCAGAGATTTGTCCATTCAAGGAACTTGCGGACAAACCTTTATCTAAACCATCCTGAAGAAACTGTAAAATTCTCGGTATTTAAAAAGAATGCCAAGAAAAATGATGAGAAAGACACCAAGAAATATAAGTCTTCCAGACTCTATAATATATCTCTCTAGATACAGATTTACGAGCCTGTCACATAGTATTAATCACAGAGTCAGAGAAACCTCTTTGACCAAGAATCAAGCGTTCAAACTCCATACCTTAAAATTTAAGGATTTGAGATCCTGATGGAAGAAAGGACCTTGCGACAGAAAGTCTGGTCTTAACGGAAGAGTCCACAGCTGGCAAGAGGCCATCCGGACAAGATCCACATACCAAAACCTGTGAGGCCATGCTGGAGCTACCAGCAGGACAAACGAGCATTCCTTTAGAATCTTGGAGAATATTCTTGGAAGAAGAACTAGAGGCGGAAAGATATAGGCAGGATGATACTTCCAAGGAAGTGATAATGCATCCACTGCCTCCGCCCGAGGATCCCGGGATCTGGACAGATACCAGGGAAGTTTCTTGTTTAGATGAGAAGCCATCAGATCTATTTCTGGGAGTTCCCACATTTGAACAATCTGAAGAAATACCTCTGGGTGAAGAGACCATTCGCCCGGATGCAACGTTTGGCGACTGAGATAATCCGCTTCCCAATTGTCTATACCTGGGATATGAACCGCAGAGATTAGACAGGAGCTGGATTCCGGCCAAACCAAAATTCGAGATACTTCTTTCATAGCCAGAGGACTGTGAGTCCCTCCTTGATGATTGATGTATGCCACAGTTGTGACATTGTCTATCTGAAAACAAATGAACAACTCTCTCTTCAGTAGAGGCCAAGACTGAAGAGCTCTGAAAATTGCACGGAGTTCCAAAATATTGATCGGTAATCTCACCTCCTGAGATTCCCAAACCCCTTGTGCCGTCAAAGACCCCCACACAGCTCCCCAACCTGTAAGACTTGCATCTGTTGAGATTATAGTCCAGGTCGGAAGAACAAAGAAGCCCCCTGAACTAAACGATGGTGATCTGTCCACCACGTCAGAGAGTGTCGTATAATCGGTTTAAAGATATTAATTGAGATATCTTTGTGTAATCCCTGCACCATTGGTTCAGCATACAGAGCTGAAGAGGTCGCATGTGAAAACGAGCAAAGGAGATCGCATCCGATGCGGCAGTCCTAAGACCTAAAATTTCCATGCATAAGGCTACCAAAGGGAATGATTGTGACTGAAGGTTTTGACAAGCTGATATCAATGTTAAACTTCTCTTGTCTGACAAGGACAGAGTCATAGACACTGAATCTATCTGGAAACCTAAAAAGGTTACCCTTGTCTGAGGAATCAATGAACTTTTTGGTAAATTGATCCTCCAACCATGATCTTGAAGAAACAACACAAGTCGATTCGTATGAGATTCTGCGAAAATGTGAAGACTGAGCAAGTACCAAGATATCGTCCAAAATAAGGAAATACCAAAACCCTGTTCTCTGATTACAGACAGAAGGGCACCGAGAACCTTTGAAAAAATTCTTGGAGCTGATGCTAGGCCAAACGGTAGAGCCAATGCTTGTCTAAAAAGAGAATCTCAGAAACTAAAAGTGATCTGGATGAATCGGAATATGCAGATATGCATCCTGTAAATCTATTGTAGACATATAATGCCCTTGCTAAACAAAAGGCAGGATAGTCCTACAGTTACCATCTTGAATGTTGGTATCCTTACATAACGATTCAATATTGATAGATCCGGAACTGGTCTGAAGGAATTGACCTTCTTTGGTACAATGAAGAGATAGAATAAAACCCCAGCCCCTGTTCCAGAACTGGAACTGGCATAATTACTTCAGCCAACTCTAGATCTGAAACACATTTCAGAAATGCTGAGCCTTTGCTGGGTTTACTGGGACACGGGAAAGAAAAAAATCTCTTTGCAGGAGGCCTTAACTTGAAGCCAATTCTGTACCTTTCTGAAACAATGTTCTGAAACCAGCGATTGTGAACGGAATTGATCCAAATTTCTTTGAAGAAAACGTAATCTGCCCCATACCAGCTGAGCTGGAATGAGGGCCGCACCTTCATGGGTACTTAGGAGCTGGCTTTGGGTTTCTATAAGGCTTGGATATATTCCAAACTGGAAATGGTTTCCAAACTGATACCGCTCCTGAGGATGAAGGATCAGGCTTTTGTTCCTTGTTGTGAGGAAAGGAACGAAAACGATTAGACCTAAATTTACCTTAGATTTTTTATCCTTTGGTAAAAAAGTTCCCTTCCCTCCAGTAACAGTTGAGATAATAGAATCCAACTGAGAACCGAATAATTTATTACCCTGGAAAGAAAGGGATAGCAAAGTAGACTTAGAAGACATATCAGCATTCCAAGTTTTAAGCCATAAAGCTCTTCTAGCTAAAATAGCTAGAGACATATACCTGACATCAACTCTAATGATATCAAAAGATGGTATCACAAATAAAATTATTAGCATGTTATAGAATAATAATGCTATAAAATTATGATCTGTTACTTGTTGCGCTAAAGCTTCTAACCAAAAAGTTGAAGCTGCAGCAACATCCGCTAAAAATATAGCAGGAGTAGAGACAGCCCCATTAACCTTAGGGATTTTGTCCCAAAAACTAATCTGTCAGATGGCACAGGATATAATTGCTTAAAACGTTTAGAAGGAGTAAATGAATTACCCAAATTATTCCATTCCCTGGAAATTACTTCAGAAATAGCATCAGGGAGAGAAAACACTTCTGGAATAACTACAGGAGATTTAAAAACCTTATTTAAACGTTTAGATTTAGTATCAAGAGGACCAGAATCCTCTATTTCTAATGCAATTAATACTTCTTTAAGTAAAGAACGAATAAATTCCATCTTGAACAAATACGAAGATTTATCAGCATCAACCTCTGAGACAGAAACCTCTGAACCAGAAGAACCATTATCAGTATCAGAATGAAATCTGAAAAAAGAGAAGTTTTAAAAGACTTATGTATACTAGAAGGAGAAATAACAGACATAGCCTTCTTAATGGATTTAAAAATAAAATCTCTTATGTTATCAGGAACACTCTGAAAATTAGATCTTGACGGAACAGCAACAGGTAATGTAACAGTACTAAAGGAAATTTTATCTGCATTAATAAGTTTGTCATGACATGCAATACAAACAATAGCTGGAGAAACAGATACCAAAAGTTTATAGCAGATACACTTAGCTTGGTAGCTCCAGCACCGGGCAGCGATTTTCCTGAAGTATCTTCTGACTCAGTTGCAACGTGGAACATCTTGCAATATGTAATAGAAAAAACAACATATAAAGCAAAATTGATCAAATTCCTTAAATGACAGTTTCAGGAATGGGAAAAAAATGCCAGTGAACAAGCTTCTAGCAACCAGAAGCAATAAATAATGAGACTTAAATAATGTGGAGACAAAAATGACGCCCATATTTTTTAGCGCCAAATAAGACGCCCACATTATTTGGCGCCTAAATGCTTTTGGCGCCAAAAATGACGCCACATCCGGAACGCCGACACTTTTGACGCAAAAAAAACGTCAAAAAATGACGCAACTTCCGGCAACACGTATGACGCCGGAAACAGAAAAAAAATTTTGCGCCAAAAAAGTCCGCGCCAAGAATGACGCAATAAAATGAAGCATTTTCAGCCCCCGCGAGCCTAACAGCCCACAGGGAAAAAGTCAAATTTTTTAAGGTAAGAAAAAATGATTGATTCAAATGCATTATCCCAAATATGAAACTGACTGTCTGAAAATAAGGAATGTTGAACATCCTGAGTCAAGGCAAATAAATGTTTGAATACATATATTTAGAACTTTATAAAAAAGTGCCTAACCATAGCTTAGAGTGTCACAGAAAATAAGCTTACTTACTTACCCCAGGACACTCATCTACATGTTGTAGAAAGCCAAACCAGTACTGAAACGAAAATCAGCAGAGGTAATGGTATATATATAAGAGTATATCGTCGATCTGAAAAGGGAGGTAAGAGATGAATCTCTACGACCGATAACAGAGAACCTATGAAATAGACCCCGTAGAAGGAGATCATTGCATTCAAATAGGCAATACTCTCCTCACATCCCTCTGACATTCACTGCACGCTGAGAGGAAAACCGGGCTCCAACCTGCTGCGGAGCGCATATCAACGTAGAATCTAGCACAAACTTACTTCACCACCTCCATAGGAGGCAAAGTTTGTAAAACTGATTTGTGGGTGTGGTGAGGGGTGTATTTATAGGCATTTTAAGGTTTGGGAAACTTTGCCCCTCCTGGTAGGAATGTATATCCCATACGTCACTAGCTCATGGACTCTTGCTAATTACATGAAATAAATAGGCCCCTCCCACTCATATTACAACAGTGGGAAGCCTCAGGGAACTGTTTCTAGGCAAAATTCAAGCCAGCCATGTGGAAAAAACTAGGCCCCAATAAGTTTTATCACCAAACATATGTAAAAAACGATTAAACATGCCAGCAAACGTTTTAAAATACACTTTTATAATAGTATGTATCTCTATTAATAAGCCTGATACCAGTTGCTATCACTGCATTTAAGGCTTTACTTACATTACTTCGGTATCAGCAGCATTTTCTAGCAAATTCCATCCCTAGAAAAATATTTTAACTGCACATACCTTATTACAGGAAAACCTGCACACTATTCCCCCTCTGAAGTTACCTCACTCCTCAGAATATGTGAGAACAGCAAAGGATCTTAGTTACTTCTGCTAAGATCATAGAAAACACAGGCAGATTCTTCTTCTAAATACTGCCTGAGATAAACAGTACACTCCGGTACCATTTAAAAATAACAAACTTTTGATTGAAGAAATAAACTAAGTATAAAACACCACAGTCCTCTTACGACCTCCATCTTAGTTGAGAGTTACAAGAGAATGACTGGATATGGCAGTGAGGGGAGGAGCTATATAGCAGCTCTGCTGTGGGTGATCCTCTTGCAACTTGGGAAGGAGAATATCCCACAAGTAATGGATGATCCGTGGACTGGATACACTTAAGAGAAATAAACCTCCCTGTCGGCTACTAAATTTAGTATTGTAGGCCGTTGGGAGCAGGGACATGTATCAGTCATGCATAACACCTTCATACTGAAGAGAAATAAACCTCCCTGTCGGCTGTTAATTTAGTATTGTAAGCCGTTGGGAGCAGGGACATGCACCATTCATGCATCACATTCTCGTGCTGAACTAGCATAAACCTCCCTGTCGGCTGCTAATTTTAGTATTGTAAGCCGTTGGGATCAGGGACATGTATCACATTCTTATACTGAATAAAAATAGCCCTCCCTGTCGGCTGCTAATCTTAGTATTGTAAGCCGTTGGGAGCGGGGACATGTATCCATGTATCACATTCTTATACTGAATAAAAAACAGAATTTATGCTTACCTGATAAATTGCTTTCTCTTGTGATGTATCGAGTCCACGGATCCATCCTTTACTTGTGGGATATTCTCCTTCCCAACAGGAAGTGGCAAAGAGAGCACACAGCAGAGCTGTCCATATAGCTCCCCCTCTAGCTCCACCCCCCCAGTCATTCGACCAAAGGTTAGGAAGAAAAAGGAGAAACCATAGGGTGCAGTGTTGACTGTAGTTTAAACAAAAAAGCTACCTGACTTAATAGCCAGGGCGGGCCGTGGACTCGATACATCACAAGAGAAAGTAATTTATCAAGTAAGCATAAATTCTGTTTTCTCTTGTAAGATGTATCGAGTCCACGGATTCATCCTTTACTTGTGGGATACCAATACCAAAGCTTTAGGACAAGGATGAAGGGAGGGACAAGACAGGTACCTTAAACGGAAGGCACCACTGCATGTAGAACCTTTCTCCCAGAAATAGCCTCCGAAGAAGCAAAAGTATCAAATTTTTAAAATTTGGAAAAAGTATGAAGCGAAGACCAAGTCGCCGCCTTACAAATCTGTTCAACAGAAGCCACTGCTCTGGTAGAATGAGCAGTAATCGTTTCGGGAGACTGCTGGCCAGCAGTCTCATAGGCCAAACGGATGATGCTTTTCAGCCAAAAGGAAAGAGAGGTAGCAGTCGCCTTCTGACCTCTCCTCTACCAGAATAGATAACAAACAATGAAGGTGTTTGTCTGAAATCCTTAGTGGCTTGTAAATAGAACTTAAAAGCACGAACCACATCAAGATTGTGTAACAGATGTTCCTTCTTTGAAGAAGGATTAGAACACAGAGAAGGAACAACAATTTCCTGGTTAATATTCTTATTAGACACAACCTTAGGAAGAAAACCGGGTTTGGTACGCAAAACTACCTTATCTGCATGGAAAACCAGGTAAGGTGAATCACACTGTAAAGCAGATAACTCTGAAACTCTTCGAGCAGAAGAGATAGCTACCAAAAACAAAACTTTCCAAGAGAAAAGCTTAATATCTATGGAATGTAAAGGTTCCAACAGAACCCCTTGCAGAACTGAAAGAACTAAATTCAGACTCCATGGCGAAGCCACAGGTCTAACAGGCTTGATTCTGACTAAACGCTTGAAAGTCTGGTACCACTGCCAGACGTTTGTGTAAAAGAATAGACAAAGCAGATATCTGTCCTTTTAAGGAACTAGCTGATAATACTTTCTCAAATCCTACTTGGAGAAAGGACAATATCCTGTGAATCCTAATCTTACTCCATGAGTAACCCTTGGATTCACACCAAAAAAAGATATTTTCGCCAAATCTTATGGTAGATTTTTCCTTTCTAGCCTGAATCAGGGTATCAATAACCGACTCAGAGAAACCACGCTTTGATAGAATTAGGCGTTCAATCTCCAAGCAGTCGGACGCAGAGAAATTAGATTTTGATGCTTGAAAGGACCTTGTATTAGAAGGTCCTGCCTCATTGGTAGTGTCCATGGTGGGACATATGACATGTCCACTAGGTCTGCATACCAGGTCCTGCATGGCCACGCAGACGGTTACAGAATCACCGAAGCCCTCTCCTGCTTAATTCTGGCAACCAGACGAGGGAGGAGAGGAAACGGTGGAAAAACATAGACCAGATTGTGGTGTTCTGACGGGACGCCATCAGATCCAATTCTGGAGTGCCCCATAGCTGAGTCAGCTGGGCAAATACCTCCGGGTGGAGTTCCCACTCCCCCGGGTGAAAAGTCTGATGATTTAGAAAATCCGCCTCCCAGTTGTCTACTCCTGGGATGTGAATTGCTAAGAGATGGCAGGAGTGACCCTCCACCCACCTGAATATTTTGGTTACTACCGTCATTGCTAGGGAACTCCTTGTTCCCCATTGATGATTGACGTAAGCTACAGTCATGATGTTGTCCGACTGAAATATGATGAATTTGGCCGCAGCTAGCCGGCGCCATGCCTGAAGCGCGTTGAATATCGCCCTCCGTTCCAGAATGTTTATCGGGAGAAGAGCTTCTTCCCGAGACCATAAGCCCTGAGCTTTCAGGGAGTCCCAGACTGCACTCCAGTCCAACAGACTGGCGTTGGTCGTTACGATGATCCACTCTAGTCCGCGGAAACACATTCCCCGAGACAGGTGATCCTGAGGCAACCACCAGAGAAGAGAATCTCTGGTCCCCTAACCCAGCTGTATTTGAGGAGACAAATCTGCATAATCCCCGTTCCACTGTTTGAGCATGCATAGTTGCAGTGGTCTGAGGCGTATCCGTGCAAAAGGGACTATGTCCATTGCCGTTACCATTAGTCCGATTGTCTCCATACACTGAGCTACAGATGGCCGAGGAATGGAATGAAGGGCTCGGCAAGTGATTAAGAGTTTTAACTTTCTGACCTCCGTCAGAAATATTTTCATTTCTACCAAGTCTATTAGGGTTCCTAGGAAGGGATCTATTGTGAGGGGGGAGAGAGAACTCTTTTTGATGTTCACCTTCCACCCGTGAGACCTCAGAAAGGCCAATACAATTTCCGTGTGAGACTTGGCTTTTTGGAAAGTCGACGCCTGAATTAAGATGTCGTCAAGATAAGGCGCCACTGCTATGCCCTGCGGTCTTAGAACCGCCAGGAGGGACCCTAGCACCTTTGTGAAAATTCTGGGAGCAGTGGCCAACCCGAAAGGAAGAGCCACAAACTGGTAATGCTTGTCCAGAAAGGCGAACCTGAGAAACTGGTGATCTTTGTGGATAGGAATGTGCAGATACGCATCCTTTAAATCCACGGTGGTCATATATTGACCCTCCTGGATCATTGGTAAGATTGTCCGAATGGTCTCCATCTTGAATGATGGGACTCTGAGGAATTTGTTTAGAATCTTGAGATCCAGGATTTCTGAAAGTTCCCTCTTTCTTGGGAACCACAAACAGGTTTGAGTAAAAACCCAGCCCCTGTTCCGCAATTGGAACTGGGCGGATCACTCCCATTGTATGTAGGTCTTCTACACAGCGTAAGAACGCCTCTTTCTTTGTCTGGTCTGTAGACAGATGAGAAATGTGGAACCTTCCCCTTGGAGGGGAGTCCTTGAATTCTAGAAGATATCCCTGGGATACAATCTCTAAGGCCCAGGGATCGTGTACATCTCTTGCCCAGGCCTGAGCCAAGAGAGAGAGTCTGCCCCCTACTAGATCCGGTCCCGGATCTGGGGCTACCCCTACATGCTGTCTTGTAGGCAGCAGCAGGCTTCTTGGCCTGTTTACCCTTGTTCCAGCCCTGGTAAGGTTCCCAGGCTGACTTGGGTTGGGAAGCGGTACCCTCTTGCTTTGCAGCAGGGGAGGATGAAGCGAGACCGCTCCTGAAATTCCGAAAAGAACGAAAATTATCTTGTTTGTTCTTTATCTTGAAGGTCTGAAATAATCTCTTTCAATTCAGGCCCGAAGAGGGTCTTTCCTTTGAAAGGGATGTTCAAAAGTTTGGATTTTGACGACCCATCGGCCGACCAGGACTTTAGCCATAGCGCCCTGCGCGCTAAAATGGCGAAACCTGAATTCTTTGCCGCTAACTTAGCTAGTTGTAAAGCGGCATCTGTGATAAAAGAATTATCCAGCTTAAGAGCCTTAATTCTGTCCATAATATCCTCATATGAGGCCTCCGTCTGGAGCGCTTCTTCCAGCGCCTCGAACCAGAAAGCAGCTGCAGTAGTTGCAGGAACAATGCACGCAATGGGTTGGAGAAGAAAAACTTGTTGAACAAAAATTTTCTTAAGTAAACCCTCTAATTTTTTATCCATAGGGTCTTTGAAAGCACAACTTTCTTCAATTGGTATGGTTGTGCGTTTAGCAAGTGAAGAAATGGCCCCCTCCACCTTAGGGACCGTCTGTCACGAGTCCCGCATAGGGTCAGATATAGGGAACATTTTCTTAAAAACAGGAGGGGAAACAAAGGAAATACCTGGTCTATCCCACTCCCTAGTAACAACATCCGCAATCCTCTTAGGGACCGGAACACATCAGTGTAAACAGGAACTTCTAGGTACTTGTCCATTTTACACAATTTCTCTGGAACCACCACAGGGTCGCAGTCATCCAGAGTAACTAATACCTCCCTGAGCAATAAGCGGAGGTGTTCTAGTTTAAATTTAAAAGCCGACATATCTGAATCTGTCTGAGGAGAAACCTTTCCTGAATCGGAAATTTCTCCCTCAGACAGCACATCCCTCACCCCAACTTCAGAGCATTGTGAGGGTATATCGGATACGGCTACTAAAGCGTCAGAATGCTCAGTATCTGTTCTTAAAACAGAGCTATCACACTTTGCAGGTAACACGGGCAGTTTAGATAAGAACTCTGAGAGGGTATTCATAACTGCCGCCAAGTCTTGCAAGGTAAAAGAGGTAGACGCACTAGAGGTGCTAGGCGTCGCTTGAGCGGGCGTAACTGGTTGTGACACTTGGGGAGAGGTTGACGGCCTAACCTCGTTACCTTCTGTCTGAGAATCATCTTGGACCACATTTTTAAATGCAACAATATGTTCTTTAAATGTATAGACATATCAGTACAAGTGGGACACATTCTGAGAGGGGGTTCCACCATGGCTTCTAAACACTTTGAACAAGGATTTTCCTTGGTGTCAGACATGTTTAACAGACTAGTAGTAAAACAAGCAGGCTTGGAAATCCCTTTAATCAAGTAAAAACACACTTTGAAAAAAAAAAAAAACGTTACTGTGCCTTTAAGAGATAAAAACGGCACACAATTTTGCAAAACAGTGAAAAAATGCAGCAAACTTTTCGAAATTTTTACAGTATGTACCTAAAGCATTAGTAAGATTGCACCACTAGCAATAAAAACGATTAACCCCTTAATGCCCAAACCGGATCGACAGTAAGCCAAAAGACCGGTTAAAAACGTTCAGCACCTTGCCACAGCTTTCTGCTGTGGCACTACCTGCCCTTAGGAACCAGATTTGTGGGGAAAAAGCTTCTTATAGGCCCTCAAACTGCAGCCGGACCCTCCATGTGAAACAGCCTGAACTTCTAGTCAAATATAACTGCGCATCTGAGGCGCGAAATTAGGCCCCCCCCCCCCCGCCTCACTACGGTGCTTGTGAGGCCTAAAGAAACACTACCGAGTGTTTTAATAATAGCCATGTGGGTAACAACCCCTGAAAGAAAACCAAAGGAACCTTCAAAGTGTCTCAAAAACCCCCCGATATTTTCAATAAAAAACGTTTGCCAAGAAAGTAGTGTCAACCAGCATAAACCAGCCCTGTCATGTAAGCTTGAAATTCCATACTTAGTCTCTGAATACAGCTTACCCTTCCCTCATGGGGATATTATCAGTCTTTTCTAGCATTATCACAGTCTTGTCTAGAAATAAATGACTGAACATAACTTATTGCAGCCTAACCTGCAAACCGTTCCCCCCAACTGAAGTTTTCTTGCACTCCTCAGTCCTTTGTGGGAACAGCAGTGGATTTTAGTTACAACATGCTAAAATCATCTTCCTCCCTGCAGAAATCTTCATCTCCTTTCTGCTAGAGAGTAAATAGTACACACCGGTACCATTTAAAATAAACTCTTGCTTGTAGAAAATAAAACTACATTTTTTACACCACATTCACTTTACCCTTCCGATTGCTTAGAGCCGGCAAAGAGAATGACTGGGGGGTGGAGCTAGAGGGGGAGCTATATGAACAGCTCTGCTGTGTGCGCTCTTTGCCACTTCCTGTTGGGAAGGAGAATATCCCACAAGTAAAGGATGAATCCGTGGACTCGATACATCTTACAAGAGAAATAATAAAAATAACCCTCCCTGTCGGCTGCTAATCTTAGTATTGTAAGCCGTTGGGAGCGGGGACATGTACCATTCATACAGAACACCCTTATACTGAAGAGAAATAAACCTCCCTGTCGGCTGCTAATTTAGTAATGTAAGCCGTTGGGAGCAGGGACATGAACCATACATGCATAACACGTTCATGCTGAAAACGAATAAACCACCCTGTCAGCTGCCATTTTTTGTAATACAAGCCGTAGAGAGCATGGCGAAATTATCAAAAATAATAGAGCCACTCCTTCACGTCTTAGCAGCAACTGCCCAATAACTTACCCTCACTCTTAGGGATACATATATATATATAGTGCCAAATATTTCTGTGTACCTACTCCAGAAAACAAAATTCAGCACTTAACTGAGAACTCTGCCCGGCAGTAAGGCAGCCCACCCGGCTTGCGAGGCCCTCAATTTCTCCTCACATTGGCCTGTGGAAATAAAAAAGTACCGAGTCTCTCTCTTCCCTCAGACTTTTGCAGGTAGGGCAGCAAACCATGTATGGGAGGCGCAGTGAGAATTATGTCCCACCAGTTCCCATTGCTCTAAAGCCACCAAATGCTTTTCTGTAGAGACTGATATGTACTACAGCTACACCCTAAACAAAACAGCACAATCTGGCACTGTTTTTAAAATAAAAAACTCTTGATTGAAGAATCAAAAACTAACACCTCACTTTGCCATCTCCTATCACTAACGTAAGCAAAGAGAATGACTGGAGTGAGAGAGAAGGGAGGAGTTATATATACAGCTCTGCTGTTGTGCTCTTTGCCTCCTCCTGCTGACCAGGAGGCATAATCCCACAAGTAAGGATGAAATCCGTGGACTCATCGTGTCTTTAAAAAGAAATAATGGATTTTCTGGTTATCTTAGGTCGGCCTAGGACCACTAACCAATATAGATTTATAAAACAATACAATCTAGGGTTGGAAGTGAATTGTCCTAATATAATATATTTATAATCAGAGTAAGAAATAAAGAAAATGAAACTTCACCAGAACGAATACATAGCCCAATCTGGAATATCTTCAGATGAACTGAATAATTTGACTTTGTAAAGGTCCTTAAAAGGTATACGCCCCCTAAATTATAGGAACTATATTGACTTTTATAAAAAGGGCTTGCAACATGTGAAAGTTGAACCCTACGGACTCATAGCCTTATTTTAACCCACAGTCTGATCATCATGGCTGCATTAAAGTGGAAAAAAATCAATATGAAATGATAATGCAAACATAGTTTTAATGTTGTATGCAGCTAAAACTCCATAATTACTCACATGAGAAGCTGGTACCAAAGACTTAGTCTGCATATCCAGTATGTGCTCGATAACCCGGCTAATAATGTCTTCATGCTTCATACCAGCAAGAGTACCACCGGTTTTACTGCGCAGATCCTTAATAAACAGGGCAAGTTCTCCGCTATAAAAGAAATCCTAGTATTAAAATGATTTTAGAAAAAGAATTTCACAAGTTTATAAGCAAATTTTCTGTTACGTCAGGGACACACTAATACTTTTTACAGTCCTTGCCGTTCTATTCTGGGGAGCACATAAATCAATTCTTTATTCTACACTCCCAGATCTCTGTGTCAATTGATGTGAATAACCACAACAACAAAAAATGCTACTTGACACCAGACCAGACCTCTCACTTGGTCACATCATCTTCTATAGAACATCTACAAAATCTGCTCTTTTCCCACACAAGACACACCACTAGATTAAAACCAACACAGAAAACTGGAAATGAGTCTGTCTTTAGTTTAGCAGAACAGATATAGTTTAGCCCAGTGTTTTTCATTTCTAGACTTCAGGGCACCCCAATGGTCAACATTTTCATTATATTCAAACTAGATTCACAAAGATTAAATAATCAGATGATGGGTGAGAGCAGGTTAGTAACCATGGTTACTGATCATCCTATTTCACCTGTGCTCTTGTTCAGATATAAAAATCTGGATTGTTGTTGAAAAACACAACTGTAGCCAATCATGAATAGCCAATTATGGTCTTGAAAATAACATTAAAAACCCCTCTACAATACAAATATCTTTGTTTACTCTGTTATCTTCCTTGGTTCTAGTTCTCATTTCACAAATTTACACAACAACTAGTTAAAATGAAACCAACACACACAGCTAGCGACAAGCCCCTTGCTAAACATTTTGCTGTTCTGATTGTGGCTAAACTAGTAAATTATTTTCAGGGTGTTTTTTTTTTTGCCTGTTTCGTCAACCTAGCAGCTGACACTGCTTATCTCAGGAATGTTCTTACACCTAAATTAAACTCTTACCAATGACCACACCTCTGCTGTCCTCTGTTTTACATTCAAACCTCTCCATTACTCAAATCAATTTACTTATTGTCAACCTAGTCTGCTTTATCAATATGAGATTAAATATTCCTAATCTATATAAACATGAGAGAGATTTTGTGTAGAATTACGGAGTTAACTTACTACTTTATTTCAATAATGCAACTTTGTTTAACATTGTCTTGCCCCTATTTATTGCATAAAGTAACATAGTAAAAAGTGTCATGCTCTTATTTGTTACAGCATGTAATTTTGTCACTACCAGGGATTTATATAGTGGCAGAATTATGCTTTCCTACCTTGAATCAATGCCTCTTAATACATGCTAGTATCTTATTAGCCTTTGTAGCCGCTGCCCTGCATTGTGCACCCATCTTTAGCTTGTTATCTATTACTTCTCCCAAATCCCTTTCCCCCTCTGTTTGGCTAAATCTTGTACCATTTAAGTAATACGTTGCCTGATTATTTTTACTTCCAAAATGTAGAACCTTGCATTTTCCCGTATTAAATCTCATTTTCCATTTAACTGCCCATACTTCTAATTTTTGCAGATCCCTTCGTAACAAAAGTTCATCCTGCTCTGACCTTACTTAACTTAGTATCATCTGCAAAAATAGAGGTGTCGCTATTTAATCCTTCATTTATAAAAATATTAAAAAGAACAGGGCCCAGTACTGATCCCTGGGGGACTCCACTGATTACCTTTGTCCAATCTGAGTAGGATACATTCACTACTACTCATTGCTCCCTATCCTTTATCCAGTTATTTATCCATGAGCTAAAATTTTCAGCTATTCCCAGTCCCCTAATTTTGTGCATTAATCTCTCATGTGGCACTGTATCAAACGCCTTTGCAAAATCTAAGTATATCACATAAACCGCTTACCCTTTATCTATATTTTTACTCACTGCCTCATAGAAACTAATTAGATTAGTTTGACATGATCTATTTCTCATAAAACCATGCTGATTTGAACTCATAATCTTGTTTACACGAATGTGCTCATCAATATAATCCCTTATAATCCCTTCAAATATCTTCCACACTATTGATGTCAGACTAACTGGTCTATAGCTTCCTGGATCATCCCTGCTTTCCTTTTATTGTGACTGTAAAGACAATATTGTACCTTTTGTAATGAGGAAATATATCCTGCAGTTCTTCAATGATCCTATCAAACATTGTCTGTTTCGCAGGAGATGGCTGTCGTCCTTCTAACAGCATATTTTGTTTTCTTTCTTGTCCAATTGGTTTTTGTACCTTGGGCTGTACAGGTGCTGGTAGTTTTGCATCAACCACAGAAGGTATAGGTTTCCTATCAGACTCCATAGGGATGGCAGTTTTACTTGACACGGTTTTCTTTGTTGGAGATGAAACAGATAGTTGAGGCAAAGGATTAGAATGTATTGAAGGTGAATTAGGTTGGTATGATGTGAACATCTTGGATATGTGAGGTGCAGGCTGTGGCTGCAGTGGTAACAGCTGTAACAAATATAAAATGTTATATCTAGGAGGGAAAGAGAGACAAACTGGAGGAAATAGAACTAAAACCTTATTGTAACTTCTATCTACCAGATATCTATATACGGGGGATGACAAAGTGCACCTTGGCCATACTTGCAAATGTTGCCCATTATACATTTTATTTGTATTATACAAACTCAAACACAATTACACATTCGGCTGAATATTTTAGACACACTTAAAAGGGATATAAAACTAAAGTGTTCTTTTGTGATTCAGGTAGAGCATACTATTTTAAAAAAGTTTACAATTTAATTCTATTATGAAATTTGCTTCGTTCCCATGATATTCTATATTGAAGAGATACGTAGGTAGGCATCTGGTGCACTAAATGGCAGGAAATAGTGCTGCTATCTAGTGCTCTTGCAAATGGATAACATTCATACAAAACTGCTGCAATATAGTGCTCCAGAAATGGGAGGACCCCTAGCCATATGCCACTGCTTTACAACAAAAGATAACAAGAGTACGAAGTTGTTTAAAATCGTATGCTCTATCTGAATCATGAAATAAAAATTTGTGATTTCATATCCCATTAAAAAAACAAAATTTATGCTTACCTGATAAATTTATTTCTCTTGTGGTGTATCCAGTCCACGGGTTCATCCATTACTTGTGGGATATTCTCCTTCCCAACAGGAAGCTGCAAGAGGACACCCACAGCAGAGCTGTCTATATAGCTCCTCCCCTAACTGCCACTCCCAGTCATTGGACCGAAGACAAGCAAGAAAAAAAGGAGAAACTATAGGGTGCAGTGGTGACTGTAGTTTAAAAAATAAAAAACACCTGCCTTAAAATGACAGGGCGGGCCGTGGACTGGATACACCACAAGAGAAATAAATTTATCAGGTAAGCATAAATTTTGTTTTCTCTTGTAAAGGTGTATCCAGTCCACGGGTTCATCCATTACTTGTGGGATACCAATACCAAAGCTTTAGGACACGGATGAAGGGAGGGACAAGGCAGGAACTTAAACGGAAGGCACCACTGCCTGTAAGACCTTTCTCCCAAAAATGGCCTCCGAAGAAGCAAAAGTATAAAATTTATAGAATTTAGAAAAGGTATGAAGCGAAGAGCAAGTCGCCGCCTTACAAATCTGTTCAACAGAGGCCTCATGATTAAAAGCCCATGTGGAAGCTACTGCTCTAGTGGAATGAGCTGTAATTCTCTCAGGAGGCTGCTGGCCAGCAGTCTCATAAGCTAAGCGAATTATGCTTCTTAGCCAAAAGGAAAGAGAAGTTGCCGAAGCCTTTTGGCCTCTCCTCTGTCCAGAGTAGACAACAAACAAAGCAGATGTTTGACGAAAATCTTTCGTAGCTTGTAAATAAAACTTTAAAGCACGAACCACATCAAGATTGTGTAATAGACGTTCCTTCTTTGAAAAAGGATTAAGACATAAGGAAGGAACAACAATCTCCTGATTGAAATTCTTATTAGATACCACCTTAGGCAGAAACCCAGGTTTGGTACGCGAAACTACCTTATCTGCATGGAAAATCAGATAAGGGGAATCACACTGTAAAGCAGATAACTCCGAAACTCTTCGAGCCGAGGAGATAGCTACTAAAAATAGAACTTTCCAAGATAAAAGCTTAATATCTATGGAATGCAAAGGTTCAAACGGAACCCCTTGAAGAACTAAATTTAAACTCCATGGTGGAGCAACAGGTTTAAACACAGGCTTGATTCTAACCAGAGCCTGACAAAACGCCTGAACATCTGGAACCTCAGACAGACGTTTGTGCAAAAGGATAGACAGAGCAGAAATCTGTCCCTTTAAGGAACTAGCTGACAATCCCTTCTCCAATCCTTCTTGGAGAAAAGATAATAACCTAGGAATCCTGACCTTACTCCATGAGTAACCCTTGGATTCACACCAATGAAGATATTTACACCATATCTTATGATAGATTTTCCTGGTGACAGGCTTTCGAGCCTGAATTAAGGTATCAATGACTGATTCGGAAAAACCACGCTTTGATAGAATCAAGCGTTCAATCTTCAAGCAGTCAGACGTAGAGAAATTAGATTTGGATGTTTGAAGGAACCTTGAAGTAGAAGGTCCTGCCTTAGCGGCAGAATCCATGGTGGAAAGGATGACATGTCCACCAGATCTGCATACCAAGTCCTGCGTGGCCACGCAGGGGCTATCAAGATCACCAAAGCTCTCTCCTGCTTGATCTTGGCAATCAGACGAGGGAGCAGAGGAAACAGTGGAAACACATAAGCCAGGCTGAAGGACCAGGGCGCTGCTAGAGCATCTATCAGCGCTGCCTTGGGATCCCTGGACCTGGACCCGTAACAAGGAAGCTTGGCGTTCTGACGAGACGCCATGAGATCCAGTTCTGGTTTGCCCCAAAGTTGGATCAACTGGGCAAATACCTCCGGATGGAGCTCCCACTCCCCCGGATGAAAAAGTCTGCCGACTTAGAAAATCCGCCTCCAAGTTCTCTACTCCTGGGATATGGATAGCCGAGAGATGGCAAGAGTGAACCTCTGCCCATAGAATTATCTTTGAAACCTCCAACATTGCCAGGGGGCTCCTTGTTCCCCCCTGATGGTTGGTATAGGCTACAGTCGTGATGATGTCCGACTGAAATCTGATGAACCTGACCGCAGCTAGCTGAGGCCAAGCCTGAAGAGCATTGAATATCGCTCTTAGTTCCAGAATGTTTATCGGAAGGAGGGCCTCCTCCTGAGTCCACGAACCCTGAGCCTTCAGGGAGTTCCAGACTGCAGCCCAGCCCAGAAGGCTGGCATCTGTCGTTACTATAGTCCATTCTGGCCTGCGGAAACTCATTCCCTTGGACAGATGGACCCGAGATAGCCACCAGAGAAGAGAATCCCTGGTCTCTTGATCCAGATTTAGTAGAGGGGACAAATCTGTGTAATCCCCATTCCACTGATTGAGCATGCAAAGTTGCAGTGGTCTAAGATGTAGGCGGGCAAACGGAACTATGTCCATTGCCGCTACCATTAATCTGATTACCTCCATACACTGAGCCACTGACGGACGAGAAATGGAATAAAGAGCACGGCAGGAAGTTAGAAGTTTTGACAACCTGACCTCTGTCAGATAAATCTACATTTCTACTGAATCTATCAGAGTTCCTAGGAAGGAAACTCTTGTGAGAGGTGAGAGAGAACTCTTTCTTTCGTTCACCTTCCACCCGTGAGACCATAGGAATGCCAGAACAATGTCCGTATGGGACCTGGCGATATGAAAAGTTGACGCCTGTATCAGGATGTCGTCTAAGTAAGGGGCTACTGCTATACCCTGCTGTCTTAGAACCGCCAGAAGGGACCCTAGAACCTTCGTAAAGATTCTTGGTGCCGTGGCTAACCCGAAGGGAAGAGCCACAAACTGGTAATGCCTGTCTAGGAAGGTGAACCTGAGAAACTGATGATGATCCCTGTGTATCGGAATATGTAGATAAGCATCCTTTAAATCCACGGTAGTCATATATTGACCCTCCTGGATCATAGGTAGGATGGTTCGAATAGCCTCCATCTTGAAGGATGGGACCCTGAGAAATTTGTTTAGGATCTTGAGATCCAAGATTGGTCTGAAAGTTCCCTCTTTCTTGGGAACTATAAACAGATTTGAATAGAAGCCCTGCCCCTCCTTTGGAACTGGGTGGATCACTCCCATAACTAGTAGGTCTTGAACGCAATGTAAGAATGCCTCTCTCTTTATCTGGTTTGCAGATAATTGTGAGAGATGAAATCTCCCCTTTGGAGATGAAGCTTTGAAATCCAGAAGATATCCCTGGGAAACAATCTCCAAAGCCCAGGGATCCTGGACGTCTCTTGCCCAAGCCTGGGTGAAGAGAGAAAGTCTGCCCCCCCACTAGATCCGGTCCCGGATCGGGGGCTACTCCTTCATACTGTCTTAGAGGCAGCAGCAGGCTTTTTGGCCTGTTTCCCCTTGTTCCAAGCCTGGTTAGGTCTCCAGACTGGCTTGGACTGGGCAAAATTTCCCTCTTGTTTTGTAGAAGAGGAAGATGAAGCTGCGCCACTCTTGAAGTTTCGAAAGGAAAGAAAATGAGTCTGTTTGGTCCTTAACTTGTTGGACCTATCCTGGGGAAGGGCGTGGCCCTTTCCTACTGTAATATCAGAAATGATCTCCTTCAGTCCAGGCCCAAATAGGGTCTGCCTTTTGAAGGGGATCTTGAGAAGTTTAGACTTTGAAGTGACATCAGCTGACCAGGATTTAAGCCATAGCGTCCTACGTGCCTGAATGGCAAAACCTGAATTTTTAGCCGTTAGCTTGGTTAAATGAAAAACGGCGTCAGAAATAAATGAATTGGCTAACTTAAGAGCTTTAAGCCTGTCAAGGATATCATCCAACGGGGTCTCTACCTGTAAAGCCTCCTCCAGAGACTCGAACCAGAAAGCCGCTGCAGCAGTGACTGGGGCAATGCATGCAAGAGGCTGGAGAATAAAACCTTGTTGTATAAAGATTTTCTTAAGGAAACCCTCTAATTTCTTATCCATAGGATCTAGGAAAGCACAACTGTCCTTGACAGGAATAGTTGTACGCTTAGCTAGGGTAGAGACTGCTCCCTCCACCTTAGGGACCGTCTGCCACAAGTCCCGTGTAGCGGCATCTATAGGAAACATTTTCATAAAAGCAGGAGGGGGAGAGAACGGCACACCTGGTCTATCCCATTCCTTAGTAATAATTTCTGATAACCTCTTAGGGATTGGAAAAACATCAGTGTAAACAGGCACTGCAAAGTATTTGTCCATTTTACACAATTTCTCTGGGACTACAATGGTGTCATAGTCATCCAGAGTCGCTAAAACCTCCCTGAGCAACACCCGGAGGTGTTCAAGCTTAAATTTAAATGCTGTCATTTCAGAGTCAGACTGAAGTAACGCCTTCCCTGAATCAGAGAAGTCACCCACAGATAGAAGCTCTCCTGCTTCAACTTCTGCACATTGTGAGGGTATATCAGACATAGCTACTAAAGCTCTGTATTTGTTCTAGCCCCAGAGCTGTCCCGCTTTCCTTGTAACCCTGGCAGTTTGGACAATACCTCTGTGAGGGTATGATTCATAACTGCCGCCATGTCTTGTAAAGTAAACGCATTGGACGCGCTAGATGTACTTGGCGTCCCTTGAGCGGGAGTTATAGGTTCTGACACGTGGGGAGAGCTAGATGGCATAACCTCCCTTTTGTCAGTCTCAGAAACCTCAGGTGATAAATCTTTAAAAGCCATAATATGGTCTTTATAACTTATAGAAAGGTCAGTGCATTTGGTACACATTCTAAGAGGGGGTTCCACAATGGCTTCTAAACATAATGATCAAGGAGATTCCTCTATGTCAGACATGTTTAACAGACTAGTAATGAGACCAGCAAGCTTGGAAAACACTTTAATAAATGTGAAAAAAGCAATAATAAAAAACGGTACTGTGCCTTTAAGAGAAAAAAACTACCACATAAACTGCAAAACAGTGAAAAAAAGTAGTAAACTCTACGAAATTTTTACAGTGTGTATAAGGGACTAAAGCAGCATTGCACCCACTTGCAAATGGATGATTAACCCCTCAGGCCCAAAAACGAATTAACCTGTTAAACAGTCAAACACACTGCCGCTGTGGCTCCTACCTGCCCTTAAAAACGATTTTGCAGGAAAAACCCCCTCTATAGAGGTCCTATAAGCCAGAGGACTCCTTCAGGGAAGCTGGATGTCTCAGACTGAAAATGAAAATAGGCCCCTCCCACCATGCACTCAAAGTCAGAGGGCCTTAAAAAAGTACTCCTAGGAGTAATCTAACAAGCCATGTGGAAATTAGGCCCCAAATAAAGATTTATCACCCTCAGAGAAAAAACGTTTTTATTTATAAATCATGCAAACGTTTTTACACTAAGTAATATAGGTATTAACATGAATATTATCCCTTTTTGCAAGCATGATCCCAGTTGTTGTTAAATCACTGTATCAGGCTTACCTTAAATATACCAGGCACTGTCAGCATTTTCTAGACCTTATCTCTCTAGAAAAAAATATACTGAACATACCTCAAAGCAGGCAATCTGCAGACCGTCCCCCCAACTGAAGTTTTCTTTCCATACTCTTCAGTTATCTGTGAGAACAGCAATGGACCTTAGTAACAAACCGCTAAGATCATCAAACCTCCAGGCAGAAGTCTTCTTCCAATTTCTGCCTGAGAGTAAAAACAGTATAACGCCGGTACCGTTTAAAAATAACAAACTTTTGATTGAAGGTAAAAACTACACTAAGTCACCACATCTCTCTTGATACTTCCTTTCTTGTCGAGAGCTGCAAGAGAATGACTGGGAGTGGCAGTTAGGGGAGGAGCTATATAGACAGCTCTGCTGTGGGTGTCCTCTTGCAGCTTCCTGTTGGGAAGGAGAATATCCCACAAGTAATGGATGAACCCGTGGACTGGATACACCTTTACAAGAGAAATGTAACTGATAAAGCAAACCATATACATTTTACATGGAACCTTTAAATAATATACATCATGATCTTGCTTATTCAGTATAACGTTTCATTGAGTTTTTCCATTAAGAGTACAACAATATAAAACATCACAGAACTAAAAACATGAAATCATTCAGGGGTTCAAGAAAAAAAGTCAAGAGAGTCCAACGTTAGAGTATTAATGGGTTGATCCCCATAAAGGGAAGCTGGGAGCCCATATTAGTGTCAAAGGCAAATATAGATTTTAAACGGCAAATACAGAACATAGTAGTACAACAACAAACTATTAGCAGAACGAAATAAATAGCAAAAGCACCACTAAACACAGTAGATTAGTATAATCAATAAATGCATAATATAAAGACGATGCAAAAGCATTTTAAATTCAAACTGACAAATGTCAGTTACATTTTCCTTCCTAATGCATCATGTGACAGCCATCGGCCAATCATAAAACGCATATAGGTATAGCATGTGAATCTTGAACATGCTCAGTAGGAGTTGGTGCCACAGAAAGTGTGCATATAAAAATATTGTGCACATTTAGATAATGAAAGTGGATTGGAAAGTTGTTTAAAATTGTGTGCTCTATCTGAATCATGAAAATGTAATTTTGACTTGACTGTCCCTTTAAATCATATGCAAAATAAAGGTTCCAGTGTCCTCCACAGAAAATGTTATTGCTATAAAGTAGCTGGGTGGGGGCAAAGTAAGAGATTCTGATATTAAAAACAAATTCTGCAATCTAAAGCACAAATTAATTGCATAATTTAACATGTATTTAATGATAATTAAAATAAAGTCTATTTCCACTCCCCCTGAATCATGTGACAGCCATCAGCCAATCACAAATGTATACATGTTTATTCTTTGAATTCTTGCACATTGCTCAGTAGGAAGTGGTGACTCAAAAAGTATAAAAAGACTGTACATGTTTTGTTATTGGAATTAAAATCAGCTGGGTGGTTGTGAAGTTTAGCAGGAACCATGTGTCATCCGATGAGAAGTTTTAGAAAAATAATTTGTATAGTGTAGTGCAACAAATGGCAGACCTGGTATGCAAAATGGCTAAACCCCAATCCCTCTCTTTATATTCTCCCCCCCCCATCCATCTTCCACTCTCTATCAGTATAACATTTTATTATAACCATAAGCAAAACCATATACAAAAACTATATATTAAAGGGACAGTCAAGTCCAAAAAAATATTTCATGATTCAAATAGGGCATGCAATTTTAAACAACTTTCCAATTTACTTGTATCACCAATTTTGCTTTGTTCTCTTGGTATTCTTAGTTGAAAGCTAAACCTAGGAGGTTCATATGCTAAATTTCTTAGACCTTGATGGCCGCCTCTAATCTGAAAGCATTTTGACAGTTTTTTTAACAACTAGAGAGCATTAGTTCATGTGTTTCACATAGTAAATTCACATGTGTGAGCTCAATGTTATCTGAGGAGTGGGCACTGATTGGCTAAAATGCAAGTCTGTCAAATAAACTGAAATAAGGGGGCAGTCTGCAGAGGCTTAGATACAATACGTGTATTATAACTTTGTTGGTTATGCAAAACTGGGGAATGGGTGATAAAGGGATTATCTAGTTTTTTAAACAACAAAAATTCTGGTGTTGACAGTCCCTTTAAGGATATACTTATACTTATTAGATTATGTAATTTTGATAGGCAGCCGGCCAGATAGCTATAGATGATACATAATGATTTAGGATTTAAACATAGTACTTACAGGAGGAATATTCCGAATGTCCTGGAAATTAACTTGAATATCTCCCAGTGTACCCAACTTTGTGCCATTTTTCACCAATTTAATTTTCTCATCAAACTGGGCCTAGAAAAAAATAAAAATTAATAGGCAAACCAAATTAATAATAATAAAAAAATTTCATTATAGTGAGATGAGACATCACATGTGGGAATTACACTCCAGTCCACTAGGATGCAAAAACACCCCCAAAAACATACTAGAGCCTAAATCCCTCCCACTCACCCTAAATCTGCAGTCATATAAATTGTCAAGTAGATGGTGGAAAGAGAAAGGGAGGAAAGACACTAAATGACGAAAAAGAAAGGGAGGGACTTGAGATAAAACTTAGAAAATTTTGTAAAGAAGACCAAGTAGCTGCCTTAATGTTTTCTACAAAAGCCTCATTTCAGAAGGCTCACGTAGTGGAATGAGCAGTACTGTGCATAGGGGGAGTCTTCCCCCGCAAGCAGGTGTACGTTACATATTAAGGAATATGAAACTCACAAACTCAGATTGTGTAATTTTAAACAACTTTCTAATTTACTTCTATTATAAATGTGTCTTTACGTTCTTGGTATCTGTTAAAAAGCAAGGACATATGCTTTGGAACCGGACCATTTCCGGTGCACTATATGGCAACAGTTTTGCAAGAACACTAGATGGCAGCATTTAGTGCTCTGGATGCCTATCTAGGTATCTCTTCAACACAGACTATCATGGGAAAGAAGCAAATTTGATAACAAGTACATTGGAAACTTTTTTTTTTTTTTTAATTGTATGCTCTGTCTGAATCACAGAAGAAAATGTTTGGGTTTCATATTTCTTTAAACCAAGAAGTGAACTGTCATAGCGTCTGATGAACAGAGAAGAGGAAAGTCTAAAATGACCTCTATGACATAAACCTAGAATCGTAAGCTCCCACAACATGCAAGTTGTAAATCACCTGGCTGATAGTATCTGAAGACACCACCTAGGGAAGAAAGGGATAGGTAAAGCGAACAGCCAGGAGGTTGCAAGATAAAGCTGAGAGTTCAGAAACTCTTCTGACTGAAGAGATGGCTAAGAGAAAAAGAGCCTTCCAGTGAAAATAAAGGTAGAAGATCTAAACCATGAACACAAAGAAAGGGGCTTGAAAAATACCTCAAAACCAGATAAGATTTTATGGAGGAGAAACTGGGCTAATTCTGATCAGAGCCTGGATATCATGAATATTGGCAAAACTCTTAAAGTGACACTGAACCCAAAAATTTTCTTTCGTGATTCAGATGGAGTATGCCATTTTAAGCAACTTTCTAATTTACTCGTATTATCAATTTTTCTTCTCTTGCTATCTTTATTTGAAGCTAAGCTTTTTTTGGTTCAGTACTCTGGACAGCACTTTTTTTTTATTGGTGGATGAATTTATCCACCAATCAGCAAGGACAACTCAGGTTGTTCACAAAAATGGGCCGGTATCTAAACTTACATTCTTGCATTTCAAATAAAGATTCCAAGAGAATGAAGAAAATTTGATAATAGGAGTAAATTAGAAAGTTGCTTAAAATTGCATGCTCTATCTGAATCACAAAAGAAAAAATTTGGGTTCTGTGTCCCTTTAAGAAATATGGACAAAACCTGACCTTTAAGAAAACTAGCTGACAAGCCTTTCCACAAACCATCCCACAGGAATTTAAAACTAGGAATAAGAAAATAAATTTTAACGGTATCCCTAGTTAGCATAAACAATAAGCTATCAGTCAAAAAGCTTTGGGACAGCATTAGGTAAACAATCGCCAGGCCATCAAATTGAGGGATTTGAAATCCTGAGAAATCCTTGAAAAAGGAAGATCTTCTCTAAGAGGAAGTCATCAATGTGGGAAACATAAATTATCCTTACCTGATAATTTCCTTTCTTCTGTTAAGTGTGATCAGTCCACGGGTCATCATTACTTCTGGGATATTACTCCTCCCCAACAGGAAGTGCAAGAGGATTCACCCAGCAGAGCTGCATATAGCTCCTCCCCTCTACGTCACTCCCAGTCATTCTCTTGCACCCAACGACTAGATAGGATGTGTGAGAGGACTATGGTGATTATACTTAGTTTTATATCTTCAATCAAAAGTTTGTTATTTTAAAATAGCACCGGAGTGTGTTATTACCTCTCTGGCAGAGTTTGAAGAAGAATCTACCAGAGTTTTTCTATGATTTTAGCCGGAGTAGTTAAGATCATATTGCTGTTTCTCGGCCATCTGAGGAGAGGTAAACTTCAGATCAGGGGACAGCGGGCAGATGAATCTGCATAGAGGTATGTAGCAGCTTTTATTTTCTGACAATGGAATTGATGAGAAAATCCTGCCATACCGATATAATTTCATGTATGTATACTTTACACTTCAGTATTCTGGGGAATGGTACTTCACTGGAATTACACTGTAAGAAGTACATAAAACTTTTTAATAACTAAGAAATTATGTTTAACGTTTTTGCTGGAATGTAAAATCGTTTTCATTTGCTGAGGTACTGAGTGAATAAATGTTTGGGCACTATTTTTCCACTTGGCAGTTGCTTGATCTTTTTTCTGACAGTTTCTGTTCTCTCTCACTGCTGTGTGTGAGGGGGAGGGGCCGTTTTTTGGCGCTTTTGCTACGCATCAGAAATTTCAGTCAGCAGCTCATTGTATTTCCTGCATGATCCGGTTCATCTCTACAGAACTCAGGGGTCTTCAAAACTTGTTTTGAGGGAGGTAATTTCTCTCAGCAGAGCTGTGAGATTATAGTTGACTGAGATAAAAAACGTTTATTCTGTAATTTTTTTCTGCTTTCAGAATTAGTTGTCTTTTGCTAATGGGATCAAACCTTTGCTAAAGTTGTGTTGTTTACAAGGATTGAGGCTATAACTGTTTCAATTTATTAATTTTCAACTGTCATAAATCTTCTGTGCTTCTTAAAGGCACAGTACGTTTTTAATAATATTCTAATAGAATTGTATTCCAAGTTGCAAGTTTATTTGCTAGTGTGTTAAACATGTCTGATTCAGAGGAAGATACCTGCGTCATTTGTTGCAATGCCAAAGTGGAGCCCAATAGAAATTTATGTACTAACTGTATTGATGCTACTTTAAATAAAAGTCAATCTGTACAAATTGAACAAATTTCACCAAACAACGAGGGGAGAGTTATGCCGATTAACTCGCCTCACGTGTCAGTACCTGCATCTCCCGCTCGGGAGGTGCGTGATATGGTGGCGCCCAGTACAGCTGGGCGGCCATTACAGATAACTTTACAAGATATGGCCACTGTTATGACTGAAGTTTTGGCCAAATTACCAGAACTAAGAGGCAAACGTGATCACTCTGGGGTGAGAACAGAGTGCGCTGATAATATTAGGGCCATGTCAGACACTGCGTCACAGGTGGCAGAACATGAGGACGGAGAACTTCATTCTGTGGGTGACGGTTCTGATCCAAACAGACTGGATTCAGATATTTCAAATTTTAAATTTAAGCTGGAAAACCTCCGTGTATTACTAGGGGAGGTGTTAGCGGCTCTGAATGATTGTAACACAGTTGCAATACCAGAGAAAATGTGTAGGTTGGATAAATATTTTGCGGTACCGGCGAGTACTGATGTTTTTCCTATACCTAAGAGACTTACTGAAATTGTTACTAAGGAGTGGGATAGACCCGGTGTGCCGTTCTCACCCCCTCCGATATTTAGAAAAATGTTTCCAATAGACGCCACCACACGGGACTTATGGCAAACGGTCCCTAAGGTGGAGGGAGCAGTTTCTACTTTAGCTAAGCGTACCACTATCCCGGTGGAGGATAGCTGTGCTTTTTCAGATCCAATGGATAAAAAATTAGAGGGTTACCTTAAGAAAATGTTTGTTCAACAAGGTTTTATATTGCAACCCCTTGCATGCATTGCGCCGGTCACGGCTGCAGCGGCATTCTGGATTGAGTCTCTGGAAGAGAACATTAGTTCAGCTACTCTGGACGACATTACGGACAGGCTTAGAGTCCTTAAACTAGCCAATTCATTCATTTCGGAGGCCGTAGTACATTTAACTAAACTTACGGCTAAGAATTCAGGATTCGCCATTCAGGCACGCAGGGCGCTGTGGCTAAAATCCTGGTCAGCTGATGTTACTTCTAAGTCTAAATTGCTTAATATAGCTTTTAAAGGGCAGTCCTTATTTGGGCCTGGTTTGAAAGAAATTATCGCTGACATTACAGGAGGTAAAGGCCACGCCCTGCCTCAAGACAGGGCCAAACCTAAGGCCAAACAGTCTAATTTTCGTTCCTTTCGGAATTTCAAAGCAGGAGCAGCATCAACTTCCTCTGCCCCAAAGCAAGAAGGATCTGTTGCTCGCTACAGACAAAACTGGAGACCTAACCAGTCTTGGAACAAGGGCAAGCAGGCCAGGAAACCTGCTGCTGCCCCTAAAACAGCATGAATTGAGGGCCCCCGATCCGGGATCGGATCTAGTGGGGGGCAGACTTTCTCTCTTCGCCCAGGCTTGGGCAAGAGATGTCCAGGATCCCTGGGCGCTAGAGATAATATCTCAGGGATACCTTCTGGACTTCAAATACTCTCCTCCAAGAGAGAGATTTCATCTGTCAAGGTTGTCAACAATCCAGACAAAGAAAACAGAATTTATGTTTACCTGATAAATTACTTTCTCCAACGGTGTGTCCGGTCCACGGCGTCATCCTTACTTGTGGGATATTCTCTTCCCCAACAGGAAATGGCAAAGAGCCCAGCAAAGCTGGTCACATGATCCCTCCTAGGCTCCGCCTACCCCAGTCATTCGACCGACGTTAAGGAGGAATATTTGCATAGGAGAAACCATATGATACCGTGGTGACTGTAGTTAAAGAAAATAAATTATCAGACCTGATTAAAAAACCAGGGCGGGCCGTGGACCGGACACACCGTTGGAGAAAGTAATTTATCAGGTAAACATAAATTCTGTTTTCTCCAACATAGGTGTGTCCGGTCCACGGCGTCATCCTTACTTGTGGGAACCAATACCAAAGCTTTAGGACACGGATGATGGGAGGGAGCAAATCAGGTCACCTAGATGGAAGGCACCACGGCTTGCAAAACCTTTCTCCCAAAAATAGCCTCAGAAGAAGCAAAAGTATCAAACTTGTAAAATTTGGTAAAAGTGTGCAGTGAAGACCAAGTTGCTGCCCTACATATCTGATCAACAGAAGCCTCGTTCTTGAAGGCCCATGTGGAAGCCACAGCCCTAGTGGAATGAGCTGTGATTCTTTCGGGAGGCTGCCGTCCGGCAGTCTCGTAAGCCAATCTGATGATGCTTTTAATCCAAAAAGAGAGAGAGGTAGAAGTTGCTTTTTGACCTCTCCTTTTACCGGAATAAACAACAAACAAGGAAGATGTTTGTCTAAAATCCTTTGTAGCGTCTAAATAGAATTTTAGAGCGCGAACAACATCTAAATTGTGCAACAAACGTTCCTTCTTTGAAACTGGTTTCGGACACAGAGAAGGTACGATAATCTCCTGGTTAATGTTTTTGTTAGAAACAACTTTTGGAAGAAAACCAGGTTTAGTACGTAAAACCACCTTATCTGCATGGAACACCAGATAAGGAGGAGAACACTGCAGAGCAGATAATTCTGAAACTCTTCTAGCAGAAGAAATTGCAACCAAAAACAAAACTTTCCAAGATAATAACTTAATATCAACGGAATGTAAGGGTTCAAACGGAACCCCCTGAAGTACTGAAAGAACTAAGTTGAGACTCCAAGGAGGAGTCAAAGGTTTGTAAACAGGCTTGATTCTAACCAGAGCCTGAACAAAGGCTTGAACATCTGGCACAGCTGCCAGCTTTTTGTGAAGTAACACAGACAAGGCAGAAATCTGTCCCTTCAGGGAACTTGCAGATAATCCTTTTTCCAATCCTTCTTGAAGGAAGGATAGAATCTTAGGAATCTTAACCTTGTCCCAAGGGAATCCTTTAGATTCACACCAACAGATATATTTTTTCCAAATTTTGTGGTAAATCTTTCTAGTTACAGGCTTTCTGGCCTGAACAAGAGTATCGATAACAGAATCTGAGAACCCTCGCTTCGATAAGATCAAGCGTTCAATCTCCAAGCAGTCAGCTGGAGTGAGACCAGATTCGGATGTTCGAACGGACCTTGAACAAGAAGGTCTCGTCTCAAAGGTAGCTTCCATGGTGGAGCCGATGACATATTCACCAGATCTGCATACCAAGTCCTGCGTGGCCACGCAGGAGCTATCAAGATCACCGACGCCCTCTCCTGATTGATCCTGGCTACCAGCCTGGGGATGAGAGGAAACGGCGGGAATACATAAGCTAGTTTGAAGGTCCAAGGTGCTACTAGTGCATCCACTAGAGCCGCCTTGGGATCCCTGGATCTGGACCCGTAGCAAGGAACTTTGAAGTTCTGACGAGAGGCCATCAGATCCATGTCTGGAATGCCCCACAGTTGAGTGATTTGGGCAAAGATTTCCGGATGGAGTTCCCACTCCCCCGGATGCAATGTCTGACGACTCAGAAAATCCGCTTCCCAATTTTCCACTCCTGGGATGTGGATTGCAGACAGGTGGCAGGAGTGAGACTCCGCCCATTGAATGATTTTGGTCACTTCTTCCATCGCCAGGGAACTCCTTGTTCCCCCCTGATGGTTGATGTACGCAACAGTTGTCATGTTGTCTGATTGAAACCGTATGAACTTGGCCCTCGCTAGCTGAGGCCAAGCCTTGAGAGCATTGAATATCGCTCTCAGTTCCAGAATATTTATCGGTAGAAGAGATTCTTCCCGAGACCAAAGACCCTGAGCTTTCAGGGATCCCCAGACCGCGCCCCAGCCCATCAGACTGGCGTCGGTCGTGACAATGACCCACTCTGGTCTGCGGAAGGTCATCCCTTGTGACAGGTTGTCCAGGGACAGCCACCAACGGAGTGAGTCTCTGGTCCTCTGATTTACTTGTATCCTCGGAGACAAGTCTGTATAGTCCCCATTCCACTGACTGAGCATGCACAGTTGTAATGGTCTTAGATGAATGCGCGCAAAAGGAACTATGTCCATTGCCGCTACCATCAAACCTATCACTTCCATGCACTGCGCTATGGAAGGAAGAGGAACGGAATAAAGTATCCGACAAGAGTCTAGAAGTCTTGTTTTTCTGGCCTCTGTCAGAAAAATCCTCATTTCTAAGGAGTCTATTATTGTTCCCAAGAAGGGAACCCTTGTTGACGGAGATAGAGAACTCTTTTCCACGTTCACTTTCCATCCGTGAGATCTGAGAAAGGCCAGGACGATGTCCGTGTGAGCCTTTGCTTGAGGAAGGGACGACGCTTGAATCAGAATGTCGTCCAAGTAAGGTACTACAGCAATGCCCCTTGGTCTTAGCACAGCTAGAAGGGACCCTAGTACCTTTGTGAAAATCCTTGGAGCAGTGGCTAATCCGAAAGGAAGCGCCACGAACTGGTAATGCTTGTCCAGGAATGCGAACCTTAGGAACCGATGATGTTCCTTGTGGATAGGAATATGTAGATACGCATCCTTTAAATCCACCGTGGTCATGAATTGACCTTCCTGGATGGAAGGAAGAATTGTTCGAATGGTTTCCATCTTGAACGATGGAACCTTGAGAAACTTGTTTAAGATCTTGAGATCTAAGATTGGTCTGAACGTTCCCTCTTTTTTGGGAACTATGAACAGATTGGAGTAGAACCCCATCCCTTGTTCTCCTAATGGAACAGGATGAATCACTCCCATTGTTAACAGGTCTTCTACACAATGTAAGAATGCCTGTCTTTTTATGTGGTCTGAAGACAACCGAGACCTGTGGAACCTCCCCCTTGGGGGAAGCCCCTTGAATTCCAGAAGATAACCTTGGGAGACTATTTCTAGTGTCCAAGGATCCAGAACATCTCTTGCCCAAGCCTGAGCGAAGAGAGAGAGTCTGCCCCCCACCAGATCCGGTCCCGGATCGGGGGCCAACATTTCATGCTGTCTTGGTAGCAGTGGCAGGTTTCTTGGCCTGCTTTCCCTTGTTCCAGCCTTGCATTGGTCTCCAAGCTTGCTTGGCTTGAGAAGTATTACCCTCTTGCTTAGAGGACGTAGCACTTTGGGCTGGTCCGTTTCTACGAAAGGGACGAAAATTAGGTTTATTTTTGGCCTTGAAAGGCCGATCCTGAGGAAGGGCATGGCCCTTACCCCCAGTGATATCAGAGATAATCTCTTTCAAGTCAGGGCCAAACAGCGTTTTCCCCTTGAAAGGAATGTTAAGTAGCTTGTTCTTGGAAGACGCATCAGCTGACCAAGATTTCAACCAAAGCGCTCTGCGCGCCACAATAGCAAACCCAGAATTCTTAGCCGCTAACCTAGCCAATTGCAAAGTGGCGTCTAGGGTGAAAGAATTAGCCAATTTGAGAGCATTGATTCTGTCCATAATCTCCTCATAAGGAGGAGAATCACTATCGACCGCCTTTACCAGCTCATCGAACCAGAAACATGCGGCTGTAGCGACAGGGACAATGCATGAAATTGGTTGTAGAAGGAAACCCTGCTGAACAAACATCTTTTTAAGTAAACCTTCTAATTTTTTATCCATAGGATCTTTGAAAGCACAACTATCTTCTATGGGTATAGTGGTGCGTTTGTTTAAAGTGGAAACCGCTCCCTCGACCTTGGGGACTGTCTGCCATAAGTCCTTTCTGGGGTCGACCATAGGAAACAATTTTTTAAATATGGGGGGAGGGACGAAAGGAATACCGGGCCTTTCCCATTCTTTATTTACAATGTCCGCCACCCGCTTGGGTATAGGAAAAGCTTCTGGGAGCCCCGGGACCTCTAGGAACTTGTCCATTTTACATAGCTTCTCTGGGATGACCAAATTGTCACAATCATCCAGAGTGGATAATACCTCCTTAAGCAGAGCGCGGAGATGTTCCAACTTAAATTTAAACGTAATCACATCAGGTTCAGCTTGTTGAGAAATGTTCCCTGAATCTGTAATTTCTCCCTCAGACAAAACCTCCCTGGCCCCCTCAGACTGGTTTAGGGGCCCTTCAGAACCATTATTATCAGCGTCGTCATGCTCTTCAGTATCTAAAACAGAGCAGTCGCGCTTACGCTGATAAGTGTGCATTTTGGCTAAAATGTTTTTGACAGAATTATCCATTACAGCCGTTAATTGTTGCATAGTAAGGAGTATTGGCGCGCTAGATGTACTAGGGGCCTCCTGAGTGGGCAAGACTCGTGTAGACGAAGGAGGGAATGATGCAGTACCATGCTTACTCCCCTCACTTGAGGAATCATCTTGGGCATCATTGTCATTGTCACATAAATCACATTTATTTAAATGAGAAGGAACTCTGGCTTCCCCACATTCAGAACACAGTCTATCTGGTAGTTCAGACATGTTAAACAGGCATAAACTTGATAACAAAGTACAAAAAACGTTTTAAAATAAAACCGTTACTGTCACTTTAAATTTTAAACTGAACACACTTTATTACTGCAATTGCGAAAAAATATGAAGGAATTGTTCAAAATTCACCAAAATTTCACCACAGTGTCTTAAAGCCTTAAAAGTATTGCACACCAAATTTGGAAGCTTTAACCCTTAAAATAACGGAACCGGAGCCGTTTTTAACTTTAACCCCTTTACAGTCCCTGGTATCTGCTTTGCTGAGACCCAACCAAGCCCAAAGGGGAATACGATACCAAATGACGCCTTCAGAAAGTCTTTTCTATGTATCAGAGCTCCTCACACATGCCTCTCAAAAACAAGTGCGCAACACCGGCGCGAAAATGAGGCTCTGCCTATGATTTGGGAAAGCCCCTAAAGAATAAGGTGTCTAAAATAGTGCCTGCCGATATAATCTTATCAAAATACCCAGATTAAATGATTCCTCAAGGCTAAATATGTGTTAATAATGAATCGATTTAGCCCAGAAAAAGTCTACAGTCTTAATAAGCCCTTGTGAAGCCCTTATTTACTATCTTAATAAACATGGCTTACCGGATCCCATAGGGAAAATGACAGCTTCCAGCATTACATCGTCTTGTTAGAATGTGTCATACCTCAAGCAGCAAGAGACTGCTCACTGTTCCCCCAACTGAAGTTAATTCCTCTCAACAGTCCTGTGTGGAACAGCCATGGATTTTAGTAACGGTTGCTAAAATCATTTTCCTCATACAAACAGAAATCTTCATCTCTTTTCTGTTTCTGAGTAAATAGTACATACCAGCACTATTTTAAAATAACAAACTCTTGATTGAATAATAAAAACTACAGTTAAACACTAAAAAACTCTAAGCCATCTCCGTGGAGATGTTGCCTGTACAACGGCAAAGAGAATGACTGGGGTAGGCGGAGCCTAGGAGGGATCATGTGACCAGCTTTGCTGGGCTCTTTGCCATTTCCTGTTGGGGAAGAGAATATCCCACAAGTAAGGATGACGCCGTGGACCGGACACACCTATGTTGGAGAAAGAGGCGTTTCTACGCTGCGTACAAGAGCTCTTGTTAATGGGAGTAATCCATCCAGTTCCACGGTCGGAACAGGGACTAGGGTTTTACTCAAATCTGTTTGTGGTTCCCAAAAAAGAGGGAACTTTAAGACCAATCCTGGACTTAAAGATCCTAAACAAATTCCTAAGAGTTCCATCGTTCAAGATGGAGACTATTCGGACAATTTTACCTATGATCCAAGAGGGTCAGTACATGACCACTGTAGATTTAAAAGATGCTTACCTTCACATACCGATTCACAAAGATCATTACCGGTACCTAAGGTTTGCCTTCCTAGACAGGCATTACCAGTTTGTGGCTCTTCCTTTCGGATTGGCTACAGCTCCAAGAATCTTCACAAAGGTTCTGGGTGCTCTTCTGGCGGTACTAAGACCGCGGGGAATCTCGATAGCTCCATACCTAGACGACATTCTGATACAAGCTTCAAGCTTTCAAACTGCCAAGTTTCATACAGAGTTAGTACTGGCATTTCTAAGGTCACATGGATGGAAGGTGAACGAAAAGAAAAGTTCACTCGTTCCACTCACAAGAGTTCCCTTCCTGGGGACTCTTATAGATTCTGTAGAAATGAAGATTTACCTGACAGAGGACAGGCTAACAAGACTTCAAAGTGCTTGCCGCACCCTTCATTCCATTCAACACCCGTCAGTGGCTCAATGCATGGAGGTAATCGGCTTAATGGTAACGGCAATGGACATAGTACCCTTTGCACGCTTACACCTCAGACCACTGCAACTGTGCATGCTAAGTCAGTGGAATGGGGATTACTCAGACTTGTCCCCTTCTCTGAATCTGGATCAAGAGACCAGAAATTCTCTTCTATGGTGGCTTTCTCGGCCACATCTGTCCAGGGGGATGCCATTCAGCAGACCAGACTGGACAATTGTAACAACAGACGCCAGCCTTCTAGGTTGGGGTGCCGTCTGGAATTCTCTGAAGGCTCAGGGACAATGGAGTCAGGAGGAGAGTCTCCTGCCAATAAACATTCTGGAATTGAGAGCAGTTCTCAATGCACTCCTGGCTTGGCCCCAGTTGACAACTCGGGGGTTCATCAGGTTTCAGTCGGACAACATCACAACTGTAGCTTACATCAACCATCAGGGAGGGACAAGAAGCTCCCTAGCAATGATGGAAGTATCAAAGATAATTTGCTGGGCAGAGTCTCACTCTTGCCACCTGTCAGCAATCCACATCCCGGGAGTGGAGAACTGGGAGGCGGATTTCTTAAGTCGTCAGACTTTTCATCCGGGGGAGTGGGAACTTCATCCGGAGGTCTTTGCCCAAATACTTCGACGTTGGGGCAAACCAGAGATAGATCTCATGGCGTCTCGACAGAACGCCAAGCTCCCTCGTTACGGGTCCAGATCCAGGGATCCAGGAGCAGTCCTGATAGATGCCCTGACAGCACCTTGGGATTTCAGGATGGCTTACGTGTTTCCACCCTTCCCGATGCTTCCTCGATTGATTGCCAGAATCAAACAGGAGAGAGCATCAGTGATTCTAATAGCACCTGCATGGCCACGCAGGACTTGGTATGCAGACCTAGTGGACATGTCATCCTGTCCACCTTGGTCTCTACCTCTTAAACAGGACCTTCTGATACAGGGTCCTTTCAAACATCAAAATCTAACTTCTCTGAAGCTGACTGCTTGGAAATTGAACGCTTGATTTTATCAAGACGTGGGTTTTCTGAGTCAGTTATTGATACCTTAATACAGGCTAGGAAGCCTGTTACCAGAAGGATTTACCATAAGATATGGCGTAAATACCTATATTGGTGTGAATCCAAAGGTTACTCTTGGAGTAAGGTTAGGATTCCTAGGATATTGTCTTTTCTACAAGAAGGTTTAGAAAAGGGTTTATCTGCTAGTTCATTAAAGGGACAGATCTCTGCTCTGTCCATTCTGTTACACAAACGTCTGTCAGAAGTTCCTGACGTCCAGGCTTTTTGTCAGGCTTTGGCCAGGATTAAGCCTGTGTTTAAAACTGTTGCTCCACCATGGAGTTTAAACCTTGTTCTTAATGTTTTACAGGGCGTTCCGTTTGAACCCCTTCATTCCATTGATATAAAGTTGTTATCTTGGAAAGTTCTATTTTTAATGGCTATTTCCTCGGCTCGAAGAGTCTCTGAATTATCAGCCTTACATTGTGATTCTCCTTATTTGATTTTTCATTCGGATAAGGTAGTTCTGCGTACTAAACCTGGGTTCTTACCTAAGGTAGTCACTAACAGGAATATCAATCAAGAGATTGTTGTTCCTTCTTTGTGCCCAAATCCTTCTTCGAAGAAGGAACGTCTACTGCACAACCTGGACGTAGTCCGTGCTCTAAAATTTTACTTACAGGCAACTAAGGAATTTCGACAAACGTCTTCTCTGTTTGTCGTTTACTCTGGTCAGAGGAGAAGTCAAAAAGCTTCTGCTACCTCTCTTTCTTTTTGGCTTCGTAGCATAATTCGTTTAGCTTATGAGACTGCTGGACAGCAGCCTCCTGAAAGAATTACAGCTCATTCTACTAGAGCTGTGGCTTCCACTTGGGCCTTCAAGAATGAGGCCTCTGTTGAGCAGATTTGCAAGGCTGCAACTTGGTCTTCGCTTCATACTTTTTCCAAATTTTACAAATTTGACACTTTTGCTTCCTCGGAGGCTATTTTTGGGAGAAAGGTTCTTCAGGCAGTGGTTCCTTCTGTATAAAGAGCCTGCCTATCCCTCCCGTCATCCGTGTACTTTTGCTTTGGTATTGGTATCCCAGAAGTAATGATGACCCGTGGACTGATCACACTTAACAGAAGAAAACATAATTTATGCTTACCTGATAAATTCCTTTCTTCTGTAGTGTGATCAGTCCACGGCCCGCCCTGTTTTTAAGGCAGGTAAATATTTTTTAAGTTATACTCCAGTCACCTCTACACCCTTGGCTTCTCCTTTCTCGTTGGTCCTTGGTCGAATGACTGGGAGTGACGTAGAGGGGAGGAGCTATATGCAGCTCTGCTGGGTGAATCCTCTTGCACTTCCTGTTGGGGAGGAGTAATATCCCAGAAGTAATGATGACCCGTGGACTGATCACACTACAGAAGAAAGGAATTTATCAGGTAAGCATAAATTATGTTTTTCTTCTGATGGAGAGAGTCCACAGCTGCATTCATTGCTTTTGGGAAATAAGAACCTGGCCACCAGGAGGAGGAAAAGACAACCCAGCCAAAAGCTTAAATACCTACCCCACTTCCCTCATCCCCCAGTCATTCTGCCGAGGAACAAGGAACAGTAGAAGAAATATCAGGGTGAAGGGTGCCAGAAGAATAATAAGGACGCCCCACTTAAAATGACGGGTGGGGAGCTGTGGAGTCTTTCCATCAGAAGAAAAGGAAATTATTAGGTAAGCATAATTTATGTTTTTCTTCTTAAATGGAAAGAGTCCACAGCTGCATTAATTACTTTTGGGAAAACAATACCCAAGCTATAGAAGACACTGAATGCCAAGATGGGAGGGTACAATAGGCGACCCATATTGAGGGCACCAGGCCTGAACCTCTACCCAATAAAAAAAAATCCTGCTTCGCTAGAACTTAACTTCAAAGTCTTATCACGCTGGTACCTCACCCCTGTGAGATTACAATCTATTTACCTCGAATCTTCAGGGAAGTGCTGGCGAGGATGTGGGGCGAGAGGCACCTACCTCCACATGTGCTGGCATTGTCCAAATGTCCAATCTCTCTGGAGTTCAGTAGAGAATTATCTTAAGCCACTTCTGGGGGGGCGACATCTCTGTCACCCAGAATCGTGCTACTGAATGACTTGTCGAGACTACCGTGCAAACTGAGGCTCACCTTACTCCAAATGGGCTTGACAGGAGCCAAAGCTTTAATAGCATTACACTGGAAGACTCCATATTCACCGACACTGACAAATTGGATGGATAAAGTCCCAGACCTTCTAATGCTGGAGGAATATGGCTACACCAAGAGGGGGAAGTCACACATGCTAGCAGACATAACATTTCTTTGGGAGGGTGGCAGGCGAGAGGCTAGCTGAGTCCATCAAAATAGTTTCGAGACCCATATTACAGACAATATAGCAGAAATTTTTCTTAGGGGAACGGGGACTGAGAGGACAGATTTTCCTCCACACTTCAAATATTTCCTATAAAAGGACACTTTTAAATAATAGATACCTTAGGTGGCTGACAGGCACTATATCTTATCTTATTTTGTCTTATTTTATTTTTCTTTCCTTCTTTTTCTTTATTGTATGAGTATGTTTAATCGTTATTATGGTTTTTACTTTATTTTTCCTTCTTTTTGATTAAGATTAATATTGGTTAAGGTTTAAAAGTATTCTAGTATATATAAGATATCACTCCCCGGTGAAAAGCTTTGGACTTTGAGACTTTAACAATCGCCCAGGTTGAGGATAGATCAAAATTGTTATGTCAATGCTGTATCAATGTTTTATATTTACCATAGATAAGACCATCTTCGGTGATGCATTGTACAATCTTTCTTTAAATCAATAATATTGTTAATGAAAAAAAAAAAAAAACTTGCCTTCCTAAAGATAAATATAAACTGTTGTTGTATCACAATGGGGAAAGTTTTTATTGGACCCAACCACTTATCGATATATTTCTCCCTTTTTCCCTCTAAATTATTGTTAATATAATACTGTTCTGTAATTATTGTATTGGCAATCATAGCTTTAAAAGTTTGGAACGATAGTAAATCACTGGCTTTCTAATTCAACAAGATTAGGTTATGTCCAATAAAGATTATAGAATTGCCTTAAAAAAAAAATAAAAAAAAAATCCTGCTTCGTCCGAAGGAAAAGCCCCAGCGACACTGACTCGCAGCCAGTCCAGGGCCAAATTAGAGACCCCAAACGGACTCAACTGAGCCAACAGTCCACCAAGAGACACTGTCGCCCAACAGACGGTCCCCCACCACTCACCCCTCACAAATAAAGGGTAAACCAGCCGAAAACCCAAAGGAAACAATGCAAAGGAGGACCGAGGAAACTGAAAAGTCCCTCAATGCAAAAAACAGCACCTCCAAGAGTGGGCCCAGTAATCAGAAACCCAAATGAACCCAAACAGGGAAGGAGGCCACGCCTATACCAGGCGAAACCCAGATAATACCGGGCACGGAGACCAAAAAGCATGGAACGCAACTAAAGAGGCAAATTTCTCCCAGGGCGTGCCCATAGAATACCCAAGTATTCGACCATGAAAGAGCGTGTAATAGACCCAGGCGAAACCCCAAGTTTGAGGGAGCTAAAACATGAACGTTCTTGTAACGCGCGGCTAATCACCCTTAAGGGACTCAAGGAGCTGCCCATCTTATCAACCTCGAAAGGAGGAAGGCAGGGTAGACCTCGCCAGGAATTTAACTTGCAACCCTCTGTTTGCTACAGTGCAGAGTAGCCACGGTGCATTAGTACGCTGAGCTAGCTGTCCAGCTAGCTGCAAGGAAGAAGCAGCAGTCATCAAGAAACAGACCGCATAAAACAGCCCCCGACGGAGGGCATGCTCCAGGCAACCTAAGCCGTCAGACCTACTCACAGGTCACTAAAAAGGGGAACACAAAGCCTCCATCGAGGTCCCCCGAGAAGGAGAATTACCCTCAGAACCCAAAGGAAGAGGAAACCGTCTCCTGTCAAAGGAGCAAGGAGAAAGGAAAAACCCATCTCCTAACACACTGAGCTATCAGAATAGACACAGCAAGCTCACATATCCCAAAGGATACTGTGAACCATAGACCGCTCAGGCATCCTGACCTGCAGATCCAGCTGAACCACCAATACAAGGGAACAAAGATCCCGAAACTAGTACAGGAACGAGCATAAAGATGGCAAAGCCATCCCCCCAGAGTACAAACACAACCCAACTCTGAAAACAGACAAGGCCGTAGACCCAAGGATCTATCTAAACAAAGACTCACAGTCCGACATGGAACCAGCAAGATTCCAGGTGGAACCAAGTCCACCTTCCACTTCCTGACCAGGAGAAGCCCCTAGTAAGGACTCCGTCTTCCGAGAAGCGAATATCCCTTAAAGAAAAAGGGAAGAGTCCAGAAGGGCAATAACCGTCCTCATGGCACGAAACCAGCTGCTAAACGGGAAGAAAAGATCCCCCGCAAATGTCCTAGTAAGGACCCCCACACAAGAAGTTCGCCCAACAGAGGCACTGCCAACCCATTCGCCTGCAGAGCAGAAAATCCACGAGTACAATGGCAAACAGGGGAATGCAACCCTAAGCGCACCAGAAGACAGGAATCCAGCACCAGCAGCTTGGTAGGAACCCACCATTCTTGAGGCGCAAGCCACCAAGCTAACCCCAGATGACATGGGTTACTCTGTGGAAAGGAGTAATAAATACTCCGATAGACCGGGCCAACCCTGACCCGGTCAGGTAGATGGAGCAAGGACATAGCCCCAGTTCCCACCACCGTGGAACATCCCAACCAGCCCTGAGATCCAAACAACCCAAAACTGGGACAGGAGTGAAGCCCCCGAAAGAGGAAGACTCAGGAAGAAAAAACAGGTACCTAATTGTTCAGGCAACTATACCCTGGAACTAAACAGCCCGAATGGCCAAAAAGCCAGACAAAAGGAATGGGGCATATTCAGAAAATCCAGACAGCGCAGAGAACTCGAAAGATCCGACCAAATGAAGGAACCACCCCTAGATAAAGTCCAACTCTCCAAGGAGCAAGGCTAGAAGTCAAATGAAGAGACTTCACAAGGCCATGGGACGACAGAAGGGATACCTCGAAGTTCACAAAACCCTACTAGCAGGGCTAGTCTCTCATCACCTCCACACAGGCAGAGGACACAGGGGAGAGAAAAGGTGCTAAACCTTACCAGCTCCGGGAAAACCCAAGCTAAACAAGTCCCCACCGGGATCAACCAACGTCCAGAACACAGATCCCCAAAAGGAGATCTAACCCACCCAGGACAATGGAAGAAGACCCAAGGTCTCATAACTCAGAAAGAACTTACGCGGCCCAGAATAAAAGCCATATCTAGATACACTAGAAACAGCTGACACGCACCCCTTTAAAGGTGCCAAAAGCGGCAATAGGTTTTAAAATACAAAACCTTCCGCAAGCTGGACAGCTATCCACACAAGCTGTTGGATCAAGCCCCATAGGATTATCCAGGAGCCTAAAAACTGAAGGCCAAGCCACTCACCAGTGGCAATAGGGCACTACGCCCACTAGCCCCCCCCCCCCCATGTGGAGGAGGAACTCGAAAGAGGAGGAACTCTAGGTTCTGATGAAATCAGATGTCAGATAAAGTGACGCAGCGGAACACTCCCCAGCCCGGTCATCCATGACTGAAGGCTATAAGAACAATCCTTTCCCGCATTGTGAACCCACAGGATTGGGATGCGAAGGGTGGACCTCTGGGCTTAGTGAAACAGCCCCTTCTGCTTTGTTTTACAATAGCCATGGCATTCCCTAAGTAACATACAAGATACATAGCATTTCTCGTCCATGGTTTTTATCATGTGGCGCTTCATTAGTTTTTATAAAAATGTGACATGTTTCTTAAGCAATATAATACCACTCAGTTATTTAAAGGGACATGAAACCCACATTTTTTCTTTAATGATTTAGATAGAGCATGCCATTTTAAACAACTTTCTAATTTACTTCTATTATCTAATTTGCTTCATTTTCTTGATATCATTTGTTGAAAAGCATATCTAGATAGGCTCAGTAGATGCTGATTGGTTTCTGCACATAGATGCCTCGTGTGATTGGCTCACCCATGTGCATTGCTATTTTTTCAACAAAGTATATCTAAAGAATTAAGCAAAGTAGATAATAGAAGTAAATTGTAATGTTGTTTAAAATGTTATTCTCTATCTGAATCATAAAAGAAAAAAAATTGGGTTTAGTGTCCCTTTAAGTCAATATGACACCCCTCATTCATTTCTTAAGTCAGTGTGGCACCCCTCATTCATTTCTTAAGTCAGTTTGGAACCCCTAATTCAATTAATTCAGTATGGCACCCACTCATTTTTTTTTTAAACCAAGTATAATATAACACCCCTAATTAATGTATTAATTATGACACCCTTCCACTTTTTGCAACAAATATGACACTGCATTAATTTTTAAGGTAGTATGACACACTTCATTAATTTTTTTAAAACAATATTGACAACCTTCAATTTGTGCAATAAATACGACACTCCTCATTCATACTGACTTATTATTGCTTAAGAAAAATGTTGCATTTTTATAAAAAAGAATGAAGTGCCACTTGATAAAAACCATGGACAATGCCATGTATTTTGCATGTAAATTGGGGAATGCCATGGCTATTGTAAAACTAAGAAGGGGCCGTTTTACTAAGTCCAGAGGCCCACCCTTTGCATCCCAAATAGCAAAAAAAAAAAGTTGATTTCCAAGTGCCCCGGTGTAGCGGGGTGCGGTATAGAAATTGTTAAAAAAATAATAATAATAATTGCATGCATGCGTGTTAAACACAGCACAGGAATTTGATAATGAAGACCTTACGCATGCGGGCAGGAATGTATGACGCGGCACGCATGCGCATTAAGATGAGGGTTCGCTTTTACAAAGCAATTAATTTTTGCCGGGCGGCCACATGTTTTGGGAGCTATAATGGCTCCACACACTGTACACACGTTCCCTCCAAAGCCCATAGGAGATCATAGGCATTTTCTGCTTTTACTCGTGTGCATTTTCTGGGATTTCACTTGTGTGATAGCAGAACACAAAGATTAAAAAAAGATAAAATAAAAATAAACTTGTTACACAAATATCAAACCCGATACATTTAAACTACCCAACAACATAACCCTATATTAAAGACTCCAGTAAAACACAATTACTACACACAAAAATGCAGCTTACAAAGATGTGTTAAGTACTTACATCAGATAATTTCCTCTCAGTTTAAGGGTGAATATGTATGTATGTATATTATATATATATATATATATATATATATAAAAGGGGAATAAACAATGCAACTGATGCTTTCAAAACAATTCTGCACAGCAGTCATGATGTTCCGCCCTATGCAGTGGACAGCGGCAAGCATTACACATCAGACCTCAGCATAAGACATACTCTGCTCAGATTTCACCACCCTCTCTACAGAAGCCCGCACACAGGCTGTAAGCAGGCTTCTTTCCTGCTCATTGCCCTCAAGTTCTCACACCGCTGCACCCTCTGCTGGCCTATATTATAAAAAAAAAAATAATATCAGGTCTGCTTGCCCGCAGCAGGGCTGAATGTAAAAAACCCCCACATGCCCGGCACACAAAACTGCATGCCCCGGGCGATAGGAATTGCACATCCCTGAAGTATTAAAACACAAACTGCAACTGACACCCACAATGGCTGGGGCACTCACCACCTCCTATGACCAGACCCCTGCGGACTAGAATATCTCCGCCACACAGTCAGGAATGCGGAAATGGGGAGCGGAGCGTAACCACGTCCGAACACAAGGCCACGACACTTCCAAAGGCCTCAAAGTTCCAACCACGAGCCCATAATCACCACACATAAGCAGGTCGAATCACATAACAAACATGATTATAAACCCCCCTGTTCAATAACCCCCCTCAGGAGATATTAACTCTCGATCCCAAGATACTAACAGAGACTCATTGAGACCCGTATGTCATATAGTTAGACCCGCAAAGGTGTGGTAGCCTCTCGGGAAAACATTCACATTACAGTACATTGACAATAAAGTAAAATGAAAAAATCTTACCGGAATCTACGCCGTGGAACAGGAACACAGCCTTTCAAGTGTGACGAAAAGTGGCATCATCTCCGCCATGGACTTGAGAGAAGAAAGCAGGCAGTGGAGCGAAGTTCGACAACGCTGATTGCTTGAGGAGCTGTTAATATGAGTCTGGATGGTTTCGCAGAAAAAAACTCCCTGCATCTCCGGACTCTAACTTTCATCCAAGCCCTCACTGAGAGACTGACAGGACTACTTAAAACTCCTGTCCCATGACGAAGAGTACTACCCTCCATAAGAGACAAAAACAAAAAATTCTGACACTTCTCTGCCATCCTCCTGAGACGAAAGGCAAAGAATGATTGGGGGATGAGGGGAGTGGGAGGAGTATTTAAGCCTTTGGCTGGGTTGTCTTTGCCTCCTCCTGGTGGCCAGGTTCTTATTTCCCAAAAGTAATGAATGCAGCTGTGGACTTTTTCCATTTAAGAAGAAAAAGGATATTAAAATCCAGTCCATAAGCCAAAACTTGTGAGGCCATGCCGAAGCATTCAGAATAACTGAAGCTTGTTATGGTTTGAAATTACCCAGGATAGCAACACAAAAGTAGAAGAGATGAAAATCAGATTGAATGATCAGAGAGCCACTAAAAGGTATTTACTGGATCCCCTAAGGATCCAGAGAGCAGGCACAAAATTAGGACAGTTTATGATACAAGTGAGACCATGAAATCTATATGTGGCAAGCCGCAACATCTCACAATTTAGTCAAAAAATGTTCTGGTTCAGAGACAACTCCCCTGGGAAAAGACAATGGTGTCTGTATAACCAAGATACTGCCAAACGTCCTGACATCCTGCCCAACTGATAAAGGACACCATTACCAGGGAACCTCAAGTTCAGCTTTGGTGAGTGATTTAAACACTTCCACCTTCATTAAAATGGATAGAAAAGTCAAAATTATACTTGCATGGTTCAGATAGAGCATGTAATTTTAAGACACTTTTAAATTAACTTCTAGTTTCAAATGTGCTTTGTTTTCTTGGTATCCCTTGTTGAAAAAGAATACACAGATTTCCTACACTAGTGGGAGGTAGCTGGTGATTGGTGACTGCACACATTTGTCTCTTGTGATTGGCTAACTAGATGTGTTAAGCTAGCGGTCAGTAGTGCAATGCTGATCCTTCAACAAAGGATAACAAGAGAATGACGCTAATTTGATAACAGCAGTAAACATATTCCTTACATTTTGGAGATAATTCTAAAGAATCCCCCTAGGTGTAGCAGTGGTGGGCCATAAACCCTTGAACTGCACTGGACAATCCAATCTAGAATTAGATAAAGAAGGGCACACCTGAATATCCTTACAAAGGGTTAAACTATCAGTGGATCTCCCTTACAAAGGATCAAGCTGATAGTTCAGAGACTTGAGTTGCACCAATTTGCTCTTCAGTATAATTCAGAGAAATAAGGATGGATAGTAGCTTAAAGGGACAATGAACCCAAATTTTTTCTTTCGTGATTCAGATAAAGCATGCAATTTTAAGCAACTTTCTAATTGACTCCTATTAGCATTTTTTCTTCGTTCTCTTGCTATCTTTATTTGAAAAAGAAGGCATCTAAGCTTTTTTATTAGTTCAGACCTCTGAACAGCACTTTTTTAATGGTGGATGAATTTATCCACCAATCAGCAAGAACAACCCAGGTTGTTCATCAAGCGTGCGGGGGGGGGGGGGGGGGGGGAAGGCCTGCACGCGCAGCAACCACTGCCACCAGTGATCAATAAATTGCAGAGTGAGAGGGAGGGGGAAAAATATCAAAGAATCAGGGAGGGGGGGCTGCTACACTACAGAAAAAGTTATATTTTATAAAATAACAAAAAACTTTGTTTTTGGGGGCAAACTGGGTACTGGTAGACAGCTGCCAGTACCCAAGATGGCGGCAAATAGGTAGCGGGGGGAGGGTTAGAGAGCTGTTGGGGGGGGGGGGGGGAATCAGGGAGGTTGGGGGCTAAGGGGGGTCCATCACAGCTAAATAAATAATAAAAAACAAAAACAAACTTATTTTAGTACTGGCAGACTTTCTGCAATTATGGCACAAATGGTTGTAAATGCTTCTCTGGGATCCCCTGTTTTCAGAAATAGACTTATATGGCTTTAGGGTTGCATTTTGGTAATGAGAAGGCTTTCTGCCAGTACTTAAGATGGCAGGGACAATTGTGGGGTGGGAGAGGGAAGAAAGCTGTTTCGGAGGGATCAGGGGGTGGGATGTGTCAGGTGGGAGGCTGATCTCTACACTAAAGCTAAAATTAACCCTGCAAGCTCCCTACAAGCTACCTAAATAACCCCTTCAATGCTGGGCATAATACAAGTGTTGTGCGCAGTGACATTTAGTGGCCTTCTAACTGCCATAAAGCAACGCCAAAGCCATATATGTCTGCTATTTCTGAGCAAAGGGGATCCGAGAGAAGCATTTACAACTATTTATGCCATAATTGCACATGCTGTTTATAAATAATTTTAGCGAGAAACCTAAAGTTTGTGAAAAAATTAGTAAAAAAAAGTAAACAATTTTTTTTATTTGATCGCTATTGGCGGTGAAATGGTGGCATGAAATATACCAAAATAGGCCTAGATCAATACTTTGTAGTGTTAATTTTAGCTTTAGTGTAGTAGACAACCCAAACTCCCTACAAGCTTCCTAATTAACCCCTTCACTGCTGGGCATAACACATGTGTGGTGCGCAGCAGCATTTAGCGGCCTTCTAATTACCAAAATGCAACCCCAAAGCCATATAAGACTGCTATTTCTGAACAAAGGGGATTCCAGAGAAGCATTTAGAACAATTTGTGCCATAATTGCACAAGCTGTTTGTAAATAATTTCAGTGAGAAACCTAACGTTTGTGACAAAATGTGTGTAAAAAAAAAAAAAAAAGTGACCGATTTTTATTTTATTTTTATCGCATTTGGCGGTGAAATATTGGCATGAAATATACCAAAATGGGTCTAGATCAATACTTTGGGATGTCTACTAAAAATATATATGCATGTCAAGGGATATTCAGGGATTCAAGACAGATATCAGTGTTACAATGTAACTATCGCTAATTTTGGAAAAAAGTTGTTTAGAAATAAAGTGCTACTTGTATTTATTGCCCTATAACTTACAAAAAAAGCTAAGAACATGTAAACATTGGGTATTTCTAAACTAATGACAAAATTTAGAAACTATTTAGCATGGGTGTTTTTTGGTGGTTGTAGATGTGTAACAGATTTTGGGGGTCAAAGTTAGAAAAAGTGTGTTTTTTCCATTTTTCATCATATTTTATATATTTTTTTATAGTAAATTATAAGATATGATGAAAATAATGGTATCTTTAGAAAGCTAATTTAATGGCGAGAAAAACAGTGTATAATATGTGTGGGTACAGTAAATGAGTAAGAGGAAAATTTCATCTAAACACAAACACTGCAGAAATGTAAAAATAGCCATTGTCATTAAGGGTAAGAAAATTGAAAAATGGTCTGGTCATTAAGGAGTTAAGTTGTCCTTAATCGGTTTCCCCAGCTGAAGACAATTAGGCACAGATATAAAACATGCAATAAAAGAATATAAAAAATAAGCTGTGTGAAACATAGGATAATCTAAAATGGATTCCACACAGCTTTATTGGCACAGACAGAGATAAATAAAGAACTAATTTAAACATGCTGATCTTTATGCATCAACAAATGCATGATACAAATACAATAGCACTCTGTCTGAACTTCAAATGAGTATATGTTATTCAGATAAATGTCAGTTATGTCTTTTTCCACTCCTCCAGTATCACGTGACAGCCATCAGCCAATCGCAAATGCATATACGTATATTCTGTGAATTCCTGCACATGCTCAGTGGGAGCTGGTGACCCAAAAAGTGTAAATATAAAAAGACTGTGCACATTTTGTTAATGGAAGTTGGAAAGTTGTTAAAAATTGTATGGTCTATCTGAATCATTAAAAACAGAATTTATGTTTACCTGATAAATTACTTTCTCCAACGGTGTGTCCGGTCCACGGCGTCATCCTTACTTGTGGGATATTCTCTTCCCCAACAGGAAATGGCAAAGAGCCCAGCAAAGCTGGTCACATGATCCCTCCTAGGCTCCGCCTACCCCAGTCATTCGACCGACGTTAAGGAGGAATATTTGCATAGGAGAAACCATATGGTACCGTGGTGACTGTAGTTAAAGAAAATAAATTATCAGACCTGATTAAAAAAACCAGGGCGGGCCGTGGACCGGACACACCGTTGGAGAAATTAATTTATCAGGTAAACATAAATTCTGTTTTCTCCAACATAGGTGTGTTCCGGTCCACGGCGTCATCCTTACTTGTGGGAACCAATACCAAAGCTTTAGGACACGGATGAAGGGAGGGAGCAAATCAGGTCACCTAAATGGAAGGCACCACGGCTTGCAAAACCTTTCTCCCAAAAATAGCCTCAGAAGAAGCAAAAGTATCAAACTTGTAAAATTTGGTAAAAGTGTGCAGTGAAGACCAAGTCGCTGCCCTACATATCTGATCAACAGAAGCCTCGTTCTTGAAGGCCCATGTGGAAGCCACAGCCCTAGTGGAATGAGCTGTGATTCTTTCGGGAGGCTGCCGTCCGGCAGTCTCGTAAGCCAATCTGATGATGCTTTTAATCCAAAAAGAGAGAGAGGTAGAAGTTGCTTTTTGCCCTCTCCTTTTACCGGAATAAACAACAAACAAGGAAGATGTTTGTCTAAAATCCTTTGTAGCATCTAAATAGAATTTTAGAGCGCGAACAACATCCAAATTGTGCAACAAACGTTCCTTCTTTGAAACTGGTTTCGGACACAGAGAAGGTACGATAATCTCCTGGTTAATGTTTTTATTAGAAACAACTTTTGGAAGAAAACCAGGTTTAGTACGTAAAACCACCTTATCTGCATGGAACACCAGATAAGGAGGAGAACACTGCAGAGCAGATAATTCTGAAACTCTTCTAGCAGAAGAAATTGCAACTAAAAACAAAACTTTCCAAGATAATATCTTAATATCAACGGAATGCAAGGGTTCAAACGGAACCCCCTGAAGAACTGAAAGAACTAAATTGAGACTCCAAGGAGGAGTCAAAGGTTTGTAAACAGGCTTAATTCTAACCAGAGCCTGAACAAAGGCTTGAACATCTGGCACAGCGGCCAGCTTTTTGTGAAGTAACACAGACAAGGCAGAAATCTGTCCCTTCAGGGAACTTGCAGATAGTCCTTTGTCCAATCCTTCTTGAAGGAAGGATAGAATCCTAGGAATCTTAACCTTGTCCCAAGGGAATCCTTTAGATTCACACCAACAGATATATTTTTTCCAAATTTTGTGGTAAATCTTTCTAGTTACAGGCTTTCTGGCCTGAACAAGAGTATCGATAACAGAATCTGAGAACCCTCGCTTCGATAAGATCAAGCGTTCAATCTCCAAGCAGTCAGCTGGAGTGAAACCAGATTCGGATGTTCGAACGGACCCTGAAGAAGAAGGTCTCGTCTCAAAGGTAGCTTCCAAGGTGGAGCCGATGACATATTCACCAGATCTGCATACCAAGTCCTGCGTGGCCACGCAGGAGCTATCAAGATCACCGACGCCCTCTCCTGATTGATCCTGGCTACCAGCCTGGGGATGAGAGGAAACGGCGGGAACACATAAGCTAGTTTGAAGGTCCAAGGTGCTACTAGTGCATCCACTAGAGCCGCCTTGGGATCCCTGGATCTGGACCCGTAGCAAGGAACTTTGAAGTTCTGACGAGAGGCCATCAGATCCATGTCTGGAATGCCCCACAGCTGAGTGACTTGGGCAAAGATTTCCGGATGGAGTTCCCACTCCCCCGGATGCAATGTCTGACGACTCAGAAAATCCGCTTCCCAATTTTCCACTCCTGGGATGTGGATAGCAGACAGGTGGCAGGAGTGAGACTCCGCCCATAGAATGATTTTGGTCACTTCTTCCATCGCCTGGGAACTCCTTGTTCCCCCCTGATGGTTGATGTACGCAACAGTTGTCATGTTGTCTGATTGAAACCGTATGAACTTGGCCCTCGCTAGCTGAGGCCAAGCCTTGAGAGCATTGAATATCGCTCTCAGTTCCAGAATATTTATCGGTAACAGAGATTCTTCCCGAGACCAAAGACCCTGAGCTTTCAGGGATCCCCAGACCGCGCCCCAGCCCATCAGACTGGCGTCGGTCGTGACAATGACCCACTCTGGTCTGCGGAATGTCATCCCTCGTGACAGGTTGTCCAGGGACAGCCACCAACGGAGTGAGTCTCTGGTCCTCTGATTTACTTGTATCTTCGGAGACAAGTCTGTATAGTCCCCATTCCACTGACTGAGCATGCACAGTTGTAATGGTCTTAGATGAATGCGCGCAAAAGGAACTATGTCCATTGCCGCTACCATCAACCCGATCACTTCCATGCACTGAGCTATGGAAGGAAGAGGAACGGAATGAAGTATCCGACAAGAGTCTAGAAGCTTTGTTTTTCTGGCCTCTGTCAGAAAAATCCTCATTTCTAAGGAGTCTATTATTGTTCCCAAGAAGGGAACCCTTGTTGACGGAGATAGAGAACTCTTTTCCACGTTCACTTTCCATCCGTGAGATCTGAGAAAGGCCAGGACAATGTCCGTGTGAGCCTTTGCTTGAGGAAGGGACGACGCTTGAATTAGAATGTCGTCCAAGTAAGGTACTACAGCAATGCCCCTTGGTCTTAGCACAGCTAGAAGGGACCCTAGTACCTTTGTGAAAATCCTTGGAGCAGTGGCTAATCCGAAAGGAAGCGCCACGAACTGGTAATGTTTGTCCAGGAATGCGAACCTCAGGAACCGATGATGTTCCTTGTGGATAGGAATATGTAGATACGCATCCTTTAAATCCACCGTGGTCATGAATTGACCTTCCTGGATGGAAGGAAGAATAGTTCGAATGGTTTCCATCTTGAACGATGGAACCTTGAGAAACTTGTTTAAGATCTTGAGATCTAAGAGTGGTCTGAACGTTCCCTCTTTTTTGGGAACTATGAACAGATTGGAGTAGAACCCTATCCCTTGTTCTCTTAATGGAACAGGATGAATCACTCCCATTTTTAACAGGTCTTCTACACAATGTAAGAATGCCTGTCTTTTTATATGGTCTGAAGACAACTGAGACCTGTGGAACCTCCCCCTTGGGGGAAGTCCCTTGAATTCCAGAAGATAACCTTGGGAGACTATTTCTAGCGCCCAAGGATCCAGAACATCTCTTGCCCAAGCCTGAGCGAAGAGAGAGAGTCTGCCCCCCACCAGATCCGGTCCCGGATCGGGGGCCAACATTTCATGCTGTCTTGGTAGCAGTGGCAGGTTTCTTGGCCTGCTTACCCTTGTTCCAGCCTTGCATTGGTCTCCAAGCTGGCTTGGCTTGAGAAGTATTACCCTCTTGCTTAGAGGACGTAGCACTTTGGGCTGGTCCGTTTCTACGAAAGGGACGAAAATTAGGTTTATTTTTTGCCTTGAAAGGCCGATCCTGAGGAAGGGCGTGGCCCTTACCCCCAGTGATATCAGAGATAATCTCTTTCAAGTCAGGGCCAAACAGCGTTTTCCCCTTGAAAGGAATGTTAAGTAGCTTGTTCTTGGAAGACGCATCAGCCGACCAAGATTTCAACCAAAGCGCTCTGCGCGCCACAATAGCAAACCCAGAATTCTTAGCCGCTAACCTAGCCAATTGCAAAGTGGCGTCTAGGGTGAAAGAATTAGCCAATTTGAGAGCATTGATTCTGTCCATAATCTCCTCATAAGGAGGAGAATCACTATCGACCGCCTTTATCAGCTCATCGAACCAGAAACATGCGGCTGTAGCGACAGGGACAATGCATGAAATTGGTTGTAGAAGGTAACCCTGCTGAACAAACATCTTTTTAAGCAAACCTTCTAATTTTTTATCCATAGGATCTTTGAAAGCACAACTATCCTCTATGGGTATAGTGGTGCGTTTGTTTAAAGTGGAAACCGCTCCCTCGACCTTGGGGACTGTCTGCCATAAGTCCTTTCTGGGGTCGACCATAGGAAACAATTTTTTAAATATGGGGGGAGGGACGAAAGGAATACCGGGCCTTTCCCATTCTTTATTAACAATGTCCGCCACCCGCTTGGGTATAGGAAAAGCTTCTGGGAGCCCCGGCACCTCTAGGAACTTGTCCATTTTACATAGTTTCTCTGGGATGACCAACTTGTCACAATCATCCAGAGTGGATAATACCTCCTTAAGCAGAATGCGGAGATGTTCCAACTTAAATTTAAATGCAATCACATCAGGTTCAGCTTGTTGAGAAATGTTCCCTGAATCAGTAATTTCTCCCTCAGACAAAACCTCCCTGGCCCCGTCAGACTGGGTTGTGGGCCCTTCAGAAATATTGTTATCAGCGTCGTCATGCTCTTCAGTATCTAAAACAGAGCAGTCGCGCTTACGCTGATAAGGGTTCATTTTGGCTAAAATGTTTTTGACAGAATTATCCATTACAGCCGTTAATTGTTGCATAGTAAGGAGTATTGGCGCGCTAGATGTACTAGGGGCCTCCTGAGTGGGCAAGACTCGTGTAGACGAAGGAGGGAATGATGCAGTACCATGCTTACTCCCCTCACTTGAGGAATCATCTTGGGCATCATTGTCATTATCACATAAATCACATTTATTTAAATGAATAGGAATTCTGGCTTCCCCACATTCAGAACACAGTCTATCTGGTAGTTCAGACATGTTAAACAGGCATAAACTTGATAACAAAGTACAAAAAACGTTTTAAAATAAAACCGTTACTGTCACTTTAAATTTTAAACTGAACACACTTTATTACTGCAATTGCGAAAAAACATGAAGGAATTGTTCAAAATTCACCAAATTTTCACCACAGTGTCTTAAAGCCTTAAAAGTATTGCACACCAAATTTGGAAGCTTTAACCCTTAAAATAACGGAAACCGGAGCCGTTTTGAACTTTAACCCCTTTACAGTCCCTGGTATCTGCTTTGCTGAGACCCAACCAAGCCCCAAGGGGAATACGATACCAAATGACGCCTTCAGAAAGTCTTTTCTAAGTATCAGAGCTCCTCTCACATGCGACTGCATGCCATGCCTCTCAAAAACAAGTGCGCAACACCGGCGCGAAAATGAGGCTCTGCCTATGCTTTGGGAAAGCCCCTAAAGAATAAGGTGTCTAAAACAGTGCCTGCCGATATTATATCAAAATACCCAGATAAAATGATTCCTCAAGGCTAAATATGTGTTAATAATGAATCGATTTAGCCCAGAAAAAGTCCACAGTCTTAATAAGCCCTTTTTGAAGCCCTTATTTACGATCGTAATAAACAAGGCTTACCGGATCCCATAGGGAAAATGACAGCTTCCAGCATTACATCGTCTTGTTAGAATGTGTCATACCTCAAGCAGCAAAAGTCTGCACACTGTTCCCCCAACTGAAGTTAATTGCTCTCAACAGTCCTGTGTGGAACAGCCATGGATTTTAGTGACGGTTGCTAAAATCATTTTCCTCATACAAACAGAAATCTTCATCTCTTTTCTGTTTCTGAGTAAATAGTACATACCAGCACTATTTTAAAATAACAAACTCTTGATTGAATAATAAAAACTACAGTTAAACACTAAAAAACTCTAAGCCATCTCCGTGGAGATGTTGCCTGTACAACGGCAAAGAGAATGACTGGGGTAGGCGGAGCCTAGGAGGGATCATGTGACCAGCTTTGCTGGGCTCTTTGCCATTTCCTGTTGGGGAAGAGAATATCCCACAAGTAAGGATGACGCCGTGGACCGGACACACCTATGTTGGAGAAATTTAATTTTGATTTGTCGCTTTAATTTTTGCTGTGTAGGGGTGTTTTTGCCTCCACCTAGTGGACTGGAGTGTAATAACCACATGTGATATCATGGACATCTGAAGAAAGGAAAAACACATTTATAACAACACTAAAGGCGTAATTCAGTAAATGTTTTACTTTAATCACTCTTTAGAGACAAACACCAAATGTTTTCTTTATTGCATCTAAGAGGGGCACCTTCATATATATTCATTTTGTTTTAAATACAGAAAGCATCTACACTATTTTTTGTTAGCATTACAAGTTTATATTTCATTGGAGCTCTTTCATATGCACAACTGAACAATATTTTGAGTTAAACGTCCTTCATGTGCATTATAACAAATTGCTGACCCTTACCCTTATTAAATGATGTTAATTCAATTTTGGGGTGCATCAACTGTAAACAACAGTAGTGCTAAAAACTCACCTCTAATTTTTCTGTCTCCTTATTAAGAACTGAAAGGACAGACTCTAGATTTCTAACTTCTTGAAGGTCTTGTCCCTTGCTGGTACTGCTGTAAATAAGAAATAGAAAATGGTAGTTGAAGAGAAGTTTATATAACAATATCTGAAGTCTTCACTCTAAATCAGTGATGGCCAAGATCCTAACACATGGGGCCACAAATCAATATTTAGAAGCCTTAAGGGCAACATATACATTTATGGCTATTAAACACAAACAATATATTTCCTAAAAATGCCCAGTGGTGCAATGGGCAGACTTAGTGAAGATTGAAAAGTACCCTCTGTCTACTGTTCTCTCCAGTTTTTTTATTATTTTTTTTTTTTTGAGTTGCGACCTTGTTTGCTCACCTGAAATTTCTAAAGCACACATTTTTAGTTCCATGTTTCCTCTGGCTACAAAAACTATGGTGCTTATTCTTAATTCTAAATTTAACATGGGGCTGCAGAGGTTGGCCATCTCTGCAAGATCAGTTAAAATTTAAGCCAAAAATAAGGTAAAATTAGCTAATAAAAAAACAAAATTTATGCTTACCTGATAAATTTCTTTCTTTTGCGATGTACCGAGTCCACGGTTTCATCCTTACTTGTGGGATATTATCCCTCCTAACAGGAAGTGGCAAAAAGAGCACACACAGCAGAGCTGTCCATACAGCTCCCCCCTTAACTCCACCCCCCAGTCATTCGACCGAAGGCCAAGGAAGAAAAAGGAGAAATTATAAGGTGCAGAGGTGACTGAAGTTTTCAATAAAAAATACTATCTGTCTTGAATAGACATGGGGGGCCGTGGTACATCGCAAAAGAAAGAAATTTATCAGGTAAGCATAAATTTTGTTTGCTTTTGCAAGATGTACCGAGTCCACGGTTTCATCCTTACTTGTGGGATACCAATACCAAAGCTTTAGGACACGGATGAAGGGAGGGACAAAACAGGAACCTAAACGGAAGGCACCACTGCTTGCAAAACCTTTCTCGCAAAAATAGCCTCCAAAGAAGCAAAAGTATCAAATTTGGAAAATTTGGAAAAGGTATGAAGCGAAGACCAAGTCGCAGCCTTACAAATTTGTTCACAGTTTATCACCTCTTTCACTTTACCCTTCCTGCTTAGAGCCGGCAAAGAGAATGACTGTGGGGTGGAGTTAAGGGGGGAGCTGTATGGACAGCTCTGCTGTGGGTGCTCTCTTTGCCACTTCCTGTTAGGAGGGATAATATCCCACAAGTAAGGATGAAACCGTGGACTCGGTACATCTTGCAAAAGAAACATAATTTATGTAAGAACTTGATAAATTCATTTCTTTCATTTTGGCAAGAGTCCATGAGCTAGTGACGTATGGGATATACAATCCTACCAGGAGGGGCAAAGTTTCCCAAACCTCAAAATGCCTATAAATACACCCCTCACCACACCCACAATTCAGTTTAACGAATAGCCAAGCAGTGGGGTGATAAAGAAAGGAGTAAAAAGCGTCAACAAAGGAATTTGGAAATAATTGTGCTTTATACAAAAAAATCATAACCACCATAAAAAAGGGTGGGCCTTATGGACACTCTGAAAGAAATGAATTTATCAGGTAAGTTCTTACATAAATTATGTTTTCTTTCATGTAATTTGCAAGAGTCCATGAGCTAGTGACGTATGGGATAATTCCACGCAAGAGTCACTAAAGAGGGAGGGATAAAATAAAAACAGCCATTTCTCGCTGAAAAAATTAATCCACAACCCAAAATATAAGTTTATTCTCATAAATGAAAAGAAAAACTTAAAACATAAGCAGAAGAATCAAACTGAAACAGCTGCCTGAAGAACTTTTCTACCAAAAACTGCTTCCGAAGAAGCAAATACATAAAAACGGTAGAATTTAGTAAATGTATGCAAAGAAGACCAAGTTGATGCTTTGCAAATCTGATCAACTGAAGCTTCATCCTTAAAAGCCCATAAAGTGGAGACTGATCTAGTAGAATGAGCTGAAATTCTCTGAGGCGGGGCTTGACCCGACTCCAAATAAGCTTGATGAATCAAAAGCTTTAAACACGAAGTCAAGGAAACGGCAGAATCTTTCTGACCTTTCCTAAAACCAGAAAATATAACAACATAGCTTCAACATAATATTTCAAAGCTCTTACCACATCCAAAGAATTTAAGGATCTCTCCAAAGAATTCTTAGGATTAGGACACAAGGAAGGGACAACAATTTCTCTATTAAATGTTGTTAGAATTCACAACCTTAGGTAAGAATTTAAATGAAGTCTGCAAAACCGCCTTATCCTGATGAAAAATCAGAAAAGGAGACTGACAAGAAAGAGCAGATAGCTCAGAAACTCTTCTAGCAGAAGAGATGGCCAAAAGGAACAACACTTTCCAAGAAAGTAGTTTAATGTCCAAAGAATGCATAGGCTCAAACGGAGGAGCCTGTAAAGCCTTCAAAACTAAATTAAGACTCCAAGGAGAGATTGATTTAATGACAGGCTTGAAACGAACCAAAGCCTGCACAAAACAATGAATATCAGGAAGTTTAGCAATCTTTCTGTGAAATAAAACAGAAAGAACAGAGATTTGTCCTTCAAAAAACTTGCAGACAAACCTTTATCCAAACCATCCTGAAGAAACTGTAAAATTCTAGGAATTCTAAAAGAATGCCAAGAGAATTTATGAGAAGAACACCATGAAAAGTCTTCCAAACTCGATAATAAATCTTTCTAGAAACAGAATTACGAGCCTGCAACATAGTATTAATCACTGAGACAGATAAACCTCTATGACTAAGCACTAAGCATTCAATTACCATACCTTCAAATTTAATGATTTGAGATCCTGATGGAAAAACAGACCTTGGGATAGAAGGTCTGGCCTTAATGGAAGTGGCCAAGGTTGGCAACTGGACATCCGAACAAGACCCACATACCAAAACCTGTGAGGCCATGCTGGAACTACCAGCAGCACAAACGATTGCTCCATGATGATTTTGGAGATCATTCTTGGAAGAAGAACTAGAGGCGGGAAAATATAAGCAGATTGATAACACCAAGAAAGTGTCAATGCATCCACTGCTTCCGCCTGAGGATCCCTGGACCTGGACAGGTACCTGGGAAATTTTTTGTTCAGATGAGATGCCATCAGATCTATTTCTGGAAGCCCCCACATCTGAACAATTTGAGAAAACATATCTGGGTGGAGAGACCATTCTCCCGGATGTAAAGTCAGGAGCTGGAATCCGCCCAAACAAGTATCCGAGATCCGAGTATCCCTTTAAGTACATTATCATAAATAATTGAAATTGCAGGTTGCCTGTTTTTTTTCTCGTTTTTTTTCTCATGGGGTTCCATGCCCTATGTGTGCTAGAGAAATTATCTCCCTAAAGGAGGGGGGCTTTGTTTAGTATTTATAATTGAGACTAGTCAGTATGCTTTAAGGTAAACATTAGTATATTTCAAATATAACTATTGTTATAACATTGTGAGACTGTGTTGCTTGTTTAGTCTCTATATTGTTGAAAGGGTAAAAAAAAAAAGGGAGAAAAGGAAAAAAAAAGAGAAAAAAAAACATAATTTATGTAAGAACTTACCTGATGAATTCATTTCTTTCATATTGGCAACAGTCCATGAGCTAGTGACGTATGTGATATACAATCCTACCAGGAGGGGTAAAGTTTCCCAAACCTCAAAATGCCTATAAATACACCCCTCACCCCACCCATGATTCAGTTTAACGAATAGCCAAGCAGTGGGGTGATAAAGAAAGGAGTAGAAAGCATCAACAAAAGAAATTTGAAAATAATTGTGCTTTATACAAAAAATCATAACCACCATAAGAAGGGGTAGGCCTCATGGACTCTTAGGTAAGAATTTAAATGAAGTCCGCAAAACTGCCTTATCCTGATGAAAAATCAGAAAAGGAGACTCACAAGAAAGAGCAGATAGCTCAGAAACTCTTCTAGCAGAAGAGATGGCCAAAAGGAACAACACTTTCCAAGAAAGTAGTTTAATGTCCAAAGAATGCATAGGTTCAAACGGAGGAGCCTGTAAAGCCTTCAAAACTAAATTAAGACTCCAAGGAGAGATTGATTTAATGACAGGCTTGAAACGAACCAAAGCCTGCACAAAACAATGAATATCAGGAAGTTTAGCAATCTTTCTGTGAAATAAAACAGAAAGAACAGAGATTTGTCCTTCAAAAAACTTGCAGACAAACCTTTATCCAAACCATCCTGAAGAAACTGTAAAATTCTAGGAATTCTAAAAGAATGCCAAGAGAATTTATGAGAAGAACACCATAAAAAGTAAGTCTTCCAAACTCGATAATAAATCTTTCTAGAAACAGAATTACGAGCTTGCAACATAGTATTAATCACTGAGACAGATAAACCTCTATGACTAAGCACTAAGCATTCAATTTCCATACCTTCAAATTTAATGATTTGAGATCCTAATGGAAAAACAGACCTTGAGATAGAAGGTCTGGCCTTAATGGAAGTGGCCAAGGTTGGCAACTGGACATCCGAACAAGACCCACATACCAAAACCTGTGAGGCCATGCTGGAACTACCAGCAGCACAAACGATTGCTCCATGATGATTTTGGAGATCATTCTTGGAAGAAGAACTAGAGGCGGGAAAATATAAGCAGATTGATAACACCAAGAAAGTGTCAGCACATCCACTGCTTCCGCCTGAACATCCCTGGACCTGGACAGGTATCTGGGAAGTTTCTTGTTTAGATGAGAAGCCATCAGATCTATTTCTGGAAGACCCCACATCTGAACAATCTGAGAAAATACATCTGGAAGGAGAGACCACTCCCCTGGATGTAAAGTCTGGCGGCGGAGATAATCCGCCTCCCAATTGTCTACACCTGGGATATGCACCGCAGAGATTAGACAGGAGCTGGATTCCGCCCAAGCACTATCCAAGATACTTCTTTCATAACTTGGGGACTGTGAGTCCCACCCTGATGATTGACATATGCCACTGTTGTGATATTGTCTGTATGAAAACAAATGAACGGTCCTCTCTTTAACAGAGGCCAAAACTGAAGAGCTCTGAGAATTGCACGGAGTTCTAAAATATTTATTGATAATCTCGTCTCTTGAGATTTCCAACCTGAAAGACTTGCATTTGTTGTGATCACAGTCCAGGTTGGCCGAACAAAAGAAGCCCCTTGAACTAAACAATGGTGATCTATCCACCACGTCAGAGAATGTCGTACATTGGGATTTAAGGATATTAATTGTGATATATTTGTATAATCCCTGCACCGTTGGTTCAGCATACAAAGCTGTAGAGGTCTCATGTGAAAACTAGCAAAGGGGATCGCATCCGATGCTGCAGTCATGAGACCTAAAACTTCCATGCACATAGCCACTGAAGGGAATGACTGAGACTGAAGGTGCTGGCAAGCTGCAACCAATTTTAAACGACTCTTGTCTGTTAGAGACAGAGTCATGGACACTAAATCGATCTGGAAGCCTAAAAAGGTGACCCTTGTCTGAGGAATCAAGAAACTTTTTGGTAAATTGATCCTCAAACCATGTTTTTGAAGAAACAACACTAGTTGATTTGTGTGAGATTCTGCAGTACGTAAAGACTGAGCTAGTACCAAAATATCGTCCAAATAAGGAAACGCCGCAATACCCTGTTCTCTGATTACAGAGAGTAGGGCACCCAGAACCTTTGAAAAGATTCTTGGAGCTGTTGCTAGGCCAAATGGAAGAGCAACAAATTGGTGATGCTTGTTTAGAAAAGAGAATTTCAGAAACTGATAATGTTCTGGATGAATCGGAATATGAAGGTATGCATCCTGCAAGTCTATTGTGGACATATAATTTTCTCGCTGAACAAAAGGCAGAATAGTCCTTATAGTCACCATCTTGAAAGTTGGTACTCTTACATAACGATTCAAAATTTTCAGATCCAGAACTGGTCTGAATAAATTTTCCTTTTTTGGGACAATGAATTGGTTTGAATAAAACCCCAAACCTTGTTCCTGAAAAGGAACTGGCATGATTACCCCTGAAGACTCCAGGTCTGAAACACACTTCAGGAAAGCCTGAGCTTTAACTGGATTTGCTGGGATACGTGAGAGAAAAAAAATCTTCTCACAGGAGGTCTTACTCTGAATCCTATTCGATACCTTTGAGAGACAATGCTATGAATCCATTGATTTTGGACAGATTTTATCCAAATATCCTTGAAAAACCTTAATCTGACCCCTACCAGCTGAGCTGGAATGAGGGCCGCACCTTCATGCGGACTTAGGGGCTTACTTTGGTTTCCTAAATGGCTTGGATTTATTCCAATTTGAGGAAGGCTTCCAATTGGAAGCAGATTCCTTGGGGGGAGGATTGAGTTTTGTTCCTTATTCTGACGAAAGGAACGAAAACGGTTAGAAGCCTTAGATTTAACCTTAGGTTTTTTATCCTGATGCAGAAAAACTCCCTTTCCCCCAGTGACAGTTGAAATAATAGAATCCAACTGAGAACCAAATAAATTATTACCTTGGAAAGAAAGGGATAGTAATCTAGATTTAGATGTCATATCAGCATTCCAAGATTTAAGCCACAAAGCTCTTCTAGCTAATACAGCTAAAGACATGGATCTAACATCAATTTTGATAATATCAAAAATGGCATCACAAATAAAATGATTAGCATATTGCAGTAAGAGAATAATGCTAGATAAGTCAGAATCCAATTCCTGTTGCGCTAAATTATCCAACCAGAAGGTTGATGCAGCCGCAACATCAGCCAAAGAAATTGCAGGTCTGAGAAGATGACCTGAATATAAAAAGGCCTTCCTTAGATAAGATTCAAGCTTCCTATCTAAAGGATCCTTAAAGGAAGTACTATCTTCCATAGGAATAGTGGTACGTTTAGCAAGAGTAGAAATAGCCCCATCAACTCTGGGGATCTTTTCCCAAAACTCTATAGATTTTGCTGGTAAAGGATACAATTTTTTAAACCTTGAAGAAGGAATAAAAGAAGTACCTGGCTTATTCCATTCCTTAGAAATCATATCAGAAATAGCCTCAGGAATAGGAAAAACCCCTGGAGAAACCACAGGAGGTTTAAAAACAGCATTTAAACATTTATTAGACTGAACGTCAAGAGGACTGGTTACCTCAATATCCAAAGTAATTAACACTTCTTTTAATAAAGAACGCATATACTCTATTTTAAATAAATAAGTAGATTTGTCAGTGTCAATGTCTGAGGAAGGATCTTCTGTATCAGATAGATCCTCATCACAAGAGGATAAATTATTATGTTGTTGGTCATTTGAAATTTCATCAACTAAATGAGAAGTTTTAAAAGACCTTTTTTACGTTTATTAGAAGGTGGAAAAGCAGACAAAGCTTTCAGGATAGAATCAGAAACAAATTCTTTAAAATTCACAGGTATATCATGCACATTAGAAGTTGAAGGAACTGCAACTGGCAATGTACTATTACTGATGGATACACTATCTGCATGTAAAAGTTTATCATGACAACTATTACAAATGACATTCGGCGAAATAATTTCTACAATTTTACAACAAATGCACTTAGCTTTGGTAGAACCGATGTCAGGCAGCACTGTTCCAGCAGAAACTTCTGAGGCAGGATCAGATTGAGACATCTTGCAAAATTGAAGAGAAAAAACAACATATAAAGCAAAATTATCTATTTCCTTATATGACAGTTTCAGGAATGGGAAAAAAATGCAAATAGCATAGCCCTCTGATAGAGAAAAAGGCAAGAGGCAAAAAATTTGGCGCCAAGTATGACGCACAACGTAACAAACTTTTTTTCCGCCAAAAATAACCGGAAATGACGCAACCGTGTGAAAGGTCTCGGCGTCAAGTATGACGCCGGAAATGACGAAGTTGCGTCAGACGTATTTTTTCGCGCCAAAAATATTCTCGCGCCAAGAATGACGCAATAAAGTTTAGCATTTGACGCACCCGCGGGCCTAATACCGCCCGCAATTTGCAAGAAGTAGTCAATTGGAAAAAAGACTAAACCCCAGGTAAGAAATACATTTCTTAAAAAAATGTTTATATTCCCCAAATATGAAACTGACAGTCTGCAGAAGGAAATACATGAACCTGACTCATGGCAAATATAAGTACAATACATATATTTAGAACTTTATATAAATGCATAAAGTGCCAAACCATAGCTGAGGTGTCTTAAGTAATAAAAAACATACTTACCAAAAGACACCCATCCACAAATAGCAGATAGCCAAACCAGTACTAAAACAGTTATTAGTAGAGATAACGGTAAATTGAGAGTATATCGTCGATCTGAAAAGGGAGGTAGGAGATGAATCTCTACGACCGATAACAGAGAACCTATGAAATAGACCCCCGTTAGGGAAATCATCATATTCAATAAGTGAGATACTCCCTTCACGTCCCTCTGACATTCGCTGTACTCTGAGAGGAATCGGGCTTCAACAATGCTGAGAAGCGCATATCAACGTAGAAATCTTAGCACAAACTTACTTCACCACCTCCATAGGAGGCAAAGTTTGTAAAACTGAATTGTGAGTGTGGTGAGGGGTGTATTTATAGGCATTTTGAGGTTTGGCAAACTTTGCCCCTCCTGGTAGGATTGTATATCCCATACGTCACTAGCTCATGGACTCTTGCCAATTACATGAAAGAAAAATTGAGACTAGTCGTATGCTTTAAGGTAAACATAAGTACATTTCAAATGTAACTGTTATAACATTGTTGCTTGTTTTGTCTCTATATTTTTTTTTATTACTGTTTTTTTTTCTCTCTCTCTCCATAGCAAATAGGGCATATTCAAATTCTTGCCTTGCAGGCGCTCTAAATTCTAATTTTCACACACTATTAGGTTAACACATTCTCACATTTTTTCCCTGGTGATTATGTAGGAAAATACACAAGAAATCATCTCATCCATCTGGGGGTGATATTAACACACACACAAACAAAAAAAAAAAAGAGTGGCAGGAGTAAGCTCAGGAGTGTGATTAATTTTCTTTACTGCTATCCTCCCGCTCTTCCCCTTTATCACTAATTTTTTTTTTTTTATTTCACGGTCACATTTGAAGCTACTACAGTAGCTCATGGTTCACAAGAGATTTTTTGGCTTGTTTTGCCACACACAATAACACTTATTTTTATGGAAAGATTCATCACGCAAGTTAAATCCTCCTCACCTAGAATGCCTGTAAAAGGTAAAGAAAAAAAGCTAGGCTGTGCGAGTCTAGTTTAAATGCATCTAGTGATGTATTGCCCAATATATGTGATACCCAGATGTTGATTACACATTTAACAGATTTATTTACGCCCCAATTTAAGATTATTAAGACGGAACTAGGTTCAATCTGCAGAAATATCTAGTCTCTCTGCTGAAGTTAAACAATTTTCAAATGGAATGTTAGAGGTTGAAAAACAGAATTTATGCTTACCTGATAAATTACTTTCTCCAACGGTGTGTCCGGTCCATGGCGTCATCCTTACTTGTGGGATATTCTCTTCCCCAACAGGAAATGGCAAAGAGTCCCAGCAAAGCTGGTCACATGATCCCTCCTAGGCTCCGCCCACCCCAGTCATTCGACCGACGGACAGGAGGAAATATATATAGGAGAAACCATATGATACCGTGGTGACTGTAGTTAGAGAAAATAATTCATCAGACCTGATTAAAAAAACCAGGGCGGGCCGTGGACCGGACACACCGTTGGAGAAAGTAATTTATCAGGTAAGCATAAATTCTGTTTTCTCCAACATTGGTGTGTCCGGTCCACGGCGTCATCCTTACTTGTGGGAACCAATACCAAAGCTTTAGGACACGGATGAAGGGAGGGAGCAAATCAGGTCACCTAAATGGAAGGCACCACGGCTTGCAAAACCTTTCTCCCAAAAATAGCCTCCGAAGAAGCAAAAGTATCAAATATGTAAAATTTGGCAAAAGTGTGCAGTGAAGACCAAGTCGCTGCCTTACATATCTGGTCAACAGAAGCCTCGTTCTTGAAGGCCCATGTGGAAGCCACAGCCCTAGTGCAGTGAGCTGTGATTCTTTCAGGAGGCTGCCGTCCGGCAGTCTCATAAGCCAATCGGATAATGCTTTTAAGCCAAAAGGAAAGAGAGGTAGAAGTCGCTTTTTGACCTCTCCATTTACCAGAATAAACAACAAACAAGGAAGATGTTTGTCTGAAATCTTTAGTAGCCTCTAAATAGAATTTTAGAGCACGGACTACGTCCAAATTATGTAACAAACGTTCCTTCTTTGAAACTGGATTCGGACACAAAGAAGGTACAACTATCTCCTGGTTAATATTTTTGTTGGAAACAACTTTCGGAAGAAAACCAGGCTTAGTACGCAAAACCACCTTATCTGCATGGAACACCAGATAGGGCGGAGAACACTGCAGAGCAGATAACTCTGAAACTCTTCTAGCAGAAGAAATTGCAACTAAAAAGAAAACTTTCCAAGATAGTAACTTAATATCTATGGAATGTAAAGGTTCAAACGGAACCCCTTGAAGAACTGAAAGAACTAGATTTAGACTCCAGGGAGGAGTCAAAGGTCTGTAAACAGGCTTGATCCTAACCAGAGCCTGAACAAATGCTTGAACATCTGGCACGGCTGCCAGTCTTTTGTGAAGTAAAACAGATAAAGCAGAGATCTGTCCCTTTAGAGAACTTGCAGATAATCCTTTCTCCAAACCTTCTTGTAGAAAGGATAGAATCTTAGGAATTTTTATCTTGTTCCATGGGAATCCTTTAGATTCACACCAACAGATATATTTTTTCCATATTTTATGGAAATTTTTCTAGTTACAGGCTTTCTAGCCTGAATCAGAGTATCTATTACAGAATCTGAAAACCCACGCTTTGATAAAATCAAGCGTTCAATCTCCAAGCCGTCAGTTGGAGGGAAACCAGATTCGGATGTTCGAATGGACCCTGAACCAGAAGGTCCTGTCTCAAAGGTAGCTTCCATGGTGGAGCCGATGACACATTCACCAGGTCTGCATACCAAGTCCTGCGTGGCCACACAGGAACTATCAAGGTCACCGAAGCCCTCTCCAGATTGATCCTGGCTACCAGCCTGGGAATGAGAGGAAACGGTGGGAATACATAAGCTAGGTTGAAGATCCAAGGTGCTACTATTGTATCCAATAGAGTCGCCTTGGGATCCCTGGATTTGGACCCGTAACAAGGGACCATGAAGTTCTGACGAGAGGCCATCAGAACCATGTCTGGAATGCCCCATAATTGAGTTATTTGGGCAAAGATTTCCAGATGGAGTTCCCACTCCCCCGGATGCTCCTCCATCGCCAGGGAACTCCTTGTTACCCCCTGATGGTTGATATATGTAACAGTCGTCATGATGTCTGATTGAAACCTTATGAATTTGGCCTTTGCTAGTCGAGGCCAAGCCTTGAGAGCATTGAATATCGCTCTCAGTTCCATTATGTTTATCGGGAGAAAAGAGTCTTCCCGAAACCATAGACCCTGAGTTTTCAGGGGTTCCCAGACCGCGCCCCAGCCCACCAGACTGGCGTCGGTCGTGACAATGACCTATTCTGGTCTGCGGAAGCTCATTCCCTGTGACAGGTTGTCCAGGGTCAGCCACCAACGGAGTGAATCTCTGGTTATTTGATCTACTTGTATCGTCGGAGACAAGTCTGTATAATCCCCATTCCACTGTCTGAGCATGCCCAGGTGCAATGGTCTTAGATGAATTCGTGCAAAAGGAACTATGTCCATTGCCGCAACCATCAAACCTATTACTTCCATGGACTGCGCTATGGAATGAAGAAGAACAGAATGAAGTACCTGACAAGAGCTTAGAAGTTTTGATTTTCTGGCCTCTGTCAGAAAAACCTTCATTTCTAAGGAAACTATTATTGTTCCCAAGAAGGGAACTCTTGTTGACGGGGACAGAGAACTTTTTTCTATGTTCACTTTCCACCTGTGAGATCTGAGAAAGGCTAGGACAATGTCCGTATGAGCCCTTGCTTTTGACAGAGACGACACTTGAATCAGGATGTCGTCCAAGTAAGGTACTACTGCAATGCCCCTTGGTCTTAGCACCGCTAGAAGGGACCCTAGTACCCTTGTGAAAATCCTTGGAGCAGTGGCTAATCCGAATGGAAGTGCCACAGGTAATGCTTGTCCAGAAAGGCGAACCTTAGGAACCGAAAATGTTCCTTGTGGATAGGAATACGTAGGTACGCATCCTTTAAGTCCACCGTGGTCATGAATTGACCTTCCTGGATGGTAGGAAGGATCGTTCGAATGGTTTCCATTTCGAATGATGAAACCCTGAGAAACTTGTTTAGAATCTTGAGATCTAAAATAGGTCTGAATGTTCCCTCTTTTTTGGGAATTATGAACAGGTTGGAGTAAAAACCCATCCCTTGTTCTCCTAATGGAACAGGATGAATCACTCCCATGCGTAACAGGTCTTCTACACAGTGTAAGAATGCCTGTTCGAAGATAATTGAGACCCGTGGAACCTTCCCCTTGGGGGTAGTTCCCTGAATTCCAGGAGATAACCTTGAGAAACTATTTCTAGCGCCCAAGGATCCTGAACATCTCTTGCCCCAGCCTGAGCAAAGAGAGAAAGTCTGCCCCCCACCAGATCCTTCCCAGATCGGGGGCCAACACTTCATGCTGTTTTGGTAGCAGTGGCAGGTGACTTGGCCTGCTTACCCTTGTTCCAGCCTTGCATCGGCCTCCAGGCTGGCTTGGTTTGAGAAGTATTACCCTCTTGCTTAGAGGGTGTAGAATTTGAGGCTGGTCCGTTTCTGCGAAAGGGACGAAAATTTGGCTTCTTTTTAGCCTTAAAAGACCTATCCAGAGGAAGGGCGTGGCCCTTTCCCCCAGTGATGTCTGAAATAATCTCTTTCAAGTCAGGGCCAAACAGTGTTTTACCCTTGAAAGGGATGTTAAGCAAAAGCGCTCTGTGCGCCACGATAGCAAACCCTGAATTATTCGCCGCTAATCTAGCTAATTGCAAAGCGGCATCTAAAATAAAAAAGAGTTAGCCAATTTAAGAGCTTGAACTCTGTCCAAAACCTCCTCGTACGAAGATTCTGTATTGAGCGACTTTTCTAGTTCTTCGAACCAGAAACACGCAGCTGTAGTGACAGGAACAATGCATGAAATTGGTTGTAGAAGGTAACCTTGCTGAACAAACATCTTTTTAAGCAAACCCTCTAACCTTTAATCCATAGGATCTTGAAAGTACAACTATCTTCTATAGGAATAGAAGTGCGTTTGTTTAGAGTAGAAACCGCCCCCTCGACCTTGGGGACTGTATGCTATAAGTCCTTTCTGGGGTCGACTATAGGAACTAATTTCTTAAATATAGGGGGAGGCACAAAAGGTATGCCGGGCCTTTCCCACTCCTTATTTACTATGTCCGCCACCCGCTTGGGTATAGGAAAAACATCGGGGGGCACCGGAACCTCTAGGAACTTGTCCATCTTACCTAATTTCTCTGGAATGACCAAATTGTCACAATCATCCAGAGTAGATAATACCTCCTTAAGTAGTGCGTGGAGATGTTGAAATTTAAATTTAAAAGTTACAATATCAGGTTCTGCTTGTTGAGAAATTTTCCCTGAATCTGAAATTTCTCCCTCAGACAAAACCTCCCTCCTGGCCCCTTCAGATAGGTGTGAGGGTATGTCAGAACAGATATCATCAGCGTCCTCTTGCTCTTCAGTGTTTAAAACAGAGCAATCACGCTTTCTCTGATAAGTAGGCATTTTGGAAAAAATGCATGCAATAGAATTATCCATTACAGCCATTAATTGTTGTATGGTAATAAGTATTGGCGCACTAGATCTACTAGGGGCCTCTTGTGTGGGCAAAACTGGTGTAGACACAGAAGGGGATGATGCAGTACCATGCTTACTCCCCTCATTAGAGGAATCATCTTGGGCAATATCATATCTATGGCATTATTATCCCTACTTTGTTTGGACATTATGACACAAATATATCACATATATTTAAATGGGGAGACACATTGGCTTTCATACATATAGAACATCGTTATCTGATGGTTCAGACATGTTAAACAGGCTTAAACTTGTCAACAAAGCACAAAAAACGTTTTACAATAAAACCGTTACTGTCCCTTTAAATTTCAAACTGAACACACTTTATTACTGAATATGTGAAAAAGTATGAAGGAATTGTTCAAATTTCACCAAAATTTCACCACAGTAACTTAAAGCCTTAAAAGTATTGCACACCAAATTTGAAAGCTTTAACCCTTAAAATAACGGAACCGGAGCCGTTTTTACATTTAACCCCTATACAGTCCCAGGTATCTGCTTTGCTGAGACCCAACCAAGCCCAGAGGGGAATACGATACCAAATGATGCCTTCTATAAGCTTTTTCAGTGGTTCTTAGCTCCTCACACATGCATCTGCATGCCATGCTTTCCAAAAAACAACTGCGCATTAGAGGCGCGAAAATGAGGCTCTGTCTATGACTAGAAAAGGCCCCCAGTGAAAAAGGTGCCTGCCGTTTTTATTAAAACAATCCCCAAGATTTAACAACTATTAAAAGTAATAATCTGCCAAATATACTTAGTAAAGTAATCGTTTTAGCCCAGAAAAATGTCTACCAGTTTTTTAAGCCATAATGAAGCCCTTTATTCTTTTACTTAAACTAAGAAAATGGCTTACCGGTTCCCATAGGGAAAATGACAGCTTCCAGCATTACCGAGTCTTGTTAGAAATGTGTCATACCTCAAGCAGCAAAAGTCTGCTCACTGTTTCCCCCAACTGAAGTTAATTCCTCTCAACAGTCCTGTGTGGAAACAGCCATCGATTTTAGTAACGGTTGCTAAAATCATTTTCCTCTTACAAACAGAAATCTTCATCTCTTTCCTGTTTCAGAGTAAATAGTACATACCAGCACTATTTTAAAATAACAAACTCTTGATTGAAGAATAAAAACTACATTTAAACACCAAAAAACTCTAAGCCATCTCCGTGGAGATGTTGCCTGTACAACGGCAAAGAGAATGACTGGGGAAGGCGGAGCCTAGGAGGGATCATGTGACCAGCTTTGCTGGGCTCTTTGCCATTTCCTGTTGGGGAAGAGAATATCCCACAAGTAAGGATGACGCCGTGGACCGGACACACCTATGTTGGAGAAATTTGTTTAGGATCTTTAGATCCAAAATTGGTCTGAATGTTCCCTCTTTTTTGGGAACTATGAACAGATTGGAATAAAATCCCATTCCTTGTTCTCTTATTGGAACTGGATGTATCACTCCCATCTTTAACAGGTCTTCTACACAATGTAAGAATGCCTGTCTCTTTATTTGGTTTGAAGATAATTGAGACCTGTGGAACCTTCCCCTTGGGGGTAGTTCCTTGAATTCCAGGAGATAACCTTGAGAAACTATTTCTAGCGCCCAAGGATCCTGAACATCTCTTGCCCAAGCCTGAGCAAAGAGAGAAAGTCTGCCCCCCACTAGATCCGGTCCCGGATCGGGGGCTATCCCTTCATGCTGTTTTGGTAGCAGTGGTAGGCTTCTTGGCCTGCTTACCCTTGTTCCAGCCTTGCATTGGTTTCCAGGCTGGTTTGGGTTGTGAAGTATTACCCTCTTGCTTAGAGGATGCAGAATTAGAGGCTGGTCCGTTTCTGCGAAAGGGACGAAAATTAGGCTTATTTTTAGCCTTAAAAGACCTATCCTGTGGGAGGGCGTGGCCCTTTCCCCCAGTGATGTCTGAAATAATCCCTTTCAAATCAGGTCCAAATAATGTTTTACCTTTGAAAGGAATGTTAAGCAATTTTGTCTTGGAAGACACATCCGCTGACCAAGACTTTAGCCAAAGCGCTCTGCGCGCCACGATAGCAAACCCTGAATTTTTCGCCGCTAATCTAGCTAATTGCAAAGCGGCATCTAAAACAAAAGAGTTAGCCAATTTAAGTGCTTGAACTCTGTCCATAACCTCCTCATACGAAGATTCTTTACTGAGCGACTTTTCTAGTTCCTCGAACCAGAAACACGCTGCTGTAGTGACAGGAACAATGCATGAAATTGGTTGTAGAAGGTAACCTTGCTGTACAAAAATCTTTTTAAGCAAACCCTCTAATTTTTTATCCATAGGATCTTTGAAAGCACAACTATCTTCGATAGGAATAGCAGTGCGTTTGTTTAGAGTAGAAACCGCCCCCTCGACCTTGGGGACTGTCTGCCATAAGTCCTTTTTGGGGTCGACTATAGGAAATAATTTCTTAAATATAGGGGGGGGGGAACAAAAGGTATGCCGGGCCTTTCCCACTCTTTATTTACTATGTCCGCCACCCGCTTGGGTATAGGAAAAGCGTCGGGGGGCACCGGAACCTCTAGGAACTTGTCCATCTTACATAATTTCTCTGGAATGACCAAATTGTCACAATCATCCAGAGTAGATAACACCTCCTTAAGCAGTGCGTGGAGATGTTCTAATTTAAATTTAAATGTCACAACATCAGGTTCAGCTTGATGAGAAATTTTTCCTGAATCTGAGATTTCTCCATCAGACAAAACCTCCCTCATGGCCCCTTGAGATTGGTGTGAGGGTATGTCAGAACAGTTATCATCAGCGTCCTCTTGCTCTTCAGTGTTTAAAACAGAGCAATCGCGCTTTCTCTGATAAGTAGGCATTTTGGATAAAAGATTTGCTATGGAGTTATCCATTACAGCCGTTAATTGTTGCATGGTAATAAGTATTGGCGCACTAGATGTACTAGGGGCCTCTTGTGTGGGCATAACTGGTGAAGACACAGTAGGGGATGATGTAGTATCATGTTTACTCCCCTCATTTGAGGAATCATCTTGGGCAATATCATTATCTGTGGCATTACTGTCCTTACTTTGTTTGGACACTATGGCACAATTATCACATAAATTTAAATGGGGAGACACATTGGCTTTCATACATATAGAACATAGCTTATCTGATGGTACAGACATGTTAAACAGGCTTAAACTTGTCAACAAAGCACAAAAAACGTTTTAAAATAAAACCGTTACTGTCACTTTAAATTTCAAACTGAAAACACTTTATTACTGAATATGTGAAAAAGTATGAAGGAATTGTTCAAAAATCACCAAAGCATTAAAAGTATTGCACACCAAATTTCAGAGCTTTAACCCTTAAATTAACGGAACCGGAGCCGTTTTCAAATTTAACCCCTATACAGTCCCAGCTATATGCTTTGCTGAGACCCAACCAAGCCCAGAGGGGAATACGATAGCAAATGACGCCTTCTAGAAGCTTTATTAGTGATTCTTAGATCCTCACACATGCATCTGCATGCCTTGCTCTCCAAAAACAACTGTGCAGTAATGGCGCGAAAATGAGGCTCAGTCTATAACTAGAAAGGCCCCCAGACTAAAAAAGGTGTCCAACACAGTGCCTGCCGTTTTTTAAACTTTCCCCAAGATTATAATGCCAATTATTAGCTAGAATCTGCGTAATATGCCCCAATAAAGCAATCGTTTTAGCCCATAAAAATGTCTACCAGTTTTTAAGCCCTTATTTAAGCCCTTTATTCTTTTATGTTTGACTAAGAAAATGGCTTACCGGTCCCCATGAGGGGAAATGACAGCCTTCCAGCATTACATGGTCTTGTTAGAAATATGGCTAGTCATACCTTAAGCAGAAAAGTCTGCTAACTGTTTCCCCAACTGAAGTTACTTCATCTCAACAGTCCTGTGTGGAAACAGCAATCGATTTTAGTTACTGTCTGCTAAAATCATCTTCCTCTTACAAACAGAAATCTTCATCCTTTTCTGTTTCAGAGTAAATAGTACATACCAGCACTATTTTAAAATAACAAACACTTGATAGAAGAATAAAAACTACATTTAAACACCAAAAAACTCTTAACCATCTCCGTGGAGATGTTGCCTGTGCAACGGCAAAGAGAATGACTGGGGTGGGCGGAGCCTAGGAGGGATCATGTGACCAGCTTTGCTGGGACTCTCTGCCATTTCCTGTTGGGGAAGAGAATATCCCACAAGTAAGGATGACGCCGTGGACCGGACACACCAATGTTGGAGAAATAGAGTTTCTGAATTAGAAGACCAAGTTAATGTTCAAGGTGATATTATAGCCAAACAGGACTCTAAAATTGCTAAACTTCAACTGCGTCTGGACGATCTGGAGGATCGATCCAGACGCAATAATATTAGAATTATTGGCTTGCCCGAGACCTCTGAATTTGAGGATCTACTCAAGTTTACATCACGAGTATTGCCACAGGCTCTAGGTTTTTCCCAGCAGCAGCTCCCTATTGCTATAGAGAGAGCTCACAGAGCTGGTCTTAAGAAAACCTCGTCTGAGGGTTCTCCTCAAAACAGGATGTGCATTTTTAGAGTTCTGAATTTTCAGGACAAGATCGAATTGTTGAAGTTATTTAAAAAAAGAAGTGTCCCTCTTGTGTTTGGGAATAATAGAAATTTGTTATTCCAGGATTTTTTGGTGGAAACCTCCTTGATAAGGAAGACTATGGCACCGTAGTGTTCGCAACTTATAAATTAAGGGCTTTAATGCTTGGATGGTTTACCCTGCCAAAATAATTGTGGAACATAACGGTGCTAGAAGAACCTTTCTGGAGGTGGGAGAAGTCAAAAAATTCTTAAGTGACAAATAATATGGTGTCTAGCCTTTTTAGCTATCTTCTTGAGCTATTGTAATGTGCTGTTGGAGTGTATTGCAGGAGGAAATGTTTTATGTTTTCTATCTATTTTTAGTGGGTCTTTCTCCACTCTTTTCTGTTTCCTTCCCTGTTTTTTTTATTTTTTTATTATCGCAGTGTTGCCAGTGCAGGGTCCGTTGGACGATACATTTTTAATAGTATATGTATCTTAAAATTGTTTCCTGGAATGTGGGAGGGATTTCCTCACCTCTTAAACATAAATTAATTATTAAAAGACTGGCTAAAGATAATCCAGATATTGCCCTCTTGCAGGAGACGCACTTAAGTAGACATCAAGCCAATAAACTAAAGATTAAATGGGTGGGTGAGGTAATAGCCCCAGAATCAATAAGGAAATGTGGTGTAGACATTTTAATTAATAAATCCTTAGATTATAAAATTTTTCATACAGAGATGGAATCCGGACTCCAGATTTATCATCTTACAAATTTCCATCAACAATATTGAATTCATTCTTTGTAATATCTACGGTTCTAACAAATTTAAGAATCAATTCTGGGAGAATATTAAAATTAAATTATTCCCCTTTATCCAACAGAATTTCATACTGGGGGGTGATTTTAATATGACCATGTGCTCGGAGCTGGATCGCTTTCAAAAAAGAATGTCTCAGAGAACAGGAGAAGCTCTAAATATTTCTCCACCTTCTGTCGGAAACTGCAAATGTTGGATATTTGGCGGAATCTTAATACGGATAAACGGCGGTTTTCCTGTTAGTCTAAAGTTCATAGAACGTTCTCTCGGATAGATTTGTTTCTAATCTCGGAAGGTCGGTCTATTTGACAATCAGAGGCTGGAATTGGAGAGATTGTTATTACGGATCATGCTCTAATGTCTTTGGGGTTGAACTGTCAGGATAGGTCTAATTTGAAAGGCCCTATGTTTTTTTTATCCTCTTTATCTTTTTAATAATCCGAGGTTCGTATTATGGTTGAAGAAAAAATGGAAAGATTATTGCCAATTTAATATTGCTTACTCACATAAAATTGAAACCTTTTGGGAGGCATCCAAAGCCTTTTTCCGTGGTGCAATTAAGGCATATCTGGTTATACTCAATAAGAAGAAAAGGGCCCGGGAACGCCAATTAACTAATCAAGTCAAGAATGCAAATAAAAATTATTTTACGAGCTGTACAACCGATAATTGGTCTAAATACCTAGAAATGAGGAAAGAGAGAGATGCTTTTCTTCTACAAAAACATCAGGAAGAAGAAAATAAAATGAACTTACGGTTCAGGAGCTTCCATGGATGCTCGGCAAAAATTTTTGCTTGATTGGTTAAGACCAGGAAAAGGAAGAATTGTATTTCTGCCATACAGGTTGATACCCGTTACACTGATACTAATAATATATGTAAAGTCTTTTTTTTAGATACCATCAACATCTATATGCGGAGGTCCCGGCCAATTTATATTATCCAGAGATTTTTTGGTCAAAGACTAAGATACCCAGAATTCAACAAGAAGATTTGGAGTCCTTGAATGCTCCGATTAGATTCGAAGAGGTTGCTAAAGCTATTGATATATCCAAAATGAATAAAGCAGCAGGCCCGGATGGGCTTCCTGCAGAATACTACAAAATATTGGCTGAAGAGATTACTTCTATTCTACAAAATCTTTTTAATTATTATCTCTCTACAGAGCATCCTATCTCAAACCTCTTCGCCGCTGCAAACATCTCCTTAATTTTAAAAAAAGGTAAGGACCCGACTGATTTGGCATCCTATAGACCCATTTCAGTACTTAACGCGGACAATAAAATTTTGGCCTCAGTTATGTCTTCCAGACTTACCGGTTGTCTCGATAAACTTATTCACCCTGATCAGGCAGGGTTTATGACGTCACGGAATCCGTCTAAAAATATTCGAAAATTAATCACTTTGGTGGATTATATATGGAACTGTGATCAATTTAAAGAACACAGTGAGCTTAAGGATATAGCGGTGCTGACCTTGGACGCTGTTAAAGCATTCGACAGCATATCGTGGACCCATCTTTTAACATCACTTTCGAAATTCGGCTTTTCAGATAATTTTGTTAAATTTATCATGAAAATCTATCGGAACCCCATTTAATTTCTTTTGATTAATCAGACCTTGTCATCTCAAATTTGTTTACAGAGGGGTACGAGGCAGGTTTGTCCACTGTGCCCCCTTTTATTTAACATTGGTTTAGAGCCTCTGGCAGTTCGGTTAAGAGAGGTGTTAAAGGGGATTCCAGTCGGAACTCAAAGCTTGAACTTATTATTATATGCAGATGATATGCTAATATTTTTGCAGAATACTGCTTCTTCTATTCCACAAGTAGTTCAAGTCTTAGAAGAATTCAGTTCCTTTGGAGGTTATAAAATTAACATGGACAAGAGTGAAATTATGTAGCTTGGTAGAAAAGATTTGAAGCCCATTTCAACTAAGTTCCGAAAAGTGGAAAGTATTAGATATTTAGGTCTTGAAATAAATAAAAATCCGAAATATTGGTATCGGGACAATTTTCTATCTCTCTTTCAGAAGATTAAAGAAGATTTAGAACTTTGGGCGGCCTTTCCATTATCTATTACAGCATCTATTAATCTTATTAAAACCATAATCTTTCCACGTATTCTATATTTGCTTCAAAATTTGCTGTTATTTATATTAAATAAAGACTTATGTACGATGGCGTCCTGGTTCTCGAAATTTATTTGGAGAGCCAAAAAGCCACGATTATTGCTCAACAGATTGTACCATAAATTTCCAGCAGCTGGTCTGGCTTCCTAATATCAAACTTTATAATTGGGCTACTTTGTTGAAATTTGCTTTTGTTTGGATTGCAAAATCGAATATTGGTACTTCGTATAATATGGAGCAAAATCTTGTCGCCCCATGGTCGCTGATTGCTCTTTTGCACTGTCCACTTTAAAATCTCCCCTCAAATGTTATAATTCTATGCTTATTTAAAAAAAACATAATTTATGCTTACCTGATAAATTCCTTTCTCCTGTAGTGTAGTCAGTCCACGGGTCATCCATTACTTATGGGATTATATCTCCTCCCTAACAGGAAGTGCAAGAGGATCACCCAAGCAGAGCTGCTATATAGCTCCTCCCCTCTACGTCATACCCAGTCATTCGACCGAAACCAAACGAGAAAGGAGAAACTATAGGGTGCAGTGGTGACTGGAGTTTAAGATAATTTTTTTTTAGACCTGCCGTAAACAACAGGGCGGGCCGTGGACTGACTACACTACAGGAGAAAGGAATTTATCAGGTAAGCATAAATTATGTTTTCTCCTGTTAAGTGTAGTCAGTCCACGGGTCATCCATTACTTATGGGATACCAATACCAAAGCTAAAAGTACACGGATGACGGGAGGGAAAGGCAGGATCTTTACACGGAAGGAACCACTGCCTGTAGAACCTTTCTCCCAAAAACAGCCTCCGAAGAAGCAAAAGTGTCAAATTTGTAAAATTTTGAAAAAGTATGAAGTGAAGACCAAGTTGCAGCCTTGCAAATCTGTTCAACAGAGGCCTCATTCTTAAAGGCCCAAGTGGAAGACACAGCTCTAGTAGAATGAGCTGTAATCCTTTCAGGAGGCTGCTGTCCATATGCTAAACGTATTATGCTACGAAGCCAAAAAGAGAGAGAGGTAGCCGAAGCTTTTTGACCTCTCCTTTGTCCAGAATAAACGACAAACAGGGAAGAAGTTTGACGAAAATCCTTAGTTGCCTGCAAATAAAATTTCAGGGCACGGACGACGTCTAGATTGTGCAGAAGTCGTTCCTTCTTTGAAGAAGGGTTAGGGCACAATGATGGAACAACAATCTCTTGATTGATATTCCTGTTAGTGACTACCTTAGGTAAGAACCCAGGTTTAGTACGCAGAACTACCTTGTCTGAATGAAAAATCAGATAAGAAGAATCACAATGTAAGGCCGATAACTCAGAGACTCTTCGAGCCGAGGAAATAGCCATTAAAAACAGAACTTTCCAAGATAACAGCTTGATATCAATGGAATGAAGGGGTTCAAACGGAACACCTTGCAGAATGTTAAGAACTAAGTTTAAGCTCCACGGCGGAGCAACAGTCTTAAACACAGGCTTAATCCTAGCCAAAGCCTGACAAAAAGCCTGAACGTCTGGAACTTCTGACAGACGTTTGTGTAAAAGGATAGACAGAGCTGAGATCTGTCCCTTTAACGAACTAGCAGATAAACCCTTTTCTAAAC